>NC_052135.2:67418259-68018259 GCF_016086655.4 Lepeophtheirus salmonis
CGACGTAGCCATTAGACATCTACAAAAAATATTTGGAGACTAGATGTAACGAAATATTGCATCCTTTAATTGTCAATGAAGCTCTTTCTTGCGTCCACAATACCCTAAAGATGCCTCCTGAAGGATTGACACGTCTTTCGAATGTATTCCTTGAACAAATTGGTCTAGGGTTCGTTTTCAGTGGCCTCCAGAGTCATGATATTTTCCTGCCCAATGGTACAGGTCCTATATGCTCTACATGCGACCAGAAGGCGTAATCGAAAGGGTTTGGGTCGAGTGAATACTGGGCATATTTCAAATTGATGTTAGTGCTCAACCAGTTTTGAGCAGCTTTAGCTGTGGGCAAGTGCGCCGTGTTGTGTTGTAGGACCATATTATAATCTCGGAAGTAAGCCAAACCACAGGAGGAAGTAAATCTCTGCATCAAGAAGGGTGCAGATCTTTCCAAAAGTGTCATCAGAGTTTCTTTTCTTGATGATTTAAGAAATAAATAAATGTTATTTCTATACAATGTTATGAATGTTCAACGTGCCTAACTTTATTTATGTCCCTTTATGAAAAACTCTTTAGAGTCTCTCAATTTTTTTATAACTTTGTGTTTAGATTACATTTCGTCCTCACTATGATAATTTATAATTACTTTACCTTATTCAAGAGTAGCATTAAATTATCGTATGTTTCCAACATATAAAATGTTAAATTTACTACAATATTTTACCAGCACTAAAGCAATGGTGGTATAGTATCTCCCACACGGATAGCTACTTTTATAGATCCCAGTGAAAATGATCCACAAAAGTTTCAAAACTAAGCCGACCAACAAAGAAGGATATTTGAGGCACTTTTGATTTATACAGATATAATACAAGTATCAATATAAAACGAATGAATTTTGATAGTCAGGGTACATGTTTCAACAAGTGAAAAATAATGGGTACAAAAATTCTTTGACTATATGTAGAGTAAGTATAAACTCTTACAAGGTTTATGGCGCCAAAACATTATTAATAAAGTAGTTTTTAAAACGTATTTCAATAGGGAAATTAATAATTATGCATAAAAAGGATAAGGATCCAAGATTTATAGAGAACCTTATGCCATTAACTATGCTCAATGTGTCGTATAAAATCTATAATGGAATCTTAGCAATTAGATTACATCATATTTTAAATTTGTTACAAAAAGGGGTTGTTGCAGTTAGAGTCATTGAGGATATGGTCAGGGGAATGAAGGATTCTATTGCACAGGCAACGATCCAAAATTCCAAATTAGCAGTGTTGGCGATTGTTTTTATGAACTCATTCGACCGTATATCACACAAATGGATAATAAAAATTTTAAAGGCGCACGGGGTGGGAGGTAAGTTTATATGAATGGTGGCAGCAAATATCTTTGATTTTATTATTTTTCTTTAAAAAGAGAAGAATATAATTTCAATCTGAATAGAGGATCCGTCAAGGAAATCTCCCCAGCTCTATTTATTATTGCCTTAAACCCATTATTAGAGGAAATCAATGCATCAAAATATATAAAAAGTATTAAAGTGTGAGAAATGGAAAATAAAATTACAGCTTTCGCTGATGATATTACTATGATTTATTCAAGAAGCCAAAGATATTCCGAATTTTTTAAGAAGACATCACATTTTTTAGAACGTAACACGAAAAAATCTGGATTAATCTTATAAAAAAACACAGATAACGGCTGATTTTAATGATTTTTCTGATTTTAACGGTATAATTGTTATCCCTAGGATGATAGTGCTAGGAACATTAATAACTTTAGATGGAAGTGATGTCTTTGAAAACATGAAAATTATTTAGCAAAGATTCAAAAAACAACCTATAAGAACGCAATTTTTGTAAACAAGAATATAGTGGCAAGATTTCAAATATGGAATTCACTTATTTATCTGGGAATGTTGCTGTTAAAGTTGAAAAATTGTTTAGTGGAATATTATCAAACTGCTTCATATTACAATTAAACTACTTTTAAACACTATTTCTATACTCTTGAATTGCAATTATGTTATTGTTATGACAATATATTTTCCCGGAACAACTCATATATTTTGGCAATTTCGAATCAATGTTTAGTGAATATAATCAATTGGTTGACTTATAAGTTGTTCTTATCCTTACATACTGGATAAAATAGTTTAAAATGTATAATAAATTTAAAGGATTATATTTAGATTAGGAGCCATTAGGTTGACTGTGTAGAGTGATGCATAAAATCCCACTCCTTTTATAGCAAGGATATATAAATAGGCTGGAATTACTCCCAGACCAATAAGAACTTAGATTTATAACTCACGAGGAAACCTCATTCCTATCCTCCGTCTTTCATTAGCACATGCACTACTTATTACTTAAAAAATAAATAAAAAATAGAAATAGAAAATGAAAAAGACAGTCAAATTCCCCCATAGAAAAAAAAACTTTCCCCAATTTAATACATAAATTATACAACTCTGATCATTCAATAATTTGGGATGTTGAAATTTTCAAATCCTCGTGAGAATAAATTTAAAAAGAAAGTATAGTCTGGTAAACTGCAAGAAATTAGTGGTCGTATTAAGTATTTCGCTTTATTACTAAATTCAGACATATTAGAAAGCAAGTAACATTATTTTTTATAGTAGTCTGTGCCAGTAGATATGTTTTTTTATTTAATGTTGGTAACATACATTTTTTTAACTACACTCAGGAGGATTTATACCATTTTTACATCCCTTCTAATAATACTCGTTCAATTTTAGGAGGAACTCTTAGGCTTTATAAATCCTAAAAAGGGTATAGCGATGCCATTATCATAACAGCAGCAACAAGAGCGGAAAACGCCATTTCCAAGTCTAAAAAAAAGGAACAAACTATTTTAGCATTATGGCCAACTTTATAAACAAGTGATATACTCTAAACTACTCCCATATTTTTTTTAAATTTTCAACTTCTAAGAAATATTGTTTATTAATTTAGTTAAATTTATTTCGTAGGTCTAGTTAAATAATAAAATAATTTTAAGATATATTCGTAAGTAAAATTGACCAAATTTTCAGGGAAAAGTAATCTAACTTTGAGATATCCCCCTGAGAGCTTTGATAAAAGGTAACACAATTTTTGCCATAGTGATACCCCTACCTATGTTGAACATGTTGCCAAAGTTTCATTGTCATAAGATTGGCAATTATTTGTTTCTTAGTCAAGTACTTACTTGTGTATTTCAGTTTTATATTGAATCAAAATTGAGGTCATAAAAAAAGGAAATAATCTACTTTGACTTCATTTTTTGAATCCTCATACTTCAAATATAACAAAAAAAAGAAGAAGGAATTTGTAATATGTTGAATAAACAGTGTGCGGCAACGAATAATGCAGTAGGATTTAAACTGGTTAAGAACTCGTATCCCTTATTTTAAACTATTTTAAGTTAGATGAGCTAATTACATAATACAATTAAAACATATTTTTTAAAACAAAATTCGAATTACGATCGAAAGCGACGATGTAGGTTCAAATACAAAGGATATCCGACTTGCCAGACACATATGTCAAGGTGGCAGAAATTGTCAGGATTGGCAACTGCTCGGAGAGGCTCGTCTTCAAGGTGAAAAGCTAAAAAATGATGGCTTGGCCTTGTACAGCATCTTGGCAGTGGTAGTCTAAAAAAAATTCGGTCACCGGCCTTTTTGGACTCGGTGAAAGGGATGATAAACAGGAGCCTGATGAAGTGCATGAGAAAGATGGCAAATTTTTTAAATTAAAAAAAGAAATTTAATATTTGAAATTTCATTTAAGAAAATAAATAAAATACTATTGGTAAATGGTGTTTTTGCTACTTTGTTGGAGCGCAAGATTATTGGGTACTCTCAAGTTCGAAAACCCCCTAATAAAGTATCCATTCTGGGAGTATTACAGCCTTTTCAGCCGCAAGTAAACTCTTTACAAAAGAAGTAGGAAGATTTAGATTTATGTTGTTTATTAAATTTCACCGGTAATTGGGTTAAGAGTCGCTTTATTAATTTGAAATATACATCCATTATAAATAAGGTTTAGTACTTGAGGAATTTCATGAATTGGTTTATGAACAGGTGTAAGTGTTAGAGTGTACCCATTATTCCTAATAGGGTGAAAATCTAATTATTTTTACTCTCACATTGGAGGTTTGCGACGCTTTTTTTTAAAGTCTTAAAACCAAGCCCTTCACAAATTGTCGTCCTTGCGGACGCCCCTGAAGGGATTATGGTCAAAGTACTTTTGACACCCGTCAGCCCAGACCTAAGCCCCCTGGACTTTGGGGTGTGTGATGCCATTACGAGGAAGTCTTGTACGACTTCTCAACCCAATGGGGAGTCGCTGAATGCTGCAGTGGACAAGGAGTGGGAGGACATGAGCGAGGACTTTGTTAGGAAGACGTGCCTGGTCTTCTGCGCCAGGATCGGAGTCATACTGGTGGCCAAAGGAGGCCATTTTGGGAAATGATATAAATAATGACATCCCAATAAACGAGTACAAATTTCAATTCTCTGCCTCTTTTATTTTCGAAAATCTGCGCAGAATTGTACAAGGGAATCAATTACTGCACCATTCGCTGCCGCACACTGTAGTACCTATTATCATGGTTGTAAACTGTAAGCATTTGTTGTATATAAAACAAAAACCGAAAATTAATATGGGGACCCTGGCAATGATGTTTCTGTAAAATGAAGGAAATAAACGTATGTTCTACTCCATATCAAATAAGGACATCTACAGGAATTACTCCGTTTTCAATCTTCAATTTTTTACCCTTAATGTGACAAGAACTTACATTCATAACTTCTCGGCGTTGGTCTTTGTAACACTTTAAATTTAGATGTTCTCTCCTGGAGAATAGAATGATAACCCTAACTATAACCACATATTTTTTCCCTTATAATGTACATTATGAAGCTATTTACAAAGAAACTGAAAACCCGGCAAAATGCCTAATATTTTAGAAAAAAGGAATTAATTTTTAATAGTTTAAGGGAGGTTTTCAGTGCTTTAGCAGTTTAGGTGTTGTTGTCCAGGGAGTACTATTAGAAAAAATTCCTAGGCTAATATAAAATATCATCTCTAATATTGCTACGTGGCTAAAAAAACTCTTTGATTTCATCAGATTATAGGAAATAGTTTAACTAAATATTCTACCAAACATCATTTTATTTGATAATTTATCTTTATTATTTATGAGAAACGTTTTTGGACAGAGGAATTCCCCGACTCCTTTGTACAGATCAATTTTCATGTTTCTTCGAAAATAATTCTTAAATGAGTTTCAAATGGCTCTTACTTTAATTTAAATGAGGGTCAAAGAATTTAAAGACTCTGAATTTCACTTTTTAATGATCAATGACTGACTCATTCGAATAAGGATAAGTTTACAAACTTTTTGATCATTATTTTTTTTTCCAAAAAGAATGTACTCCATTCATAAATTAGTTTTTACCACATGGTGACATATAAGTGATAGACAACTAAAAGATATTCTTTTACTTTAAAGTTGTTTAGAGAAGCTTTGAGGAAAGTTACCCAGATTTTCTTCTATTGAAAGTAAAGATTTTTTATGTGAAGTACTTACTTTTTATCTCATAATTAATGGCATTGACATCAAAAACATCAATGAGTAAAAAGATAATAATAGGGTGGAAATTATAATAGATTACATATCACTAGAAAAAAGCTTTTTGCTCGCTAATACTTTTAAATTTTCAAAATAGGGATAAATAATTGATATTTTCTAAATGTATCCTTTCAGATTTTGACAATTTCCACACCCCTAGTTATATCAGATATATCTCACTACCACCGTAATGTTTAAAAAAAAATTATATAGACAAAGGGTGCATATAATGCTGAAGAACAACTTTGATAAATTTATGATTGGTTATTCTTTTTCATTGTTATCTGCGACGTAGAAGTTGCAATCTTTACGCAATGCAGAAGAAAATGTCATTGGTTCGAATGTGAATGATGATCTGTACTCATTATAGTGAGACAAGAGTTTACAGTATTTGAAAACAAATGTCTTACTCGAGGATATCAATAATATATTTCTAAGTTTTCCTCTACTACAAATGCTATTGGAGAGCCCTAAAGTGTTTTAAGATTTTTTCTGAACACGAATTGGGGGAATCTTTTGGAATCACGTCAAATGATTCCAAGAATGTAATAATTTTTCGTGTTTTCAAAGTAAGTAAATTACATTATTTTTCCTTCCCATCAACAAGTGAGACTTCAGATCTGTAGAACTTGCGAAAGCCAGTTCTGTTTAATTAACAGCTTGGATATTTACTGGATTCGAGTTTTCGATTTTAGACCGGAGTTGTGAACAAAATCTTTTGAAAGGCATCTTTACCTTCAAGTGACTTTATGTAGAGAGCGTGATTCATTTTGGGTGGAACTTGAATTGAAAGACAGCAATGGTGTGATCAATTGATAATGCATTGTCGATGATAATGGACATTGGACAAAGTTCTCATATCTTTGGAATTTGTTGTTTTTATTGAAATTATAGATCCACATGTTATAATACTCATTGATTACCTTGAAAAGCTCGACCATCAACAGCGATCATAATATAGGGTTTGGAACCATGAAGTTAATATTTGTAATAGTCTAGAAATAACTGTATTTTTAACTAAAACTTTTTACCCTTCTTGAAAGTTGACATAGCATTAATTGAAGCCATCTTGTCGAATTCAAATCTTGTTCAAATTGCCAGGGGTTACCACATTACTTTTTGATTTCCTTTATTTGTAGACACCGAGAGGTAAATTCTTTATACAACTCTACACATTTTATTCTAGATCTTTCTAATTCACCTAAGTAACACTGTACAACTGGAAAAGATATCCTTAAAAAAGTTTTCATCCTTGTAAATTTGAGATAAGACTATCGAGGTATTATTTTTTTATTTTTACCTTCAAAAAAATAACCTTAAATATTTTTATGACGTTATCTTTAATTAACAATGATGAAGATATCTTTTTGAAAAATGGGTTCCATAAAAGGAAATTTAGCAATACTTTTCTTACATCAACAAAGATAACTTAAGTTGACAACATTATAAAAAATGGTTTTAAGATTTATAAACATTCATCTCCAAATATATTTATACTCTTTTTGTAAAAATAACAACTTTAATAGTAATAACTTTTAAAAATGTTTTTTTTTTAAATATATGTTCCTTTAAAGTTATATTTCAATATCTAAATCCCTGGAAATATTAAGGAATAACTGAATAATGCCATGCACTTGAACATTTTTTGACAATAACAAAGTTGCTATTTGGATAAATTTAACAAAATTAGTTTTTTTTCAACTTTATCTTAAAAAAAAATTTCAATGTGGAAAATATCGTCGTGAGATATTTTACAGTCTATTAGGTTTCTCTTTAAATCGTGAAAAGACCTATTTGTTAAAATAATAAACCCATATAATTTGTTGACCAATTTTGATGAATTATTAATAAGTTACTAATATGAGTATATAAGGAATTTTATTGAGTCAACTTATTTTTTAGAACCTAAAGTAGTTTATATTGTTACTCATAAAATATACAAAATATAAGGGATAATTTCAAAAAAGGAGTTTAAGTAATCGTATTATAGTATAGTAGTATTAAACAAGGAATGGTCAAAAATAAGTTTCCAATTCCTCAAAAAAAATTAATCTAAATTTGCTCCAGGGGGGTAAAACAAGATTCTTTATTAACAATCTCACAAACAAATCATAAAACATAAATTAATTGACGGTACTATAGACAAGTTTGAATTCAATAAGTACAACATTAATCCGAAGAGTTATTTTGATAAATTGAGTATTCGTTGTCATTGCCGTTAGAATTAACCATGTACTTCACAAAGCCATAAAATTGAAGAGTAATCTCTGGTTGATGCATATAACTACATATCCGTTAGCACTAAATAATCTTTAAAGATTATTTTATAATATACGTCTTATTATTTTAATAGTATACAATATACACATGAGAATAAGTGTGCATTCATTTACTATTACTGCATAAATAAAAATCCTACACCAATGCTCTTTCTCAATTTTGAAGCAATTTTTAATTTTTATTGATTATTTCATCCATTCCCTTCTGGATCTTTAATATTCACAAAAATTAAAATTCAATAACACAAACTTTAATTACCTATTAAGTATAATTCGAAAAAAAAGCATTGAAATTAGGTCTTGTACGAAAATCAACTATAAAAAAACTGTTGTTCTTCCTATTGGCAAATGGAGACCAAGTTAGGATATTCAAATTACCAGCTGTTCAATTAAAGACACAGTGGAAATATTGGGAATTATATCAGATACAAAAGGTGCCTCTTATTCAAACTGGACATTCCTAAAAAAGTATATGTGCTCTTCCATTTATCAATAGAGAAGGTTCAATCTTCAAACGAGCTGTTGACCTCTATAATTTTCTAATTATTTCTAATGTACTATATATAAGGTAACAGCTATTCTTTGGCTCGCTGAGAGGGCAATTTAAGAAGAGGAGTCCTGGATTAATACATTATTTCAGTGGATCTATTTACCCTCAATTAAACAACCTATACCTCTTGTGGGTGGAAGATTATCTCTGCTCTCAAGAACATTGCCCAAAGTCTATCAAAAAGTTCTATTTGACCATTCAAGACATCTAGAGACTGAGTAGCGGACTACAATTTTCTCGCACCCAGTGTACACATGGGTTATGCTGGGAACAGAGTTTATAAATGATCACTTGCTGGAATTATCTCCATCTTTTGTGGTAGCACATATGATTATTTGGAAATGAACGCTGTCATTTTCATCCACCTCCACCATTGATGTGGTGCGACAGACTGCAGAAAGAAGAAGTTTTATTTTAAAAACCTCATGGAACCAAAACAATTAGAATGGTTAGTTTTATCGAGGGGTATCATATCCTTTCACGATTTGAGCTACGACTCTATGCTCAACTAAGGGAAATTTTTTTCTCCTCTAAAGAGAGCCGCAGACAATCATATGTTGCCCATTCCATGGAATTTAAGAATGTCTTTTGCATTAAATTATAAGGAGGAAGCTGATAAAACATGTGACACGTTCTTAAAAATATTGGAACTGGAATATCGTGGAAGAAAAATATCATGGTCAAATTTTTAAAGTAAAAGATGGAAAGCAATTTACTACTTAATTTCAAATACTTTCTGGATGTATATACTTCAATGCTCCTTGCAAACACTGTAGAAAATTGTTTAACACAGTTATTAATGCATGCTCTTGTACACTGGCCTTCACTACATATACTGAAAAAAATTATATTGCTTAACATAGCATGAATAAGTGATATATTGCTAAGTACTATTCTTTTATTAGGGCTCACTTCAATATTTCGAGTGTTCCTACAAAAAATCTCGCCATAGAATAAGCTCTCACGAGGTGTAAAAATAGGATATCAGAGAATCTGACAGAAGGTGGCCCTATCCGAAATGAAGAATTTAGAGTGATTCTTATTTGACAGCTGAGATATACTCTGTTTTGCCATAAAAATTCCGGATTATTTTAATGTAACGTAGAAGTACTCGTTGGATTTCATTCGCTACTTCCCATATACTTCGAAAGATATATGACGCTTCTTCGCCGTCTTATACGCATCCACAGACAGTTTAAAAACTTTTGTTTATTCAATGCTTAAATGTTGTGAATTTTGTCTCCATCCAACTTTTTTTATTCGTATAATTTTGATAATCTTTATTTATTTGTTTTCTACCAGTTCACTACACCAATTTTATCGAAGATTTTTATTAAATGTGATAAATTACTACTGATTATTTTTATTATCTTTTACTTCACTGTGAAAATTAATTGTTGTATTGCCTTATCCTTAGGGATTTCATTATAACTAAGATGTGTTTTTATATATGTAACTTCTCCAAACGAATAAAGACTGCATGTGAGAAAAAAAAATAGAGGGTTCTAGGAAAAGAGACCACTACCTCATCCTAAAAAATAAATTGGCTACAAAAAGGAATTTATTCAAAGAGTTATTATTCGGGAAAAACTTATTTAATACCTAGTATTATTATTTTAAAAAGTTTTTCTTCTAAAAAGAATGTAGAACTTAATACAAAATTCAATTTATTCAATGTTTATTTTTATTTTTAGGTACAATAATGGAACTCAACTCATCAAATGTATCCTATAATACTTCACTGAATACTACCATCCCCTCGTCTTCCCCAAATTCTCTTCTTCATACAAAACTATGGGTTTTAGGAATAATAATTGTTTTGACCATTCTTGGAAATTCAATTGTAATTTTAGCAATAGCAACCCGGTTCATCAAAATGACTCGAATGTACTTTTTTATTCTTCACCTTTCCATAGCAGATGTTCTAACAGCCTTTCTTACCCTCTTACCTGAGTTGATTTGGACCTATACTTCCCCAAACTTTTATGGAGGAGCTTTTTTATGCAAAGCTGTAAAGTTTGGACAGATGATTGGACCATATCTTAGCTCGTATGTACTAATAATGACAGCTATTGATCGCTACCATGCTATATGTTTTCCCTTCTCAAAATGCACATGGACTCCAAAACGCTCAAATATCATGATTGGTTTAGCATGGTTAGTATCCTTAGCACTTTGTGTACCTCAGATCATTATTTTTGGATCAGGGGAAAAATCCCATTCATGTAGTGCAACCTTTGCTCAAGACTGGGGGCAAAAGGCGTATGTAACTTGGTTTGCAGTCTCTAACTTTTTTCTCCCCCTTATCATTTTAATTTACTGCTATGGTTGTATCTGTAAATGTATTTGGGATAACTTCAATTCAAAAATCCCACTAAACCCTGGTGTTGAAGTACGCTCAATAACTTGTTGCAAAAATAAAGGTAGAGCTGAGGAGGGTACGATTCGATACAGATGGAAATCAACAAAACGAGCCTTAGGCTCCACAGCTGAATATTCAAAAAGAAACGATACAATTGAAGAGGTTGTAATGAATAATTTAACACTCTCTGTTAGTAATGACAATCAAGACAATCCAAACCAAATACAAGCTGCTTCATCATTTACATTCGATAGATGTGGCAAATTAAGAAAAAGCAAAAATAAAGTTTTGATTGATTTAGATTCTCCAACTCAAACTAAAAATAAAAAGTCACTGAAACCTAGAACTCACTCTATTCAAGGAATCTCTAGAGCCAAAATAAAAACTATTAAATTGACTGTTGTTGTCATTGCTGGCTATATTGCTTGTTCAGCTCCATTTATTTGTGTACAACTTTGGGTGACTTTTGGAACCGTCACTGAGTCTATACGTAAGTAAAGTGTTTAATTTCTCATCAATTTATTTAAATCATTTTTAAGGTTTTTAAATTTATTGAGTAAATATATTCATTATTCAAACATTGTTTTAGATGGTTCTATCACCTGGTTGTTTTGGCTCGTTACATTGAATTCGGTTGTTAACCCTTGGATATATATGTTTTTCAATGGTAATCTTATTGAAATATTCTGCTGCAATTCATGGGATTGTCGAAGAAGAAACTCATCATTTCCAACTAATAAATTCAACTATCACCCATCACAAAATTCCAGCACTTGACTAATTAGAATTAATGCATGATCTTTTTCATTAAATAGTAATCATATTTAATATTGATTTCAAGCAGATATATCGAATCATTATTTATCTTTTAATCAATTAAAATATCACTTTTTTTATTATATATGTAAATATCATGTTTTTTAAAATGAGTAATATGTATGTATGTTACAATACGAATATTTGAGGCCGTCATCACAAAAGCAAGATAAATTTATTTTTCTCAAGAAGTATTTGGAGTACATTTGTAATATACATTTGATAGTTTTTTCCCGTTTGTTTTAAAAAGTTTTTCTATTAAATCCTCTTTAGACTAGGACTAATATTTCTGGATGTCTCAAATAGAACTTTGGAGTTTCGAACTCGAATTAAATTTAAGTCTTATCACTGCAACTTCAGATTATAACCAGAATCAAATTTACAGCTTTCGACTCGACTTAAACTCGATCTCAAAGACTAAAGCCTTGACTCAGACTCTTAAAAATGACTCATGAACAGATCTGAATCGGACTATGCTACCAAAAATTGTTTTTTTAAGATTTGAAGCTCTTAATTGAGCAAAATATTAAATTGAACGACCATCAAGTAAAATAAATATAAATTTTTAAGTTCTTTTTTCTTTATTTTATATTCATTTTTGGTTTACACACCTCATACATATTTCCAATACGAAAGTCCATGATATCAGTACAAGTTTTATAAATGTTTATATTTTCAATGTGTTAGGATATTCAAGTAGGCAAAACTGTTCGATTTAGGTTGTTCGATGTCAAAAATTTTACACAAATGTTTCAAATAATATATCAGATTTTGTTTCATATACTTCCTATTATGTTTGAAGTAATTGAATATTTTTAACCTTTTTATATTGAACTGAACTATTTTTACCCTAAATTTAATAAAACTGCTATATACTCTTAAATTTTATAAGTAAGCTAGTATTCTCTTCCCTTGTCTATTCAGAATTAGTGTTGTTCTGTAAAACAACATTATAGGGATTCCGGGTAATGATTGATTTAAAACCTTATGATACTCAACTGATATTGAAACTTGTATTTTCAAATCCACAAAGTTGTAAAAAAAGTAATTATGCAATGGTTTAAACAATCAATTTTTTTTTTTTTTTTTTTTTTGAAATATAATATTTTCAAACTAGACCTTACATCAAAAATAAAAATACTGTGGACTCTCTCTCCCGTAAGGGCAAGTCAAATGCCCTAAAATGCATTAAAATTTTGTATATCTCAATAAAAAAGTTTTTGAAAAATACCAAATCAATCAATACCTATATTGGTATTTTAACACCACCTGTGGGAATAAATGCAATTTGTAGTGAATGTGATAATTTATTTTTTGGATTGACTTGTAAATACATTTTGGAGTTTTATATGAAGATATGATATAAAAAAAGAATCATTTACTCATTATTTTTAAAAGCAGAAAAGGTTAAATTTATATAATTTTAGTCGTATAAAGATACATTTGTACAATTGGTTTGTAAAAATAAATACTGACACGGTTAAAAGTGCACGTACTTCTCTTCTTTTAATTTGGGGTGTACACGTTGCTAGTAATGCCAAAATATAAGTTTTTATTTTATATATAGTATGCAACCTCATCAAAAGTGATGATTGCTAGTTGCGTACCCCCAATTCGTTAAAAACTATGAATACTGTAGGCAAATACAATATATTGATGACAACATATATTTCATTAAGATTCTCAACTAAAATGCTTTTAAAATTAATTCAAGTATTTTTTTGAATTTAATTGGTATTTACAAGTGCAGTGTAATAAAAAGGTTACAAATAATTATAAACTTAATTAGTGTAACGACTAGTCTATATCAATAAGGCCCATACAAATTTGTTTCAATTTAGGAGTATTGTTTTACATCAGTTCACTAATAAAAGGTTTTTAAGCAAAATTAAATATTCTATGCATTTATTTTCAAAGTTGATTATTATTTATTTTGTTAAAATATACATATTGAAATAAAAAAATACTTACTTACCTTTTCTTTAGTTCTAAGATGAGTTTCTTACGTATTCCAACGAAATCAGGTTTTTTTTCTCTACGGTGAAACTCAGTTCGGGCATATTCAATAGACTCAAGTTTGACAGATAACTATTACAAGATGAAATTCAGTAAGAAAATAGGCATTAGTGTTTAAGAGAGGTATAAATACTCCGTTATTCATAGTTACAGGAATAATTTAACTTCAATTCGAATACAAAATAAATACATTAATAAATAATAAATCAATACGAATATTTGGTGATCAGTGTACTTATTTTATTATATCATCATTTTTTAATGGACCAAAATATCATTAGCTTTACGCAATTACAGTTGAATGTTAGGGGGGAAAAAATACTGAGTTTTCACAAACCTTGGTTTTAATTAATTTTACAACACCATTTTCTGGGCATAGAACAAATGTGAATTAAGTAAAAGTATATAGTTCTTATAAAACGACGATTATATTTGTCAAAATATATACAAAAATCAATAAATTATAATGCTATATTTATTATAATGAACATTTTACAGTAGGTATTGAATAAATATAAATGAAATTCTACCTGGAAGAGTCTCTATGAAGAGTGTCAGATCCTTGGTTGAACTTGTACTATAAGACCAGAGTTAAGTAATCAATTGAAAATGTATTGTTTATGATCACTGAAGACGTCTTTATAGGTTTGGAATTTGTTGCTTATTACATTTGACTGAGATTCATATTACAGATATGGTTGTGCCCAATTGTACAAACTAAAGACATGTGGCAAGTTTTTGAACATATTTAGTCAGCTGAAAAGTTCGTATGCAGACATAGAGATGACGGCACTTTAATAAAATCAGATATTTTTTTAATATCAAGCTATACAAGAGACGTTAATAAGTTTGTCAGCTGTCAGATAATTGGTTTCAGAATTGTGAATAAAGTAATTTTGTTATTGTTAAAAAAAGGATAAAAAAATAATTCTTTGTGTTAATGAAGCATTGTTTTTGTTGACAAATAATTGATAAAAAATATTCTGAATCTACACCAGTGAAATAAACCGTGGTAAAATTGTTTGCTAAATTTAAACGAGGAGAAATGAGCATCCAAGGTGATGCAATCAGTGGACATTCAGAAAGAGGCAGCAAAACATCGAAAAGTTCACATAATAATTTTGAATGATCGTAAAGTGTAGTTGATTGCCATAGCTGAGATTATAGAAATACCAAGGAACGCGTTGGTCGTATTGTGCACTAATATTTGGACATGAAAATGCTATGTACACAATGGATACTGCAGAAGCTCACAGTCAATGAAAACCAATAATGTTTTCATGATTTGGAGCAATTTTTAGCAAAATTAAACTTAAATAGATACGAGTTTTTTAACTTTATGTGACTACAGATAAAACGTTGCTTCATAAATATACAACAGATTCTAATAGATAGTTAGCAAAGTGGACTACTCACAATTAACCGGATCCAAAGTACAGAAAGATGCGTTATTAGGCTGGCAAGTTTATTGTCATCCAAATTCTAGAACCATCATTAGGGTATCTTTTCTTCTGTTTAAATGTCCGGGTTGCTGGGTCAAAATCGATTCCTTTTGACAAAAAATTCAATTGCAAATTTTCTTCAAAATTGGACACTGGTAAGATATAACTTAACAATCTCAAAGTTTTGAAAGTTGCCAGTTTTTTTATTTATAAATGACTTCTTTTTCGATTATCGTGAGAAAGTTCACGAAGCAGCTTTTTCATTATTTGAAATATTTGATGGGAAATATACAGAGGAGATATGAAATTGTAGATATATGGGGTTGATTTAATATTCCAAATTAAGAACCGACACAACCAAAAATAAAGAAAAGAATACTATCTTGCAGGAAGAAAATATAAAAACATTACACGCAACATGTACTAAATTTATTAGTTTTCCCTTCACATATTTTGCATTGTTTTTCACATTTTAGATATTTTTTCTCCCAAGACAGTATTAATATTCCTTAGAGTATATTAAATAATCTTAAAAACAAAACATAAAAGCTTGTGATTTAAATTATCTTATATTAAAAAAGTTATACTCTAATCAAATATTTATCACATAAAACATAATTGAAAATTAATTAAAATGATAATTAATTATAATTTTTTATTTTTAACCTATTAATGTTAAAATTGAGCTTCCTCTAAAAATAACTTAATTTAATATATAGTTAACTAATATTTTTTTTACTAAATATAAGTAATTATCACCCTAACACTTTAACAGTTCAACAAAATGAAAATATTAAAAAAAATCATGTTTTGTAGGGAAAAGATAAGGAATATTAAAATATAATTCTGTGCAACACATTATATATGTATAAGTTTTCTCTTCAACTATTTTTTATTGTAATTCACTATATATATTTTTTTTTTCTCAGAACAATATTCATATATCTATACAAAAAATTGAGGTTATTGAGCTTCCTTTAAATATTTTTTAAATTTGCTAAAACGTTGCTAACTGTATTTTTATCACAAAGAACAGATTTTTACCTGGCCACCAAGCCAATTCAACCTAATAAGAAAAATTATAATGCAAACTGTGAATATTCATTGATTACCTCGGAAAGGTCGTACTATCACCGGCGATTATGTTTTATATTTTGAACCATAAAATTAAGATTTAAAATGGTCTAGGTAAACAATTTTTTTGTAAAACTCACATTTTTTTACCCTCTTTTATGTTGACAAACATTAATAAAAACACTCCTGTTGTTCAAATTGTCAGTTTTACCACATTAATTCTTGGTTTCATTCATTTATTAAATTTTTATATGAAATTTATCATGCATAGTTTAAAAAATATGTATATCGGGTGTAGAAAAAGTAATGAGACCTCCTAAAATCACAGTCTTGAATTGGTATTATTGATTAAATCATAAAGTTTCGATTATCTTTGAATAGCTTAGATTCTAAGCGTTTGATTGATGTACATGCTGTAAACAAAAAATTAGTATATGTCCCGATGAAGGCAAGAGAAGCTATCATAGGAAATTAACTAACGCGCCGGGAGGACCACCCGAATATTGATGCCCTGAAGACCTCCATTAACCAGCAGAGGATCATGAAAAGGGAATACGTTGCCAATGTGTGCAAGGGATTCTGGAGGGGGCTGGAGTCTTTCATTGAGGCTGGTGGTGGTCCGATTCATAATTAATGTTAAAGTAAAAAATATTATAAAATAAAATTTTCGAAGTACAACTTCATCCTGATCAATTATGAGTATTTTAATCACTACTTAGAAAACTTAGAAAAGTGATAAAAATAAACTGGCTTTAGACCAAGCAGAGTACCCTACAGTGAGTTTTGAGGAAATAAATCATGTTGTACAAATCCTTTCAGAACCTTTTGGAGGCTAACACTCCAAATGCAATGGACATACTGATATGCTTTTCAAAAAGTCCAACCCGAACTCGATGAAAGGAAATACCAAGAGACATAAGGAAAATAAAAATCTTCATAAATCCGTTAGTCTTTGATATATTTGTACTAAGTGTTAGTGGTATTTAGATTTTTTTTTTTAAAGGCAACCATAATTTGTTAACTCCATAGCCAAACTGTTCCGTGCTTAGAATATATTAAGCACATGAATGCAATATATCTTCCTGATGTTCTAGCTCTAGTCTAGTAGATACACGCTTGGATATTATACCACCCAATTTATTTCCAAAAACAATAAAATCATTTCAGCTTAAAGCTAAATCTGGTAATCATCTCATTCTACCAAAATGATAGTAGTGTTAGCCAAGGAATGGTTAAATCCAAATCTAGGTTAAACAGACGAAAGGCTTATTATTTAATTATCGACATAGATTTCATAGGAGCTTGAACAAGAGTTTTTGCTCTCTATGCGCCAATGGGGGAGTCCAGATCCTTTTTAATATAAATAAAAGTGGATATCAGGAGAGCTCGAGATTATATAGCTGTGAGATAGTCACAAGGAACTCAATAAGGGATGTGCTTAATTACGGTGATTCTAGAACCATAAAATAAACAAGATCTAGATCTGGTTATACCAACCCATTTCCTTGACGATCTTACCCGGAAACGACTTCCTCGAACCCAAGGGATGACTTTCTTTTCACGGACAACTTTAGAAAATCCAATAAGAGGCCGACTTGACTATGTATTAGCTTCTTCTATTTTTGCTAAAAACATGATGGATTTTAATGTAAACGCTTTGTATTTATCCAATTATTCCCCCATCTCGGCCAAATTTGCAATAGGCTGCCTGAGAATTTTTTTAGAAAAGACTGCATATTAGCATAAGCACAAAGAAAGACAAAGACAATAATTAAAAACGTTAAGATTACCACAACAGCAGAGTTTTCAAGAATACTAATATCGTCTCAAAAATTACAACCAGTTTTTTTTTCAAATTTATATAAATGAAAGGACTGTATGGATACACCAATTGCAATTTCTACGATTGTTGGGGATACAGTTGGTGGCAATTCGATAGAGAATAGATAATCTATTTTGGGTAGCCTGATAATGATAAATTATTAGGGAATAGATGGGCTAATCTATTACAGTAAAATATTAGGATTCCTATCCACTTACTTGAAAAACTACAAGACTTCTGGGTTTTCAGGACTTCCTATCGAATTCTAATATATTTTTGCTTTGGACTTAGCTTCACTACTTGATGGTGCCTACGAAGAGATCTTAGAAAATGGTGTTGTTCATGGTTTTATTAATTCAGGGACTTTGATCCTGTTTCCTAAAAAAGGAAAATATGTTTAACATAAAAGTAACTACAGACTCATTACTCTAATTAACTCTTCATATAAAATAATGACGGGCATACTTAATGTGAGATTTGTGAAAGTGCTCCCTGCATTATTCTGAGCGAACTAACCGGATTCATGAAAAAGAGACAAGCAGAAGACATTCCTTGCATTATCAAGGATTCCATCATCTAATTGAAAAATGAAAAAAAAAAAAAAGCTAAGCTCTATAAATTTTGAGAGAGTGTTTTACACGGTCTCTAATAATTATATACTCTTGCAACTAATCAGAGATATATTCCCCCCCCCTGTTCGTCCATATTTTTGACACTGTCCTTCCCCTTACATGATCCTTAAGGGGTACTCGGAAGAGGTAAACACAGTTTTTAATTATAACTTACTTAACACTAGATAAGTTTCAAAAGATGAATCAGGCCTATGAATAAATTTTGGTAAAACGTAGTTCCTAACGTTTAATGAGTAAGTATTCATAACTAGCTATCAAAATATGAAGGTTTTACAATTCTCTTCTCTTATGGGGTTAAAGATTTACTTGTCAATCCCTGCCCTTCAGATGTCAATATTTAGCCGGAGGCCACTAAGGAAACAAACGAGACACAAGTCATATGAAAATTAGAAAATCGGAAGAATTTTTTCTCATCCTCCAGCTGATTATCATTGACTATGTAAACTTTTGGAACATAATTATTATTCTAAAGTTCATACACCTGTTGAGATTCATACTGTATAACAAGGACGTCTAGCAAATAATAAATTTTACTCTTAAAAGTGACCAGTTTAATTAAGAAAAAAAAATTGACTCCTTTTGGCCCAAAATGGTGTGACCCTGCACATTCTAGTCCACACATTCTAATTTAAGGTTACATAATATTAAAGAGCTTTTCAAATCTGATCAACTTACCTCATTTGAATAACTAGAGGGTAGAATGTCCTCTGTGGTTTTATACAATTTATTGGTCCAACGTCGTACAATTCAGCAACACCTTGATACACATATCTGATATTCGGACCCTACATTCCAAGTATTATTGTTTTATCCACTTTAAGCATCATCAGAGTAAGGAAAGCCAGTTCTGAAAAAATCCTTGAGAATAATCCAAGATATTTAAATAAAAAAAAAGACGTCTGGATCCGTTCAGTATCATCTTCACCTCTTTATTTATATAATAGAGATGTATTCTAAAAAATTGTCATTCGTAAGGCAGAAGAAGGTTCGGGTTTCAGCACTTTTGGAGTGATGATCTCTGAGAGGGCCAGACTCATAATGATGGAACTGGTAGTTAATGGGAATATGAAGTTGCACCACATAATAACAGATTTCCTACTACAAACTTATCAACATAAACAAAGCAGTAGAAGTCCCAATCTATCTATAAAGTAAACCTTAGAAAATTACCTCAACATGATAACTCTACTCTGACGTACTTTGCTTGTTTTCTTTTATTGTTGGATTAATTATATACTATTGATTTTACACCCACACGCTTGCTTTATTAAATCAAAGTTCTACCTGCTGCTTTTTTTTATTTTACTTAAAAGACTTTGAAGTTTAAAGTTTTTAAATTATGTAATAAATTATTATTGCTCGGTTGTGTTTAAATAAAAACCTTAAAAAAAGTATGAAGCGATTGATTACCAAGCTCTTCTTGTAGATGGCGAAGAAGATAAGGAATTAATGCATTTTGAATTATATTTTGCTAATATAAAGACGGAGCTCATATATCTTTATACTGATTTTTAAAAAAAGTATTCATTTTTTTTCCATTTGACTAAACCTAACAAAGACCGTATAATTTACCAAAAATTTGATAAAACCGATTTCTAATTCTTTCAGGAGAGAAAACGCTTCGAGCATTTATATTTTAAAACCATTCAAAGAAAATTACATTCCAATTATAATCTTTTTGGGTCTGTTGTGCTCCAAAATTCTTAAAAATTATCAGGTATTCGGTAAAAATACCTTTAGAAACAGATTTGACTTTGGAGAAAGTTTTCAAAGAAATTTAGGTTTATATGTGGAAACTAAATGTCTTTTTTATGGACTGTGTGATAAATTTCCTCATTTTGCTGATGTAGCTGATTTATAAAAGCATTTCCTTTGATCTTTTAATATGTGGTGTTCTTTATCAAGCCATTTTCTGGTAAGACGGTAAAGCTAAAACCCCTAGTTCTTTGAAGAAACTATAATATTTATTCTCAAGCAATACGTTCCCTGCGTGATTTTAGATTCCTCTTTAGTTATTATATCGCCCTACAAAAAGAAAAGAAAGTAAAATTCATACTATGACCAGAAAGAAATTGATAACAAGTATATGCAAGAACTATAATGGTAAGACACATTCTATTTGAATCATTTTGATTATCAAAGTCAAGTGTTCGATATGTTTGGATGTCATGAAACTGTATCCAATTGAGAGGTGACATTGAATGCCATATGTCAAATATTCTAACTTTATACTTGTAAATATAATGAAGAATTATAAATATGAGAATGTAGCAAATATTATCTTTCTTTTTGCAGAAAACTTTACTTTTACCAGTCAATATGATATTTCATCCAATATATCAAAAAAAAATTGACAAACATTACTATACCTTTCTAATATATATTAATTATATTACATTATAAATTCAATGTAAATTTGATGGCTAAAGCTTTTTCAATATTAAAAAAATAAGCCTGTTGTAACATTTTTCCCGATATATGGAATATAATGAAAACAAATAATTGGCCTTTACATTTAGTTTTGTGCTGCAATTTCTTTAAGTAATTTCCCCCATCGACACAACATAATTTTGAACTTTCAAAACCTGACTTGGGCTTGTAAAAAGTGACACTCTAACAAAAATGTTTTTATTAATTTTCCCTGCATAAAATGTTTCACGAAGAAAAAGCTACATAATGATAATTTTTGTGCAAAATCTTTTTTTGCTAGTAAAATTAAGATATTTTGTAGAAATAATTCTTTCATAACAAAATTTACTTAATATTGAAATAATATAATATTTAGATGATTAGATGTCATAACAAAACTTCAACAAATTGTATATTATTTTGAAATACAATAATTATTTACGTTTTTAAACATATTTTTATAACAAGTTCAATAAGTTTTTATATAATTGAAATATTACATAGTCATAATTGAAAATTGAAAAAATCAACATTTGTGAGCAGAATAGGCAAAAATCAAACTAAAATTTTTATCAAAAGTATTGTGATAATTCAATAACATCAAATATATTTCAAAATCAATATATTATTTGAAAAATTTACTTTGAAGTAATAAATACAAAATTTATTGGGTTTATATTACATTATATTGATTTCAATATACAAACATACTAATTTACTCTAAGGAAAAATAATTGTTGACTAGTATAATAACACATAAATCAATTCAAATTTAAATAAGCATTAAGAAATAAAACAGAATAAAATTTATATCTAGGGATATATTACTGTATTTTTGCAATAAATCCAATTTAAGGAAGATTCTTGACATGGCAGTTTCTTGAAATTTGGTGATGATGCCTTGGACAGAGGATTTTCAGATAGAAATATGCTTGTAGCTATCACCTTGATTATGGTAATTGGCTTCACTGTTTTCCTTGGTCTTTGTCATGTTGATTGTTAAATAAGACTGACCCAAGAAATTGGCTCAACACATTTTTATACTTGTGAATATGGTTCAAGGAAATTATTGATCTCTCGAATACTTTATAGAAGAATCTTAATATTTCCAGACTTCACTATAATAATAAAATCCAGAAAATTGATACTATTTTTAACTTTTTTGGAGGTGTATGTATACTTTTGAAACAAGGAATAAAAATTTTTGATGCATAAAAAAACATTCTTTATAAAAACCTCATATTTTTAAACATATGAATATGGAAAAAATAAAAAGGGTACGAAGAATTTTGGGCTCAATTGTATATTAAGCTCAATATAAATTACTTTCCATTATTTATAGCAATGACCAGAAATACGTTTTTGTGTCTCAATTACCTTTATCTGGTCAGGCATGAAAAAATTGAACCAACAATACAAATCGAAAAGTCCATATAGATTATATTTTTATGTTAAACTTTCTTAGGGTTAAAATATGCATTTGGGTACAAAATGATGACTAGCAAATATACAACAATTTTTAAAAAGGTTTCGGGTTGCTCAACCCCCTCACGTTATGAAATTTGATAGTTTTTTTTTCGAAATTTTGTTATTTCTTTTCTTTTTTTTGTTCCAACCACAAGAAGATATGATACAATTTTGTTGACGACTTTTTCACTTTAGTAAATAATCTGGAAAAAATATTCTTACTATTGTTTTGAAATAATTTGTTTTATATTTTAAATATAACTTGGGATAAGGAATATTTTTTAAACGATTACTCACGATCCCCATTATTTATCATTATTGTTTTTTATCAAACAGTAATATTGTCATATCGTTATGCCATAAAATACACAATATAATTAGAGGGACTTTGAGGTTATTGAACAAATCTTTAATGATAAATCAATTATGTCTTTTTGTTACAATAAGTTATTCAGTTTCTTTAACAAAAGGAAAACATTTATTGCTTTCAATTATAATTTTTTTTTCTGAAAAATTAAACGAAAATATCTAATTATTAATTTAGATACAAAGATTTTTGTTTATATTTATACAATTTCTAACAGACATTTAATGAATGAACTTTGAAGTTATAAGTAATATTGGGTAGATATTAAATTATATTGTATTCAATTTACATATATATTAAATTAGTACATAAGTAGAATAGTTGATTATATGAAGAAAGATGCAGCATTACATCCATACTCGGCAAATGTAGAATAAATCCTAGATTGCAAATCTTGATAAAAGTTTTTACAACTATGACTATAAAAATAGCTATTTTGGTTCTTGCTTGCCAATAAGGTTTATTTTTGAAGATATTGAAATAATTAAAAAGAGCATAAATAACATGCTGTTTCAAATTTACACTCATCACAATCTGAACAATAATCCCATTCTTTGTTATGACTTCTAAGCTGCTAAACCTTCCTAAATATTCTTCAAAATATTAATAATAAAAGGAATATAAAACGACAATAACGATTCTATAGATCTACAAAAATTTTAAATTACTCACTAATCTGTATTAATCAGCGAAAATGAAGGATATTTGTGTACTATGGCCCAGTATAGTTTTAAAATAACTGATATATCCTTGGAATCTTAACATAGAAGACCAAATATTGGACTACGATCAGAATAGCTTTGATTTATTCAGCTTAGAGAGGCCTGTCTTGACCAATTTCTCTGCAATCATGCTTTTAAAGCTCGATTTTGGCAAACCTTATAGCTCTTGTTATTGGAAGAACACTTTCAACTTTTTTGGAGAGACCAAATGAAATAAAGAAGATTGACAATTTGTTTATAAATTTAAAAAAATGTGTGTTTAAGTGTTTCAGTCCTTTATAGTTGCTTACATTGTTTAACCTAAGAGTTTGAATTTTTACATGGGCCCTTTTATAGAACCTGGTCAGGCTTATACGGGGGTGTCAATTTTTTATGCAATACCCAATACAATTAAACTGTTTTTTTCAGCTCAAAGAGACTAGATAGGGCTTGAATTATAATTCAAAAAGTGATTGGCGTTTTAAGTATAATTATACGAATAACTACGTTTTCTAAATATATTCAAAATTAAAAAAAATAATGGCCAATAAAAAAATCAGTGGAAATTACAATTTTGTTTTTTTCATATGCAAAAAAATTTAACTTCTATGTAAATATTGGATTAGTAAATAGTGTAAAGTTTAAAGAAATTTGTCTGGAGATTCGTTTGCATATAAAATTGACACCTAAAAAATGATGATTAACTGTAATATATCTCATTATTCTGAACAATTTTTCGTTTTTTTTCTCATTTATGCATCAAAAATACCTCTAAACATAAAATTTTAAACTCTTGCATTCAAAATAGTACAATTTTTCAAGTTAATAAAAAAAGACTTTTCATCTAGAATATTTTTTTTGATAAATATATGTTGTATATGTTATTTAAAATTTATTTCACACTATTTTTTTTAATATTCATAATAATAAAACTAAGGTGCAAAGGGCAATCAATACTGTTATTGCATTGGGGGAAAATAATGGCGACTGACATCAGACAAGGTTGCCTGATTGTATGAAGCTTTAGTGATACCTTTTATCTCCAAAGAATGTCTGGTATGGGGGTGTAATGTATGTATGGAAGAATTGCAAAGTGCAGATCATCTCATCAATAGATGCCCCGCTCTATCGTACGAGAGACATCAAGCAATGAATGAAGAAAACGAAGACATTCGTATTTTAAAATTTATAAAATGTAAAAAAATAAAAAATATTATTGAATTTTTTTTTAATGTAAACTAGGTTTTAGAATCTGCTGTTGTAGCACAAATACTCCTTTGTGTGGTCGTGTTCGTTGCCTTATATTTGTACAATTTTATTTTATTTATAAATGGCAAGCAGTAATAAATGTTTAACTAACAATTGGGGGGGGGGTTGCTATGAGAAGACTTTGTGGATTACCTTACTTACCCGGATTGATTAGTGAGAAAAATCATAGAAAATTAAAATTAGAATTATCAGAATCTTTTTTGACAACAACAAAAAATTTATATATATTAAAATTATTAGTATATAGAATTATTTTCTAAATAATGTTTTGATTTTCTTAACCCATATCTACCCGACCTACAATGGATAGTAGTATATGTTTTGACGTTGTGGACAAATATATACACAAAATATCCTTTCTACAGATACATATCAACATTGTATTAATCAAATAGGACTTTAAAAAAAATGCTGTTATGTGATAATATTATTCGACATTCTTTTGTCGTATTGGGAATTTTCATTCATAATGGTCCCTAAGAAAAAGTAAGGATTATTACTATGATTTTTTATATATTAAAATTGTTAACTTTAAATCCTTATTCAAAACATTATTCTAAATATTATAGCTAAATTATTTTTAATTGCTAAATATATTATGTTGGGTAGAAAAAGAGTACATACCTTTTAGTTAAAGAAATTTCCATGTCCCACAATTCCGTCTAAATTAGACATCTTATTTAAAAAAATATAAGTAGGTCATAAATTTAGTAGACGAATTAATATATATTATACATGCTGAAGTTATTAAGAAAAATGGATTTTTGTCTTGGTTGAAAGTACAAGAAATATATGATATTCTAGAAGAAGGAACAGAATAAGGATATTTTTAAAACTCCTCCTGATATCTATCCAGAATTGGATGGAAATTCAGCGGATGAAAATAACGGGGATTTAACTGATAATTTAAGTGAACGCCAGCATCAAAGTGAAGCTGAATATATATTGAAATATGATAAAATTAGTGATAGAGGAGAACCAAATCTGAAGGGCACTTCAGTGCATTAACCATATACACTTAATGCAAAAAAGATTAAATCTCTAAATTGGTATAGAGAAAATAATGCCATTTTCAATCCGCCGTTGTGTAAGACAAATTAAACACTGAAAGTCTTGAAATCAATATTTCTGAGTTAAGTCCTTATGAAAAATTCATTTTTTCATGGCTGACACTATTATGAACACAATAGTCTCAAAATCTCTGAGATTTGCAAATTATAGCTAGGATGGGCCAAGTAGTAATGATTATTTAAGAATTCACATTCGAGCAAAGAAGTTGTGATGACCAATTTTTAGATGGATGGTGGATGTTAGTATTCGGAATACCTGGCTTTGCCATCGAAAACAAACAATAACATTTCATAAATAAAGTTTAGAAGGAGTATTTCCAAAACATTGATCATAGAATGATCTCCCAGATATTCCATTGGTCGATATAAACTACTAAAATTATCCAACTTCAAAACAAAATTTGACAATATATGCCATTTTCTTGAGTTACTTGAGATACAAGGTTGGAAATATAGACGACAAGACTGCATTATATATCAAATGCTTCCAAAAATACCACACCTACAATTGATTAAAATATGTTATATTTTACAGGATAAAAAAATTAAGAGTAATTTAAAATTTAATACAATTTATTAAATATGTATGTATTTTTCGTATCTGCCCAACATATTTAATATAGTAGGTAATTTATATCTGTAGTTTAAACATGACCTATACAAAAATAAAACTATTTTTGAATATTTTTCAAAATATGAGATAATTTAAGTAAAAACTTGGTTTAAAAAAATATTTGATTATTAAAGGATTTGACCATTTTAATGTGATTTTCCTTTCCCTCTTGGCTCGATCAACACTGGGTAAACCTTTAGTAGTATAGTTTATATCTTGAATAGTAATTATATTCATAGATTACGTTTTTAGATAATGTTTTATTTTCCTTTTATTACAGTTTGGCACACATAATCAACAATAGCAGATGATAAAATGAAGATATGAATGATTTTTATATGATTTTCTAGACAATTGCTCAACAAGGGGAAAATCCAAGTACTTTTTCACTAATCAAATCAATTCTTAGCATGAAACATGTGTAAAAAGTATGGACAGAAACAGTTATGCACTATTCAGACCTTGAGTTTCTTGAAAGATCAATTTTAACCTTTTGATAGATTTTTGGAATAGTTCTAGAAATCAAAAATAACCCTACTTCTAAACAATTTTATAGAATATATGTAGCTTTGGTGAAATAGTTCACTATCCTTTTAATTTATTTTATTTATATTGATATGTATAATTGTGACAAATAATTATTTTTCAATGAAACATTAAATTTAACAACTACATATCTGTAAACTGATTTAAAAAAATCTATTCAGTAGGTGTTTTAGCTTTTAATTATTTTTTAATCAATAATTCCCTCTTTTATTTTCATATACCCATCAACAAATTCTTCAAGACTCACTTCTCCATCATTGTCAACATCTAAAATATCAAAAATGAATTCTGCTCGTTCTTGAGAATTCATTTTTTCAAGTGCTTTGAACTCTTCAGACATCCCGCTTTCACTCGAATCCATTCCTTCTAATGCATTGAATGTATCCAAAACAGCTTTGATTTCTTTTACATTAATACTTCCGGAATAATCTGAGTCATAGAGTCTAAATGCCCATTCAAGTTTTTCTTTTTCACTTCGAAGTGATGAAACGTCTAGAGCCATTAGAAATTCCTATTAAAATAGATAATAAATTATTAATAATATGGTACTAAATCGTATGGATAGTTAATATTTAAGTTCACTGCTATGGATTTAATTAAATGAATAATATGAAATTTAATAGGAGCATAAAATGTTATATAACAATCATTTGAAGAACTGGGAGAGTTACTCAAGAGGGGTGGCAAACAGACTTATTTTTTTCAATGTAACTCAGAAAATAAAAAGTTCCAATTGTGGTTGTGCATGTGATACGGGAAATCAGGTGCGGCGGAAAAATTTAAAATCAAAAAAACACTGCATTTTTTATTTGAATGACGTCATATATTAAACATAATTAGTAATGACATATATAACTTTGAATTTTTACTCTAGTCAACATAACTTAAAATCTTATTTTTCACTTGATTGAGATGCTGTGTTCTTGATTACTTTCACCACGAGAACAATGAAAATTACAATAATAATCAAAAATTTCTGGTTTATGGCATACAGGTTGCTTCTTTTAAAAATATTTTTTGCAACATGTACACTGTACTTGGTTAAAAACTATTTTTTACTATAAAATATCTATATTAAGACAATAACAAGGAATATGGTTTATAGGTAAATTGCTATAGATTTAAAATAAAAAAATTGGAGTCCGTAAAAATGTATAGAAAATACAAAAATATTAAGGAAGTTTGACCCTTTCTCTGAAAGTCCAATAAATTCCTAAATTTTCATCCCACTGAAAACAGTCATAGTTAGAGTGAAGATATACAAATACTTAGTTCTAAAGGGCTCAAGGACAAGAGCGGACAATTAGTAGAATAACAAGATGATGGTTTTTTTGTCTTGTTACTGATTAGCTTCAGCTTGTTTTCTATCATAATATAATTTTTTTAGGTCTTGGACATGATTTAAGTACTACTTTATGGTTTTAATTTAATCATTTATTATAGTTCGCCAATAACAATTTATTTTAATAATGGTTACTTGGATTGATATGTATGAAATTGTCATCAAAAAGTTAAAAGACCATGATCAACATGTAGACTGTCTAATGTGAAAAATTACTCTTCATTAGCATACAAGCAAATATGCGACATATTTTTGTGATTATGCTTGCTGAAATTGCAACTAGACAGAAGCAAGTGTTGCTATTTTTTTATTCCATATTCAGTCAATGAGTCAATACTCAACAAAATTAAAACGGATATTGTTATAAAGGTTTCCAAAATTTGTCTACATATAAGATCATATCAAAGATC
Source organism: Lepeophtheirus salmonis (assembly GCF_016086655.4). Classification (NCBI taxonomy): domain Eukaryota; kingdom Metazoa; phylum Arthropoda; class Copepoda; order Siphonostomatoida; family Caligidae; genus Lepeophtheirus; species Lepeophtheirus salmonis. The sequence continues at coordinate 67,447,090 of NC_052135.2, forward strand.
CCATCAAATATGCCAATATTACGATGGTTGGACTTTAATTAAGGAAGAAAAAATGAAATTATCAATTTCGTCCCTCAACTTGCAAATTCAAAAGAAAAATTAATACTTTTTTAATGTTTGTTTAATGAGTCAGATGTAGTTGCATAATAAATAAACAGTATAGCATTAATATAACGCCATCTGACATACGAATATTACTTGAAGCCCATATGCATAATGTATATTTTTTTTTTCAGGATAAAAGGGTTGTGAACCTACGCCCACGAATTACAAGGGAATCATTTTTCCGACCACATTGTCCATTGACCTACGTCGTGCATTTCTTTATAATGTTTCTCATGTTCTAAACAATCTCTGCACATTTTTTGTAAAAAATTTTGAAATTATTTTGCCATCATTTTATAGGCGAGAAAAACATTTACCAAATAGTTTTGTAAAATAGTAAAACGTCTTGAAAAATTGATACAGTTCTTGAAAGTTAAGGAATTGGAAAATTGTTTGTAAGATTTCTGAAATTGTCTTAAACAGTGACTTTTCGAAATTGAACATTGTTCATGCAATTAATTTATTTTTTTAAATGGTCCATTAATTGGTGAGATGGTGTTAAATAGTATAGAATTATAATTACTCAATCTGACCTAGGAATTGTCTTTGAATTACATATTGATTTATCTATAAACGACCGAAACCCGAAACTAAACTTATTTAATTCAAGAGAACTATTTTTTCCGAGCGTGTTGTCCATTGAGCTAAGTTTTTTTTTCCAAGTGCGACAAATGCAGGCCCAAGATTTTCGACAATTCAGGAGTATTATGGATCAATCATATTAATAGCAGAGTTTATTGATCTGATTTGCTTCTAGTTTGAATTAATGACATATTATTTACAGACGATGGCTTAAGTCATCAAAATTTTGTTAAATATAATAAAGTTGCTTTGAATTTCAGATAGGTGATCGCATTTGTACGTCAATGTCATGTAGGAAAAAAAGGTTATTGGAAGCCATGGGTTACTGTTTTCATTTTTTCGACAACTTACATCCTTTAGTTGCACAGGGAGCTCGATAATTCTTCAATTTATCTGGAATAATTACGAAAGATGCCATAAATACATCCCAAGGCTCAAAATATTTGTTTAAAGTCAGTTAATGAAGGGAAATTATCTTTTGATTATCAATATGATGATGGTGAATACTTAATCGATTTATTTAATGATTTACAACAAGAAAGAAATAAATCAATCGATGCGCACAGGCTAGGGCAACTATACATGGACTGTTCATTAATATTTATTTTCTCATTAGTATGAAAAATTTTCGTAATTTTTTTTTATATAGTACCATCCTTTTCGCATAAACAACATATACTAAAAATTAGCAAGCAACCAGCAAAAAGGCAATGCTTCTCAAAAGAGTCAATCATTCTTCCAGGCCATTATTAACCATTGTAAAGGTAATAATCTACCAAGCTTACTCGTAAGAGACTTCGACGTTGACCTAAATTGTGTCAGCAACTCATATCAAAATAAAAAATATCTGGAAAAACTTATATGTGAATTAAATTTGATTGATTACAAGCCTATTTTAGCACCAGTGATAATGTGTCATGGAGAAGAGGCACATCAAAGTAACAAGTTTATTTTGTACTTGTGTCAAAATTAATCTATAAAAATACTAAGCATATCTTCTATCGTTCTTTACCATTGTCCGAACAAAAGATGATAATGGTTAGTTTTGCACTCCAAACTTCTTTAAAGGCCCGGAAACTCCCTGTGTAGTTGATCGATAATGAAAAATGCATAAATAAAATGAAAACTAACATTGCAAATAGTTTTACTTCTTCATTTTCTGTAAAATAATTATGTTTTTCCCTTAAACACACAATAGATAGTACTGCTAGAAGCTGCACTAGTAAAAAAAAGAAAAGTGATGGATGATTTTAACAATAATTTGGAACGTTCCTTGAACGTGGATTCACTTTTTTAACAAAATATAACTTCTTAGCTTTATAATTAGTGCAGCATTGCAGAAATCGCCAAGTTAGAAGCGAGGACTAAAATAGAAAATAATAATAATCCCCATTAAAGGATTAAAAACCTTACCAACAAAAAAAATTACTCATCCTCAGTAATAAAGAGAATAGAGTATGTGGGTAAAACTTTATAAAAGCAAGAGGACATTGCAGAGGCATTTTGTTCAACCTTCCCAAGTTTGTTGATGGGTTCAGAAGTAATTTTCCTAAAAGGAAAAGGAAAATTATCTCTTCATTCTCTAACGAGATACTATCTGAATATATTAGGAAACACTTTGAAAATAATAAGGCGCTGGTCTAGATGGAACTGGGGAAAGATATTTACGAAATGCAGAGAAGAGATCGAGCCGTATTTATATAAAAAGGGAAACTTTATGGGGAAAAGGGATATCTGCCAGAAGCTATAAAACGAAGCTACTAAAGGACGAATTGTTCTAATCCCCAAAAAGCGAGATGGCTTAAACCTTGACAACTGGAGATCAATCACTGTACTGAACAAAACATACAGAATACTTTCAGGAGTGATAGCAAGTTAAATTGAACCTATTTTAAATAAAAAGATAGGTCCAGAACAAAAAGGGTTTTTAAAAGGAAAAAAAATAACTGAAATTTTCCGGAATATTCAGACAGCAATTGTAGCAGTGGATAGGAAAAAGCGTTTTGGAGCTATTATTGCGATAGAATTTTCCAGAACATTCGATTTCCTTTCTCATTTTCAAATTTTTAAAACGGTGAAAAAATTACTACCAAGTGGTTTTATTAATCCTGTTAGTGCATTACTAGCTACAGGATCATCGACAGTTACTGTTGGAAGTAAAAAGAGCAGATATACTTGAGTAAAAGTTGTCGGCAGGGTTGTCCTTCTCCCCCCTGCTCTTTGTAGCTGCCGTAGAAGAGCTAAGAACCACAATGACAAAAAATATCTAGGATTCGGTGTCAATTTTGGAAATATTAAACATTTAATTGATCTATATACCGATAATATGACTGTAGTTACAGAAACGAACTTGGAAGCTCAATTGTGAAGAAGAATGTATATTATCTTATCTTATTTTACAACGTTCGAAAAAAAGTCGGGATTAAAAATAAATAAATCAAAAAGACTGTAGGCTTCAAAATTTCAAATCGTTCTACCAAAAAAATGATAACTGTTGTTGACATTAAATGGGTGGGCTCTGGTCCCTCAGAATTAAATTGACTGGAACTAAAAACGAGAGTCAATAATTTTATCAAAGGCTGGCGCAATATTAACCTTAAAAAAAGAATAGACCTTTATAACACTTTTGTTATTCCAAATGTTTTGTATAAGGCTATCTCTTTACCAATATTGGCGGAGGATGTCATATTGGAGGGAAATTCTTGGTTTTCAGTGGAATGACATTTCTGCTTTAAAGAGACCAAGAACTCGTTGCGTGGTGGGCTCAAATCTTTTGTGGACACAATCAAAAAATTTATTCGAAAGTTTTTGTTAATATAACGAAGAATCCCAACATGGAGTGGAGATATGTGATAACATCAAGTCCATGCTATGAATATGTTATACTTGGAACTTATCTTATAAATGGATATATTGACGACTTTTCCCTATGCTTGCTGCAAAACAAAGAGTTCTTTGAAAGGCGACTCTCACTTACGATTGTAGAACGACTGTGGATATAATTTTGGGTCTGGAGGACAATAAAGTTTTTAATATAATAACGGCGATAATTCATTTGAAAATTTGGGCATGTCATAGGGAAAAAAAGTAAAGAAAGTACTTCGACTTAAATCTGCCTCAGAAGTCAGCTCAATTTCAGATAGCCCCAAGAATGCTTTATTAAATGTAAATGTCCACAATTACCTGGTTAAGAATATAACTGTTAATATAATGATAATCTGTGGTACTTTGCAGAGGGGATAAATTTACCCTAAAAATATTTTAATTTCGGCGGGTGCAAGATATGGAGTGTTCGAGTTGAAGAAACCTAGGATGATCGAGGGTACTTGGGACTGGGCCTCTGATATTATTCATCAAATGCATCAATACTTTTTCGGACTTAGTAGAAGATACTCAAACTTTTTAAAAGGAAAAAAAAAAAAAAAAAAAACAGCTAGTTGTTGGTTTGAAAGCAAATTTGCTATTTATATTTTATATGTGTATTTTATCGATTATAGATGCTAATGTTTTTAATTTAGATATATGAATATTTTATGCTTGAAGTCCTTCATCTGGTGAAGAAATTTTACACTATAATGTTTAAGGCTATTTTTGTAAATGTATCTTCACCAGAAAATTTTAGATAATTCTAATTGTTATAAATTATTTTCTGTCTAAATAAATGTTAAAAAAATGCTTCTCAGAACACCTAGATACTGGAGTTGTTGTGATGTAGATTACATACTCTGTTTATTGTTCTATAAGCCTGGTTTTTAAGTTGGCCATACCCTATTACAAGTGGTTGCTGAAATGCATCGTGATAAAGTTCTAGATTGAAAGTTTAAAGATTTTTTCACCGCACTTGGTAATGTAAGTATGTTGATACATGAAATCGTTGTCATTTTTAGATGATAATATCATTAATCCATGTATTAGTGAAATATGACTATTAAATATCTAGTGAAAAGTGCAATGTTTTATTTATAAAATATACATAAAAAGATCAAAATATTTTTTTTAAATTGAGATGTAATAATGAATGTTAAATAAATTATAACACAAATAGGGCTAAGGAAATAAGAGTGGAAAAAAACTCAAAAGAGTCTTGCAATGAAGGAGATGGGTTTCTTTCATTGCTTGTCTCAAAAGTAGCCTCTCCACCATTACAAGGCTCTCTCAAGCCACTTTTTATAGCTTTGTAAACTGTATAATATGAAACTCCGGACTCTTAAATGGGCCCTCATGGACTTGAGGGGATTGGCCTGGAATGTTTTTTTTAAACTTTTCCGGGTTCATTTTGGCTTTTTTAACAGAGCTATTCTTTCTTCCAACGTTTCAGACTTGCTGATGGCGTAGAGGGTGGTCTTGGAGACATTTAACTGCTTGGAGTGGGCACAAGGAAACTTGTCAAAAATATTCAAGTGTCATATTCTCGACTTGTACATAATCTAGAGAGCTAAGGGTTGTTTCGTTTTGTAATTAATTGTTAATATAAAAATATGAATTAATTTCAATCACTGAACCTTAATTAATTATTGAGATAGTAAGTGTTCTGATTTCAATGGACCACACATTGTAATAATATTTCAATTAACCCATATAACATAAATAGTATATCAGATCTAAAATACTTTAACTTATGTGTTGTAATTCTTAGTGAAAAATTGATTTATCGCATTAATGTAAATTTTGAAATGGAAGAGAATGAGCTCCAAATATCATAGAATTATAATTATATGATGTGGTTTAAGATACAAGTTTGACATATGAACATTACAAGTTTATAAGCATACAACGTTTGATATTTACCTTAATTCCCTAGTGGAAGTGGAGCACTTACGAGAGACTTCACACCATCCCCTCACTAGGTTGAGACTCCAAAGAGAGGAAAAAACAGTAAGTAAATAGTTATATATTCAAGGAATCTATTGGATTGCTTATACCTCCCTTTATTTTGTTCTTGAGACAGTGTCACAGTAACAGATATCACTCCCAGAACAATTATCCCTTGATTTTAAAGGATGTTTTTTCCCTAAATAGCAATTTATTTATTGATTGATGTATCTGCTATTTTTTTCAATTAAAAAAATATAAACAGACACATTTATGAAACAATTGGGGAGAAGGACAGGGGGTTTTCTATCAAAATTTAAAGAAACAAAATATAAAATGGACAATCTGAAGAGACTAAGTGGAAATGTGATTTCATAGTACAACTTTACCTCTTTGCTTAATACTTTTTCGAAAATCTATAATATAAAAAATCTATAATATTTTTAAAGTTATATAAGATTGTTTGGTTTAAAATTATTTATCTATATTTATAAAGCTATCAATTGTTTTGAATAGTATATAAAATGTTGTTCTCTGAAGGCTTCGATAAATATTTAATTTAATAATATATTTTTATGTTTTACGAAATAAAATAAATCAAAAATACAGGGTAAAAGTTTATTGACTAGTGTTATATGAGGGAAAAACGGCTCTTTCTCCCACATTTTGAAAACACCAGTTGTTAAACAAATCTACTATATATTATTGAGGCAGTTTTTACCTTGAGTTTTATTTCAATTTTTAATATGCCGCTTCTATTTAACTAAATATAAATAGTAGTTTTATATTAAAACTATACAAGACGTTTCACTGCTTATACAATCATAACTCAAAATAATTGTATTCACTTATATGTTAATTTATATTATCAAATACTACAAGTTTTCTCCTTTAGTTGTAGCCTTAAGATCACGCATGGGATAACATAAATTAAAGGTGAATCGGTAGCATTATTTGACGTATCATTCAACTCTACACTAAATTTTAAAAACGGAACTGTTTTGGATGCAAAAATCGTTATGGAGATCTTTGATAAATGATCACATCATATATAATCCAGTCACGACATTACCAATTTATCTTGACTATATTTAAGTATATACGCATCCACTGGTATATAAAATATGTATAAATAATCTTTATTTTGTTAAGCCTTTTGCTTTTTAAAAATAATGGCAAACTACTTGTGTACGTGAAATTAATTTACTTTTTACTGGAAAAATATATTTGCAAATTCACGTACCTAACTAAGTATAGTTTAAGTGAAAATAATGCCTTGTGGAGCGGAATTTATAATTTGGGACTCTTTTTAAAAGAAGGACTTTAACTTTCAGCAATAGAGCCGATACAATCTTAAAATAAATAATGTTCTGATCTTTTAAAAATCTTAATTTCTTCATAAGCAATTTCAGACACTATTTTATTTGAATGTACTAATCAATAATTTAGTTGTTACTATAAAATTATACAGTGTCTTTAGCGTCACAGATTGCTTAATAAATCGAAAGTGAATCCATGTTGGAGATACAGGTGTATATATCATCAATTAAAAAAATAAACGATTTCCATTAAAATATATATCAAACATGCCTTTGAGTATAGAAAAAAACTAAATTGTAATATAAAAGCAAAGGTTTTTTTTTATGTAGACCTTGGTTGTAATGTTGTACCCAGTGTACCAAAAATAATATCACTTGAAAACGCTATGGTTTATATTTTACATACATAACTCTGGTAAAAAAAAATTTCCACAATAAATCTATAAATAACTTATAATTATTGTTGATTGTTGTAGAAAGTATGTTTATTTATTTATAATAATCAACATTGTTCGAGAAAAAGATCCTATTGCAATTGTTTCAAGTATAAATCGAGTAATATGACATTTATTATGTGCATTAATTATAATTAATAATTGATTAATTAATAGTATCATAAAATTTTATTAATATATACCGAGTGGTCTATTAAAATCTGAACACCTCCAATTTTAAATTTCAACAATATATAATTTATTAATGAAAAATATAATATGTTTCTAAGCTCTCTTAGTCATTAATGTAGCCACCCTTAGTGGCAATGGTGGTTTCCAGGCAGCGCTGGAGGAAGTCTTGGAACCCACAGCAGATGTATTCCTCTGTCTTGGCGTCCCAGTTTAGGGTATCAGTGGCTTTAAGGACCTCAGTGTTTGAATGACGGAAACTGAAGGACTTTTCTTCAACATGCACTCAAAAATGGTTGGCATCAAGGGTGCATGTAGGCCAAAAGTGTCTAAAAAGAGTTCAAAAGACCTCAAAAGACATACGGAAAAGAGTCTTGTAAAAGAGGAGATGGATATTTTGTATTGCTTGTGTTTAAAGTGTCATTAACCTCTCTCAAAAGGTTCTTTCCACTCACTTTTTTGATAGATTTCTGGATAGTCTGATGTAAAACCCACAGATCTCTAATATGGGCCCTCATGGATTTGACGGGATTGCTATTTTTTTAGAACTCTTCTGGAGTTCTTCAACGTTTCGAACTTGCTGACGGAAAAGACAGTGGTCCTGGAGACACCAAATTGCTTTGAGTGCTTCAATAGAATTTGTTGATGACGTTCAAGTTTCATTTTCTCGACATGTACCTAAGCTGAAGAGTTAGGTTTGTGTTATGCTATAACTAATTGTTTATACTTTAATATATCGAAATATGAATTAATTTCAATTCCTAAACGTTCATTAATTATTGAATTAATAAGTGTTCAGATTTCTATGTACCACCGGGTAATAAAAAAATAATTCAAGCAAATAAATTATAAGCTTATATTTTAAGACCTTTTACTAATGGATTAAATGATAATTGATTAATAATTTTTGCTTAATATCAAATAATGCAATATTGGAATATGATGCATCATACATATATATTAATAACTACTATTTCATTTCTTTGTTTTACAATGAAACAAAGCTTCGACTATCTTACAAAAACACTAGGAAAATGTCTTTCTTTAAATAAATAGTTATCTACTTTGGGAATATATTCTTTTTTTTTTGGAGAACTGCAAAGTTTTTCGTAAAATAAAGAAATGCAATTTTAGAATTTTAAAAATAATACCATAAAAATGTTATATCTCAAAAGTTATTTAAAATTTGTTATTTAAAATATTTTATCATTTTTCAACTATCAATATATATATATATAAAATATTGCTCTTTTTAGGCATAAAAATACCCACTTTTGTGGTACAAAAGTGACTAGTGAGAAAAAAAACAACACTTATATTACTAATAATCTGATAATATGTATATAATTTTACTTTTGTAATCTAGCATGATTATGTAATGTAATAAGGTAATGTTTGACATAAAATCAATTCATATTTGTAAATAAAAGTTTCATTCTTATTTGTGCAATCAAATATATTAAACAATGGACTCATGGCGAAAAAGTTTTTATGCGGCAAAATTTTAATGGCTAATTAATATTTAATTTTATGTTTAAAAACAATTAAAATAAAAAATAATTTTTAAATTTCATTTAAAGTTCACAGCTTGATTTTTAAATAAATTTGAAGTATTGAACTTCATTTTTCAAAATAAAACAGAAAGGTTCATTTATGTATAAGAGTCAAAAATATTTGTGCAAACAGAATCCCTTTATTTTAGAGGTCAAAAAATTTCATAAAAAATATAGAAAGAACACATTAGTTTTTATTTTATTTAATCATTTCTCTAATAACTGATTAGAAATAAATATAAATAAATAAATATTAGAAAAAAGTATCTTATATCTTTAAATATAATCCTAACTAAATTCTTTTATTTCATGAAAATTAAAGTTATTTAAAAATTGCGACCGTTCTACTTTTAATATACTCATAAAAAGTGTTGTTTTGAAAATTTACTACAAAAAAGTTTATTTAAAAGGTGATTTAAACAATTTTTTACGTAAGATATAAAATAAGCTTTACACATTACTATTTTTGTATTATTCACAACAGTATGTGATATTATTTAATTTATGGGAAAGCTGCAACTTGTACTTATAAAATTATGTAAGGGGATTTTACATTAACTAAATAGTAAATTTTGCTTCTAAAAAGGTTAGGCTTGAAAATAAAAATACTTATTCTAAAACATTTTGTTCAATGTACTTCAAAATATCTCCAAACCTGGTTTTTTGTTCTTCTTTAAATGAATAAAAAAGAGCTTGACTTGTTTAGAGATTATATAATATATTAATATGAAATATTGACAAACAAATAACTGCATTATATTAATGTTTGAAATACTAAAAAAACAGCAATTGCTAGTCTAATAATGAGAATATGTTACTATTAGTATTTATTTGGTATATTTTATAGGTTAAAATTTTTTATAAGTGTTCAAAGGTAGTTGATAAATAAAATATACCATAATATGTAACAAATTATGCTGTATTTTGAGCACAAAAATATTATGAGCAATTGAACTTTATGAATATTTAATAATATTTTCATAAATGAAGAAATGATTTATTGCCTGGGAAACATTGCTTAAAATAACCGATAGAAAAATACTATAAATACTAATGAAACAAAATTAACTATATATATATATATATCCGTATATAGAGTATAATAATCTATTTTTAGGGTTTACTTCATACTCATTCATTTATTAATTGACGAATATAAAATTGATATTGTTTATTCTTACTAAAAATACTCTTAACAAAATATTTAAAAGTAATTTTTTATATTTTTATGAGTCGTACAAGTAAAATTGTATATCAACATAAGGTGAAATAGTTTTTTTTCACTCCTTGTAATACATTATTGTCTATTGTGAGTGGTAAAACGTAGAAGAATCTCAGAAACAACGGATATTGATTTGGAGTTGCTGGGCAAAACAGAAAGAGAGATTCGGACTTCTGTGGAGGGACATATATTCACAGGATTTATATTTTTTTCTTTTATATAAGGATATATATATATACAAAGAATATATTTTAATCTTTTTCCTTTTAAAATTCTTTATCTTTTGTTTTTCTCCTGCGCTAAAAAAATATTTTTTTCTCATTGTAAACATAAAATCTTTTTTGTTATTTCTGAAAACAAAATAACTTCAGTGTACCTTTTGCAAATCTTATAGAATATTGTGTGTAGAGTGCTGAATTGTCATTATTACAAATACATCTTTTGGTTGAGATATGGTAACTTACTTTGAAGTCAAGGAAATTATTTCCATCACTGTCAAATATTCTAAAAATATGATTGCAGAAAGCTTCACTATCTCCACCTGGTAGAATTTTACAAAAGAGAGAATGTAAATGTGTTTTTGTAAGTCTCCCATTCGGACATTCGGCTCGAAATCCTTTAAACCAATTATCTATTTGTTCTGATGTAAAATTGGTATGTTTAAGACAAAACTCCATATCACTGTAAATAAGTGTAAGTTGTATAATTAAGTTAAACTTCACGTTCAAAGAAATGAATAAAATAACTTCGACAAATTAAGTATGGCTTTATTTTCTTTGAAATTTGACAAAAAGCGTTTGTATTACTGTTTAAAAAGTTATACAAGGTTATAATAAAATTTAAATAAACCTAAAATGAGCACTTGCTAGAGCACACTCATCACCCTGCAATCAGTGTTCATAATAATAATTGGTATTAATTTCTGATAGAGTTTAATCAAAAGTTTGTTATTTTGAATATCCTTCCCTTTTATTTTATTTTTATCTTACTTTTATAAAATTGTAGATTGAAAGTCTGTGTTAAACTTAAAAAATGACAATTGTTTGAGTTCTGTATTTCAATTTCTTCCAAAGTTGTAATCGATAATGCGTTATTAACCTTTGACCTTGAGTTTGGCGAAAATGAATGTACTACCACTACTAATATACATAATCTTTTTACAAGGCTTTACCAAAATCGTTTAGTAACATTTTCCATAATTATATTTACAAACAGAAAAGAAAAAAAAAACTGAGGCAAAAATATTTCACGTTAAACATTTTTAGAAGTGATACCAATTATGTAATGCATATTTTAAAGAAATAAAAAAACTTTTTATAAATTATTTTTCCGATGACATGAAATAAATAGACTAACAAAAAATAAAGTTTCTTAATTATTTAAGACAATTTTTTCCTGATTGATTTATTTAAATCATTTTTTCATTTTATAACTATTCTACTTTAAAAAAAATCAACTTGAGTTGTTCAAAAAAATAAAAAATGTAAGAGAAAAAGGGAGTCTGACTTCCATTTAAAAAGTACTTTTTGATACATCACAGGGATAATGTACTAACAAAGAAATTGTCAATTGTCTCACGACTTTTTTCATAATTGGTGAGCTAAAAGTTAATAAGTTGAATTCAAATCAATGTTGATAACTGAAGAATGTTGTAAATTAAGAATTAATTGATTTTGTCTTCCTTTTACTTTTAATTAAAAGGTTGGAGAAACAATTTTTATTTGTGGCATGGTACATAAAGTTAAACTTTTCTTATAAACTTATTCATAATATAAACAATTTAATTAATTAGGACTGACAGATATTGCTTAAGATAAATCCCTCTATAATTACTCTCACAATATCACAAAAAGAAAATATACTTAGATAATTACATACATAGAAAATACACTGTTCTTTTATCATGCTTATTAATTTATGTAAGATTGGGGGGAAATGAATTTGATCCTTGTTGATAGTTGATTTGAACAGAAAAAGAAATATACCTATTGATTTTTTTACTTTTTCTTTGTATAGAGTTTCCAATAATTAATTTTTACAAGTTTCCAGTGGTTCACGGAATAATTTACTTTTACTCAACAATTTTGTAAAAGAGTAATACCAATTGACTATTGTAAGATTTAAAAAAAAATCTATTTTGTACATTTATAATTTTACAATTAGACTTTAAGTGTGACTTAAAGTCTAATTAATTGTATTCCAGTCTTTAACTCAATAATTTTGCACTTAATCAAACAGAGTATTGAATGACATCAAATTCGACGTGGAACTTGGCATCAGTAACTTGAAGCTTACCTTGGAGTTAAGTTCTTAAACTTAAGAAAACTTTTAAAAAAGGAATTTATTTTCACATAATATGTGTTTTCAAAATGAAGAAAAACAAATTTGTACTGGTATTTTTGAGAAAATGTTAGTTTATGAATTACTTTAAAAGTATTTTAACAAATTTTTAAAATAATGTTGAAGTTTGTTTACCCTGAATTATAAGTCAATATTCATAGTTCGATTTATGTATTATCTATTTTATCAACATTAAATGTGTTTCCTAGTTTAATTCTACGATCAATATTGTCATCTATGCTGTTAAGTGTAAACTCCTATGTCAAAAGTAATTTGAAGACGACAAGTTACTCGGAAACTTACCGAAATAACAATGATTACAATACCTTAGTCATATTAATAAAGATCTTTAAAGGTGATATATTTATCATTTAGATAATATTTATCGATTGTAAATTTGTGATATGATTGGACATTTGTCTTAATTGACTTAAAATTGGAATTGGTCTTAATTGACTTAAAAATGGAATTGGTCTTAACTATTAATGAATTAAGAAGTTTCAAAAACTTGTAGTTATACTAAGATTTGAAATTTAAGTAGGAATTAGGGCATACGCTCCACTACAATTCCCTTTTGATAAAAATAAACATAATACTACCACTTCGATATGTAGATAATGAGACTGTTTCTAACTCAACAGGCCATACCACCGTAGTCAGTCAATATGTGTACTCCTTCTCCTACAGAATTTGTGTGACTCACACTTGCTCCAAACGTACCTTTATAAGACAGACGTCGCCCATTTGTACCCTCCCAACGAGTTATCTAGATATCATTGGCTTGACATATAAATTGGGAAGAATTAAAAAAAAGAAGACAAAAATGCATACAAATACAAAATATATATATATATATATATCCCAGTGGTATTGCCGCCCCTTTACGATTGCCCTGATGATATACCGGATAAGACTAATACAAATCTAGTATACTCATGGATAATTTGTTGCTTAATCCTATTTTCTTGCATCAATTTCTGTTTTCCCCTAAATAAATAATCATGAAAAAACAAAATAAATATTTTCATATATATAACAATTTACATCATGAGTAAATTGATGGGTAAATCAGTCAGATGAATTATTAAAACAAATTACATTATGCATTTACCTAGTTCTATGGTATAGTAATTATATAAAGAAACTCTTAAACATATTTATACTACTGAAAATACTTAATAATTGAATAATATAATGTGTACAAACTAAGTAATTATAATATTGTACAAAAAGTTTCATATTCTATAATTCATTTTTACAATAACATATGTATATGTTACTATCATATCATAAATGTATTTTTTGAGTAATTCAACAAAAAAACGGATTTCACTCAAAGGTATGTTTGTGGTAGCTGTCCTACTCAGAAAAAAATATTGGATCAGTAACGCATCCAACATTCAGTTTTGTAATCTTTCAGATGAAAAAAATAGCATTTTGATTAGTGATATATTGTTACTCAAGGCCATAATAGGCATGCATAATACATAATTAAAAAGCTATGAAATAGTATGTTTGAGATTATTTTGTTTTACTCCATAAAAAAATTATAATTTTATTTATTTTGTATCAAGTCGAGTTGACAAGTATTTATCACAAGTCCAACAATTAAAATGCAATTATCTTGTATTTTGAAACTTGAAAAGAATTTAAAAGAATCTTTCCTTAAATAAAATATCATTGCATATAAATACGACCTATACCCATAAATATGGCTTCTGTAGTTTAGTGATTATCACTTGTGTCTCTCCTGACTCTTACAAGATCGCCGGCTTCAATAAAATTGGGCTATTTTTTTTTTTATTCAATCACTTGAATTTTAAATTAATCTCCATAAATAAAGCAAAAATTATCAGTATGACTAAATAGTAGGATAATAAAGTCGCTCCCGAAATTAGAAATCCATGTTAGAATCTGAGAAACCTTATTTTGGTACTGCTGTTGGATAAGTGGAACAAAAATACAAAGTTTTAGGAAATTTAGTAAACGTTTACTTACAACTTCTAAAACAAGTATAAAGTAAAACTTTTACTTAGGCGTCTTAAAAAAAAAAAAAATATGTCAACAAACTAAATATTTTTATGAACAAAAAAAGATTTTAATGTTTTTATATATATATTTTTGTGACTCTAATTTCTTTGATTGTAGAAAACAATAAGAAGTTGCAACTACAATGTGTTTTTTTTTTTAATTATCTAGCCATTTATTCTTCTAAACATAATATTGAATGATAAGAGTTGATAAATTTTTTATAATATGGTTAAAAGCATATAAGAAGAAAATAAAACATAAATAAAAACAATCATTAACATTCAATATATGAAATAATTATTTCTCCCTCCCTTCCCTCTTTCGAATCTACATACATATAACAAATAAAAATTGGTAGATCTGATAGGCAAGCTACCACGCGACTTAAGAGAAGAGAGGATCTTGACCCAGTTCTCGTAAATAATTATTCAGAATCACTATTTTTCAATTAGGTAGAAGCACCCTCAATTGTCCGTCAATGAAATCATCGAGTCCTGTCGTGTATATTATTGAGCCCTTAGTTCGGGTGAAGTATAAAATGCAGATAACTTTTGTGATGACCTGAAAGCAACCACCCAATCATCTTTCTTTAGTTCTATTCAGAGTACACCCCTTATTTCTGTTTCACGATTTCCCATACAAGTATTACTCTATTATATTCATAAAAAAGTTCCCCGTGTCAGTTTAATTCAGCCTTAGCAATCGTTTGGAAACTAAAAGAATTGGTTGGTTTGATTCTTCCATTTTCACGAGCTCCTTTCGAACATTGAGACCCTATAACGTAATGTAAAATGGTGTGTGTGTACCCATACTTCATTTTTTTTTTTTTGTCTTTTTATATATTGCATGGAATTGATAACGTTGGCCGTAACCAAATTTAGAGAAGACATGTGTAGGAATGAGTTGTCCCTACGGAGACAATTTCTAAATGCTTCATTATATTATCTCTACTTTTGAATAAGTCATTTAAATGTACAGGCTCATTATCTCTCAACAGTGGAAGAACAGCTAACAAAAAGGAATTTCAAGAAGACAATAGTCCTTTCGAGTAAGCCTCTTTCTTAGGTATAGCTGAAAAAAGGTGTCTTGAGCCAATGGTAATTCTTTCTACAAAATAATAGCCCATGTTGTTCTTAAAATAATTTCTTATTCTTATAGACCATAAATCCGGAAGTTGACGTTCTACCTTTATATTATAAACAAGTCACTCGTTTTATCTAGGATTTTAATATGCCTTAGAGGGGTTAAAAGTTCCTTTCCACATTTTTATTAAGTTAAAAAGTGATATACGTGCACATCCTTCCTCTTTGGAACCAGTATTGGACCTCAGTCATCTTCATTCCATCAATATCTTGATCTTCAATTAAAAGCTAGGACAATGTTCATGTCTTCTTCTTTGACAATATAATAGGGGCATTTCTTATAATAAGAAGTACTCTCTTATGGAGCGGAACATTTTTTCCCGTTTTGTCACTCAACCTTTGACGAGGGAGGAAGGTTAACAAGATAGTAGTAATAAAATAGCCAAATAAAAATAGAAATGACGTCAACCTGAAATGGCAGACCGTCACATGTAACAAGTGAGCTAAGAGGGTAAGACCCCATCTCACATTGGGAAAACAATATTCCAGGGCACTTCAAAACAGAAATAAAAAATTTGGAGTCAGAAAGCTTAGCTCCATGGAGGATAATAATCAGAAAGTGCGGCTCTCTAGGCATGAAAAAACTGAAGATCATGTCCCTCGAAGTAAAAAGTCGAATTGCGGCCCCCGGTAACCAGTTGTCTATCCTTAGTCAAAATCGTCATTTCGGTGTGTATAAAAAACGGATTAGTATAAATATTTAATATATTCATACATGAATTAATAATATGAACGTTTGCCAATTAATTAATCTAATAAACACTTTATATTTAGTTAATCATTTATCTAATGCAATAAGCTTTGCCATGCAACATTCATTAAATAACATACTTTTTCATTCATTTATTTGAAGGTTTTATTTTTGTAATCAACACTTCTTTACTTTCCTAGGGGGTATATAAATCTTTGTTTTTTTATCATTGAGTATATTTGGAGTAATTATCAGGTAGTAATTGTATTTATTTTTTTATGAAGGTATTCTTTCCGATTGAGATTAAATGACACAAAAATATAAGTACTGCATTAAAAAATACCAATATTATTTATATTTTAAAAAAAAGTTTGCAAGAGGAATTAATAAGAAAATAAATAAAGGAGCAATAATTAGCAATAAACCTCTTGACAAACTAATAATTTCTCTGTTTTTCTAAAAATGTATTAATTGTATTTGAAAAATCGAACTATAGTATAAATTCAGACAATTGCAAAATTATATTCAAATTTTCATAGTATTAAAATCGTTAAAAAACTTGCTAATTAAAAAATAAATGAAGAACAAAAATGCTCATCCACAGGCATAAATATAACTCCTATCTAAAATTACTTAAAAGTGAGCTGAACGGTACTACTGAATTTTTAATTTCTTCAAATTTTATTTATTTTAAGACTCATTCAGATTAAATTTCTAATTATTTACCTGTTGAATCCTCAAAAATGTGATAATATATCGTAGGTAGGTATAATAAAGAAATTTTCAATTTATTGCTGTTATTGCGTATACTTTTTAATAGCCAAAATATCCCTATCAAAACGCAAAAAGTGGAATTTGCTCTAACTAGACACAAAAACTTAATTATTAATTATTTTAGTAAAATTGAAAAGTGCAGATTCTATCAAATTGAAAAATCCTACGACAATAATTTTTAGAACTGCATCACTTTTAGTTGATTATTCCACTTCATTTTAATATTTTCCAAATTTTTATTAAATCCATATACGCTTATTGATTCACCACTACGTACAAGTATAAATTTTTCAATTTAATTACAAAATTTATTAATAAGTTGTTGTTTTGTATAAAAGTGTAATAAGGCTTATATCTCATAAAATATAAAGTCAATATATTAAATTGAAAATGTTTTTTTCATTATCGATGCTCAATATCATTTTTTTAACATTTGATTAATTTTTTGCAGTTGAATTTCATTTTGTACTTCCATGATTAAGAAATTAACCTCTCTATTATTTTTAATAAAAAAATATATTACTATTAACAATATGTCAGACCAACTAAATGAAAAATATTATCAGTCATGACGAAAACAAAGAAATGAGAGAACTTATTCTAGTTATTATATATCTTCCATGCAATAAAAATGATGCCATAAGTGTCGTGCTTTAATAAAACCCTATTACTTTTCCAGCGACAGTAACAAAGATACATCCATGTTCAAAGACAATGGTGTAAATAGAGCTAAAAAAAAGTATGTTAATCTGAGAGTTCCTTATAGCGTTTTTAATTATAAAAAGGCCATATAAGGAGTTTTTATGGCTGTTTTTGGAGGGAAAATTAGATGAAGAAATTGGTGGTTGCATGTATTTAACTGGTCATCAGTGCTTCTCCTGTTTTAACCTGGCAACTCACAAAAGCTAGAACTAATGTAAATCTAATTTGTTTATATTTCCTGTATCATAGTTAATAATCAAATATAGAAAACAGGAACAAAGACAGTCTATTTCTGATAGAAACAACTAGCAAAAGTTTGAGAGGCATAAAGGTCTACTTAAAAAAAAAAAAAAGCTATATTTCAATGAAGAAGTTGCAAAGGGTCAATAGAAATTCGCTGTTTAAAGAAATTTGAGCAATTAAAATTAATTCATGTTTTGATATATTAAAGCATAAACAATTAGTTACAAAACTAAACCAGCCTAAGCTCTCTCGCTTAAGTACAAGTCGAGAAAATGACACTTGAACATGATCGACGAATATCCATTCCGGCAATCTGAGCAGAATATATATGTATATATACTCAACTTAGAAAATATGTAATCAATATATAAATCAGTTCATAGATCTGTCGTAAGCAATCTGATAGAAATTTTTCGTACTTACAAATTTTAAGTACCACTTATATGACAAAAATAGTTTTGTGCTATTTTTCTCCGGAATTAAATGATAAAATTTCTACTTCATTTGTAATTATTGACCTATTGTCTACCTTCAATTATTTAACTGCGATTTTATATTCCCTGAGATTTTTAAGAAAGTATATTTTTCGTTTGAATCTACATTTTATCTTTATACTTTTTATAATACTTCTGAAAAATTATTTATCATCATAATTTGTTTATTATGATTTATTCGTAAATTAAATAATTTTTAATCAAGGTTTAGTTAATTAAAATATATGTTTTGTTTAAAAATCTCTCCTTTTTTTCCCTTCGATGTCTAATTTTTTTCTTTTTTCGATTTGAAGACATAGTTCTACAACGGCAGCCACTCAAATGTAATATCATAGCTATTATTTTATAAAATACATGCAAACTCATCCAAACTAATCAGTAACAGTTTGATTCCCAAAATTTGTATAGAATAATTAATATTTCATCGATAATGTTATTTACCATAAGGATAAAACATTATATCTTATTTAAACCCTAAATCATATTGTTAATATTATTTTAAGATAGGATAAATTGATTTTAGAATTTTGATTGATAACTATATTTACAAAATAGGTACAATCAAATATATTGAACACCATTCTTATGCTGTTTTGATTGATGAACTGCAGTGCTATCTTGTTGGAATATTGTCTTTCCTCTCTTCATTCTTGCTGAGGGGGCATTTTTCTTGGGTACAAGACAATGTTGACATCAGATCTCGTCTCATAATATAAAGCTGAAACTTTTTTTGGTGGAACCAAGTGCAGGTCTAATACTAATGGAGGGCTGAAAACTGAAAAAGTGAATTTTCAGTTGAAATTTCATAAGAAGAAAAATGGGAGTGGCGTGAACAACCTATGTAAGTAGCGGGAGCAGGAAAAACTAAAATATTCTATTATAGACCTATTAATGCTGAAACGAAAGAAGAAGAGATAAATCACATTGAAAATAGTCAAATTAATTGAGAAAATTTAAAAATTGTTCAGAATATACTTCTATATACTAAAAACTTTATAGACGGAGTTGATTCAACATTAACTTAAGTTCTTGCCCATACCTGATATGTTGAAGTATTGTGTGCATGAAATAGGTCAAATGATTTTTTATGACTAAAGAGAACACATTTCCAGTCACCACGGTCCAGTCCTAACGTTAACTGCACATCTGAAGTCGATTTTTCCTTTGATCTCCCGAAAGTTCGGGATGCAAACGAATTATGTTGGGAAAAACATTTAAAGTTTATTTCAAAAAGATTTGGACAGATGACTTGGATGTATTATGACTTTTTGCAATCGATCTTACAGCAAGTTTCTTTATTGATTTCCTTTGTCTGCTCAAATATTTTACAATCACCAGTTGGGCCACATTGGTAAAAATAAATATACCTCAATCATGTAGATTAACAAGACTAGACTTTTTTTAGCCAATAAAAAATGTTCCTTCACTATGTATTCAATTTTAATTTATGATAATACATTCTCATGATTTTTATTTTAAATTAACAAATAAAGAAATTTAGAACCGTGTTTTATTGTTCTTTGTATATAACATAAGATAAATGTACAATAATTAAAGAATTTTTTAGAACTATTTCCAATTTTCTCCACCTGAATACAGTTTAACCATCTAAGAGAAATGCACTATTTTAGGAAACAGTGTTGTATATTTATTATAAATATAAACCCTTTCCACATTAAAAAGTGCTAATCATAAAAAGTATTGATCTTATGTTCTATGAAAATCCATGCATTTGTTTTGAATATTGTGACAAATTATTGTAAAAGTTTAAGGAGCTTGAGTTTCAAAAGTTTAATACGTATTAAATTTATGTTTTTTCTAAGTTTCAATTGTAATGTCATGAAGTTAAATTCTAAAGCTTCTAAGTGTATGCATATAAAAGGTTAGACAAGCAAAAAAATACCAACTTTACTACTTGTTTGTGGGATTTAATTAAATTCAGATAGTTACAATAATTTGTTTCTTAATGTGTCCTACAGGATTAGAAAAACATTTTACATATCTAACAATAAAAAAATATCTTTCCTAAAGTTTGAAAAGTTTGATGTTAATAGTGCTTAAGGGGAATTATCAAATTATCAATGTGTAGTTTACTTTTTTTAAATTTATAATATCGACTTATAAGCAGAAAATAATACCAGTCGATATAAATTGTATAACATCAAGCAGGATCCAATAATTATTAGATAATACAACTATGTCACAGGTAAAAATAAACATAGTTTGCATAAAGTGGGTCTTCCTGTCCGTTCAGACAGCATATACGTTGTATTAACCAGTCCAATAGTACAATTTGCCTGTCCAAGGCGGTAGGACAAGTGTTTATCTAAACCCCTGATATTGAAGCCTAATCTGATATTTTTATGACAATGGCATAGTCTAAGTAAATGTTATGTGCCATGTAATGTATTATTGTCTCTGCTCTTCCACATTTGACAAAAAATGTTGGGAAGTCTTCCTTGCCTCCTGTTAAAAAATACAAAATGTCCCCTCTCTTTTCTTTACTAATATAGAACGTCAAGGTATTTGTAAATACTCCGATATCTAAACAATATTCTAAATATATATTATGTGTAAATTGTAGATACATCTGATGACCTCTCCGAATAGTACATTTGACCTAATATGTATAGTTTATTTACCTGATGTATTTTGCTATGGCAAAGTTTTGAACTCAATTTTCATTAATCTAATAATATTTAAAAAAATTATATCTATTCTTTTAAAACTTTATTTCTGTAACGATTATTTATTTTTCCATATTCTTATCAAATTGAATATTTTCATCGAATACTTCATTGGCAGCTTTTTTTATGGACATAACAGATACGGATTTGAATTAAAGGTTTGAGTGAGAGGATCTATAACTTTTTTTTAAAGAATTTGGAATTTCTCAAGTTATCATCAGTAAGTTTTTTTTATCAAATTAGCTCCTACTTAATTTTCATTTTTTCCTTATATTTTTTTATTTATTTAAATATTTGAATATATAATTTTTTTTTCTTATAAAAAGATAATCAAAGTTATAGTCTTCAAAATTATCACATTTTTGTTTGATTTATTTAAAAAATAAACGTACTTTCAAATTAAAGTAAATCGTAAAGGTGTCAAAAAGGCAGATATGCAGTAGGATAGTGTTCATTTCAATACTATTATTGTTCTTTTAGATAAGAAAAAAAAAACTATGTGGACCTAAACAATTATAAAATATTATTCAGTATATAATTTATCTTTTATTTAGTTAACCTAACTACAAAGGTCAAATGTGTTGATGATACAGATAATATTAAAACCAAATTACATTTAAAAAAATATATAATTTCAAAACTCTAGAGGCATTCTGCTATTTCTAAATAGTCGTATAAATTATTTTACATTTGCCCATCATAATTTTTTATCATAAAAAAACAAAAACATTTTGAAACAACTAAATCTTTACTTTTTCAGAAAATGGGGAAATAATTTACATCTTTATGTATTTGGCATATTAAATTATATTAATGATTGAAAAATAAAATTTAAATATTCTTTTGGGAATCAATATATGAATAAGCAAATTTTTTGCAGAGATAATAAAAACTATAATTTAAAATAGCCGTTGTTCTAACGAAGAAATTAAGGTAATCTGTTAAAATTGATTATGCAATTTATTTTGATTATCTTTTGTAACAATTCTTTTTTTACCTTGGTTTGATCACATTTCCTGTAGGATCCCAGTTGATGGAGCTCTTGTAGCTTTTAATCTCTTCTTCTTCTTGAATCTGAAACAATTCTTCCATTTTTGCTTTTTCACGTGCCACAATTTCGAGCTTTTGATGTAAAATGACTGTATTTGGTTCAACTCTATAATGGTCATTCCTTTTGGATTTTTGATTATAACAATTGTCAACTAAACCAAGTCTTCTCAGCTGATCGCTTACTTCGTTTTTAGTTTGAAATATCCCTTCTGTCTTTTGATCATTATTAAATGACTGTAAATGATAAAAAAAAAACAGAATAAAAAAAATATTTTTTTTACGAAAAGTAGTTTTTAAAAGTAGAAGTATTCATTAATTAGCCTATATATTGTTTTCAAAAACGGATAATTATTTTACGCTATAGTATAACTCATATATATTATACTATATTTCTTATTTTTGCAAAATTTAATGCTTAATTTACTTTTATTTTTGGAAAGTTTTAAGTAATTCCATATTTTGTAAGTTTTAGATCATCAAAATGTAATAGTGATCGAGAAAACGTTTGGTTACTCTGCAACCAAAATATCGCAACATATTTTATACCTATTAGTTATTTATATATATTTGTGTAATATAGTAAATTTTTTTCTTGAAAAAATTAAATTTACACAAATTAGTGTCCCTCAGTTTTCGTCAATTTATTTTCAAATAATATATTTTTTTCAAATAACTAATATCAGAAATTGGCTAAGACAAAATTTTAAGCAAGTTAGTTACAAACCAACCCAAAGTATTAAAAACAGATTAGACTAGACAAACAAATTTCAACGGTTTCTGTCCCTTTGATTAAGGTAGTGTCTTCCTAATAGTTTATAACTTGAAAAACATGAAAATTACCTTTAAAGCTCAACATTTCTGTTTTTATGGACTACAAAGTGCTTTTAAAAAAAAAAGATGCTACAATATCTACATAGTTAGCGTTATTTTTTCTCTAAAAATATCCATAAAAAAGAAAACAGCTTGAAACAAAATTTGTAAGCACTTGCTATAACATTCGAAAAATGCTTGAACTATTTTTAAATTTCTTTAGGATCTGAGAATATGACTTGTAATTAGAAGAAAACGATAAAAATGGACCTTTTCTTTATAATTCTAATAAATTTTTCACTTTTAATTTTAATGACAAACATTAAAATTTGTCGCCATGAATAGTAATTTGTGCTTTTTAAAGAATTCATAGATTATGAGCATATTAATATTCTTTCAGAGTTTATAATAATTGTTGCCGGGACACATTTTACCCCACTTGTGTATCTAAGAGATTTAAAAGTACGATTCCTAGAGTTGTTATTTGCTCGTATTTTAGATTGGAATAAAGTGAGAGCTTACTTTTTTTTTTTTGCTCATTTGAATAATAAGTATAAGCTTTGGAAATTGAAACTAACCAAGAAATTTTGTTTACAGGGTGCACGATCAAATATGCAAGTTACAAGAAATGCGTAGATGCTCGAACTAGAAGAATAAGAATTGAAGTTGTAAAACTAAAAATAAATTTGTTCTTATTTTCATCACAACAGAAAATAAATTAATGGTTGATGTTTGTCTTGATACCCCAATTCCTCAAAAGAATATTTCAGAGGTCTTCGCAGTTGGATTTTGAAAAGTCGAACGTATCTCTTCCAACAAGGTGCTGGCAAAAACACTAAGCCCAAGTGTAGAGTTGAAAGAACATGTTTTATGATTTTTAGAATAATTTATTGACTAGGATAAGCAATAACTCCAAAAATTAAATCAGACAGCACTCCTATTAGATCAACGTGTCGCAGGACACCATTCAAAGATCTTTGAAGAACAAGGGTCAAAAACTTTACTTTAGAAAGAACCATTTGTTTATTTCAGAAACGCAGTGACTGGAAATATTTAAAATTGAAATATTTTAATATAAAGAATTATGCTTTATTAGTAAAATTAGAGTCCATTTAAATGTCATTAATGGAGCGTTATTGAGAGTGAGTTCATTCTTTTACTCCTCAAAACAACCTCGAATTCCTTTAAACGGCCGATGCAAAAGAATTAATATACGTCTAAAAAAATTTCAAGGGCAGGCTTAATTTCCCTTACTTTGTTTATATTGTTTTTTTGTTTTTTTAAATACATTGATTTATTCTAAAGTTATAATCAATGCATAATTTTATTGCTTGGCCCACCATTTTTGTGGTGCATTTCCACATAAAACACCCATTATTTTTTCTCCATACTCATATCATATTGATCTCAAGATTATAACTTCTCCTGAGCGTGATGTTCACAAAGCTACGTCGATCTATTTCTTATTATTTTGGTTCATCAGAATAAATCTAATTTTATAAAACAATCTTGATCTTGGTGTTTGGATCTTTTCCGGTAGTTCAGTTTT
The DNA here is from genome assembly GCF_016086655.4 of Lepeophtheirus salmonis. Taxonomy (NCBI): domain Eukaryota; kingdom Metazoa; phylum Arthropoda; class Copepoda; order Siphonostomatoida; family Caligidae; genus Lepeophtheirus; species Lepeophtheirus salmonis. The sequence goes on from NC_052135.2 coordinate 67,471,819, forward strand.
GAGCGTTAATTTTTTTTTCAGAAATAAAAAATTAGCAACAAGCATATGTGTACCTAAAGCTTGTTGTGTTTTATTAAAAAAATGGCAAACAATCAATGGTCGTAAATCCTTAGCATTTTTTATGTTACGAGTTTTATTGCTATTGTAAATCCGGGTTTTTTTTTTAAATTCCTGATGCTGTTAACAGTTATCAGTATTATTTTAATATTGTGAAGAAGACATGTGTAAAGTGTAACCATGAGTGTTTTTGCTCAAAAGAGCCAGATAGTAAAAATAAAGATTTGTTAAAGAGTTATCTTCTATATAAATAATTAAAAGTTTGGGGTTTTGTCGAGGCTAATAAATCATAGTTATGCATTGTACTACCACTCGTAATTATTGAATAATGTTACTTTAATTTCGTAAGAGAATCATTAAACAATTTTTTTGATTTTATTCTCTTTTTTCATTTCACAAGAATTAAACAAATAGAAAAAATAGAAAATTCCCCGTGTTTGTTGTAAAAAAAGGAAAGGAAAATTTGATTATGCTTTCAAAGTAAGAAAAACCCCTTGCTTTAACAAATGTAATTATTTAACCTATTAGACTAATAAATTTTAATATTAGACTCATTTGAATTTATGTATACTCACAAATTTACTTTCGTTCTCTGATTGAAGTTGACTTTCATTAATTGGACACTCGGATTTTCTATTCATTATTTTCTTTCGAAATGCTCCAGCCACTTTTTGAGTTGCCTTTTTGGTGTCTTTCTCTTTCCTTTTCATTTTTTCTTCTGTCATTTTTTCAAGCAATCGAACTTGATTTTCTCTTTCAAAATTACATTTGCTTATATTTTCCATTGTTAGATCTTCTTAAAACTTCAAAAATATTTACCAATGTTATATATTGTTAAATGAAATAAAAATAAATTGAAACTTTTATAAAAAAATATTTAATCAAATATTAAACTTGAAACTGTAAAATTTACAAATATATATGAAGAAAAAGAGACTAAGCAAAGAGCATTAAAACCGTATTTTGAACAACATAAGATCAATAAAAACGTTAAACACTGTATTAAGGCTGTTAAAGTTAAATGTTGAACTCCTCAAGGTAATCAGTCTTTTTATAACGCAGGTAGTGAATTGAGTAAAAAGAAATCCCAACAATCAAAAAGTATTTAATCACATGATGAACAGTTGACAATTATAAAAATTACGTCATTTCAATTTTGTACAATTTGTTATTTACTTCATGTATTTGGTACTCCTAAATACCAATATAAATTCAAATCTTTAGTATTGTTATAGGTATGTATGTATAAACTTGAAGAAAAAATTAATGAAAATATTGAAAGAAGTTTACGAATTGTGATAAATTATTTAGGTTAATTATATTTTACTTTTAAAATATATATTGCCATCACTCGTTAAAGATTTATTTATTAGGCTTCTATTAGTTTTGTTTTTTATGAAGAGATATAGCAACCAAAAATACATAATTAAGTATAAATAATAGTGTATGAGATAGATAAGAAAATGCACAGACAAAAGTAAAATTTATGAACTTACCAAATCAAGGAGAATAAAGTAAATAGTTACTTCTGTTAATGGTTTCAAACTGAATGTGAAAATGAAAACAGAAAAAAAATACAAGCCAAAAAACCAACACACACACACAAAAAGCAATTCATTGGGTGATATGAAATGCTATTAACTTCAAGAACCATGTTATTATTAAAGGTATTTCAAGAAGAATGAGAGCTTTTCGCGTGTCGAACCAATATATATATATAAATTCTGTAAACAAAAGTACAACTAATATTTACTTTTTTATATTATTATTATTTTTGAAGGATATTTAGGACATAATAATTTTGCAAGAAAAGAGTCTTCCACACGCGATGCTCCATTTATTTTCAAAATACGGATTATTGTGTATATGTTTTACTTCTCACAAAATCATTAAATATATAGTACATAACTCACGAACATTTCGTTACTTCAACTCCAAGTCAAGCCTCAAGTTTTTATTTAACAGTCCAAGGACTTTAATATTTTCATGGAGTTCTGTACAAATCCTTAGAAAACAATTATATTTAAAAAAATACTTGAACTCTTGAGAAAAAATTTAAAACGACTTTCCATTGCAATTCGAGTCGTGATTCTTTGATTGGGTGATCAAGTCAAGTTGCAAGTCTTCAAAATATTGACTACAGTCGCAAATTTCAAATTCAACTCCAAACATTTATAAGCAACCACTTAATCCTGTACATATTATTTTTGAATATGCAAAGTTTATTTTTAACACCATATTTTATCCCTTGGACTATTGAAATAATTTATTTAATTTTTGTATTTTCTTTGTATTCTGATGATGTTTATACTAGCTGATCCGAAGTGGTGAGCTCTTGTCCGTATTTTCACGGAAAATACAATTCACCATTTTAACAACAGGAGTCACAAATGAGCAAAAATAAAGCAAATGGAATGAGGTATCGAATTTTTTTTTAACCAAAGGGGCAAAATCTAGACTCAACATTTTGTTTTGACTAATTTGAAAATAAAGAAGAGGTGGGCAATTGTTATCTTAACCACTTTTGATGGAAATCATTAAATTGTTTTTAAATATTGTTTTAATGTTTGATACCTTTACCATTTCTTTCACGTACAGTTTTTCCAGCCTTCTCTTAAAGATAAGAGACAGCCCTCCGTTGTTATCACTGTTAATTGTAGATCGTATTTTATTATTAGAGAGCCCAACCATGAAGAAGGCTGTTAGAGGCTCGAGGTTACAGGTATTTTGAACAGTCGCTCGAGAATACTCTCTTGTTTCTAATTAATAGAAAAAATTGCCTAGATCTATATCTCCACGTGTACAATTTGTGTAAAAATTGCTAATTTATTTTTTTATTTTTATGTTTTGTTTGTGTTAATATAATTTCACAATGTTCTGCTCGTCTTCTCCACAAAGACAGCATTGGTCACCTACAAATGTGATGTAAGTGAGAAATCACATCACACGAGGCGTTGCGTTTACTGTGTAGGGAGGGACTGTTCGTGAATAAGAAGAAGAAGTGGAGAGGCGTGAACAACCTGTGTGTGCAGCGGGAGCAGGAAAAAATAAAATATTCTATATAGACCTGGTGTTGCTCAAGCAAAAGAAGAAGAGATAAATCACATTAAATGGTCAAATCAATTGAGAAAATTTAAAAATTGTTCAGAATATACTTCTATATACTAAAAATTATAAGTAGAATGTTTCTTTTTTGTCAAAAAATCCTGATAATTTTAATTCTCTTGGATTATTCAGACTATATGGTTAAGTAATGTAATCCGCAAAGTCTCATCAAAGTATTAGTATGTTATGAATTTAAAAAAATACATGTTTTGTTATAAACTTCTAACACGAATATACATCCATTAAGAAATTGAATAGATGATAATTCCATTTTTTATTTCCTTCAAAAAATTCCCAATTTGAAATTCGTTAAGAAAATTTAAAAAAAAAATAGTAAATAGCATTTTTTGGAGTTTTAAAGAGGACCAGAAACCTCCCTCTTTTATTTTCTTTGTACTTACAAAAACAAAAAGTTAAGAATAATAATGTGGTCAAAAAATTACTTTCGATAACTATTCATTTTTGAAAATATTGCAAAAATGATTATATTTAATGTTTTGGAACTCGAAAATACATTATTGTACTGTTAAAGTCTAGAATTTTTAGCATTAGTTTACTTAAAATGCATATGTATTAAAAAAAAAAAAAATCAGCGGCTGATAAGATATAAGTATCGGTTATGGAGATGTTTCTTAGAAACATCTCCATAACCGATACATAACATATTTTAAATATTCATGGTCATGAGGTGTTAATGGCTTATTGTCAGAGTGACTTTGATAGACGAGGGAATGATGAGGGTTTTGTGTCTCCATAAACATCTTATCTCTATCTAATGCGTTAGGATTTAGTTTAGTGTGCAACGATATGTGAAAAAGTATACCTACATTTTCAAACTATAGATGCAATTTCATATAATTATTTCAATACCCACGGAGATGCAGTTACAAGTTATGCACATACTATCAACACAGATTCGAATTTTCTAAGGTGGGTGATGGTAACAATGGTAAAAAATATTTTCTAGATTGTTTCTTCTTTGAGATACATAAAAATACTTGATACAATTCCAATTTTTTTGCCTTTGTGGATTTAAGAGTGTATCTTTCTAAAAAGATACATTTTTTATTCAATTTTATGCTATTTTTAGCATCGAAAGATCAAAATAAATGTAAAAGCATTGAATATTTGTATTATACTGATATTTCCAGCCTCTAAAATTATTCAAATTATATATACTTCTTTTTCTGAATCGGAGAAAATGCTCTATAACCATAAGCAAATGACGATTAATTGGCCCTAATTAGACATATATTTAATTATTCAGTTGTGATCGGAATGATAAAAACGTTGGTTTGTAGTAAAATGAATACATGCAACTATATAATTAGTAATTAGCTCTTATAGTGAACGTTTTTTAGATTTGTTAGTCGTTGAATGAACAACTTGATAAAATTGACTCGAATAAATCCTTGTCTTCAAATATCTTCAGAATTCATAAATATCATTGCTTCGTATTCAAGGAATTCTGCACAATACATGTACTTGATCAAATGCCATTTCAACTTTTGAATTCCATGTACAATTTTACGAAATGTAACTTTTGTAAAACTATGCCATATTTACTTAAGTAAATGTATGACCTAAGATATAAATTATTTATAGAAAGTACTTATTAGGATGGTTTATTTCTTATTCCTTTTGTTGAAATTATTTGTAAACAGACTAAACTTATTTTTTACACGTTTATGATAACTATATAGTCAATTAAGTACTAATTACTTTTTGTTCAAATATTTTTGAAAGCAAAATAACAAAAATGCAATTTTAAATAATTTTAATAGTTCTCACTATTTTATATGAGATATACCTTTAATAAAATAAGACAAACATGGAAAAGTGAAGGGTAAAGTCACTTATGCATCTTCGGGTTTAATTGTCAAGGCTCGTTGATAGTATATGTAATGTTACTTTCAGTTGTCCATAAAAGCAAAAGAATTAGGTAATAAACGTCATTTTGATGCTTTTCTAGGTAAAATCAAACAGAAACTTAGAATTTGTATCCAAAAGCAACAATTAGTTAACTAATACTAATGCAGAAGCAAATATTTACTTACCTTATAAATACTTGTAAAAGATTATTAAGGTTTTCTTTCTATGATTATTGAACTAATATCAATAATAGTAACAATTTTAAACTTTTTAACTTTGAGTACAGTCTTATATTTAGAGCTTTAATAAATATGACTTAATATGAGTGCAATAGGTTTTGCTGCTGCTCCTTTCCCAAATATTATTTCAAAGTATTGGGTTATAAAGACATGTTTTATACCAACATACCAAAAGTCATATAATGTACTACTCCACTTATATTTAAGTATAACACTAGAACGACGATTGGTAACAAACCGTTTAAACAAGATTGTATATAAAAATTAATACCTTTTGTTAAAATATTTGTAACAGTTAATGGTTCTTAGAGTTGAAAATACATGATTTGCAACTATTTACAATTATTAAGCTTGAACAGAGTGCTTCTTTGGCAGTCTTTAGTTAAGGAGGTAATTCTTTGTGAGAACGATTTATAGTTCCTATAAACTCACCCTATTTTTCTGACGTTCATTTGCAAGAAATATTGATGTAAAAAATTATCGTTTGTAACATTCCTTTCTTAACCCAAATAGGGCTTCATTACGACATATTCTGATAAAGATTAATTAGCTGGTTTTGTAGTATATTTTCCCAAGTAAAGAAATTCATTTACCAAATATTTGGACCATGTATCAACTGCGAACCAAATTGTTATAATAATTTTATCAGACTTATTAGCCATATACTCAATAAACTGGCTTTTGCTAGGAATAGTTGCTTATCAGTGGTAATATTTTAACCTCGCCGGTATGCTGACTTACAATTTTCCCTGAATCAATCCTATACTGTTAAAGTCAAGGCAAACTTGTTGTTTTGGAGTCTTTGTGATCGGCAGTTACGCTAAAATTCCTTTTGTATACATAATAGCGATTAGTTTAAGTATTTATCGTATGCTGGTTCTTAAGTTTTAAACTTTCCTCAACTATTGTACATTTTACATATAAAATGACTATAAACGATGTAGTTAGTAAACAGACTCCAAATTAGCCATTCGGAGTCTGTTTCTCTAAGGGTGCCTTTGCCCTTGGAACATTTATTCAAAGAGCTGACTTTGGAACTCCGATGATTGAGAAGATTTTTACTATCTGGAAAAGACCAGATCCCTATAGTTGAAGTTTGTTGTGTATACACTTAAGAAACGAATATAATATCGAATTGTACATAATATGTTGAAAACATGCAATCTAATTCTTTTAATAAATACCAGAGGTCACGAACCAAACCTTGGATGATTATGAAGCTTGATAAGGGATTTATAATATTGTATGAATAATTTATTGGTCGAAGGAACTTTTATATCAAATAAATGAATGCCATCTAATAACACTTATAAATACTTGTAAAATACCATACTTTATACTTATTATTGATTTGTTCTACTATTGTAACTTGAAGCCTTTCGCCCAGATGCATTTTCTCAATTTTAATGTTTTCTTTGTAATACTAATCTAACATAAGTATATAGTTAGTTGAATGATATAAAATATGCTTTAAATTAAAAAAAAAAAAAAATTTTACATTTTACAATGTAAATGATAATATAATTATGGATCAATAGTTCAAAAGCTGATCATGTTTTGATGTTACATTTTGCAAATTATGATGCATTTACAACTTCCTTCAAATATTTTCTTACCTAAAACAGGCTGAATTTTTTCCATTTTAAATTTGTTTGTACAAAATTGTATTATCCTTTCCTACATACATTGTCTTTATAATAAGTTGGTTGATTTATTATTTTTAGAAAACGGGAATGGAGTAACATAATTGCATCATTGCATTTCTTGAAATGTTAAATATACCAATAACTTGTAAATAAATACATATAGTATCAAGCAAAAGTAATAATGGTATTAAAACAAAATTACTTACCGATATGTTTTAAAAAGATATCACAATTTTAACTTGAATAAGATGGTTGCTCATATTTTTCATCTTTTTCCGATTCAAAAAACTTATACACAATTTTTGAACAAAACGAGTATTCAAAATAATCAAATGTCAAATAAAATACTCACTTCTGTCTAGGTATTATTTACTATATCAAGAAAACGAATTATAATTTTGTATTTGTGGTTAATATCATGATTGATAAAAATTCAAGAATTTATAAACATATCTAATCAACAGGTTTCTTGTAATATTTTGTTGTATACGAAATACAAATAAAAAAAATGATCAACATTGTTATAAAAATGGGAAAAAGGTCAAAATTCCGGCTAGCGTAGCTATAAAAGAAAATAAAGTGAAATAAGTTGCAATGTATAAGTATTCTATTGATGATTCGTTCCTATTTGAAAATTTAAACATGTTTAAAGGCAAAGAGCACTTAAATAAAACTTGAATAGTGATGCACGTAAAAAAGTGATAAAAATATAAGTTTATAGACTACTTATTCAAGAGAAATAAATTCTTATTTTTGCTGTTGTTCAAGTCAGCTTATAACCATTAAAAAAAGAAAATATCTTACAAAACAGAAAGTTATGCTTGTGAGTAATAAAAAATACGAGGTCTGTGAATGTAAAACAAAGAAAAAACAAATGACGGCATAGCCTTTCCGCAGGCAATCTTTGTAATTTATATTTAATTTTTCATTTAAATTAATGAGTCTCGAACACAAATATATAATATATTTATATATTACGGGCAATGTGGAAAATCGGGCATTCTGGAAAATGTCCGTTACAGTGGGTAATGTCCAGAGTACACTGTCTATGTGCAAAAACGCCGGGCAATCTATAAAATTTCCAATAGTGTTGTCATGTTAATCTTACGTATTTCCATTATCATATAAAAAGATTATGGGTAGTTTGATTATTAAAAAATTTATTGCAAGCAATTTGATCATTACGGATTTGAAGAAGATCCAATTTCATTGCTACCAATTTCATAATCCAGTGAAGGGATATCCAACTTCTGGATTACGGGCCGAATTACAGCCCATTTAAGGGTTAGGTGAAGACCCCTACTCATTCTCAATTAAAGTAGTAGTTTTTTTAGCAAAATTGTTGTACTATCAACAAAATGCGTAGAAAGCTCTTACTATGTAGAAACATTGAAACATATCTTGTATTTTGTGAGACTCTAATAAGGTTTCCAGATTATCTTTTTTAAACAGTTTGTCCTTGAAAAATTAGTTATGGCCTTTTTTTATATATGGTCTAAAGTTGAAATAAATTTATATTAAATAGTTTTGTTTTATATAAGCAGTTTTTAAGAAATTTAACTTAATAGTTATTCGGCCCGTTAACATATTTTAAGTGGCAATGCACCTTATTATATGAAAAGGTTAGACATTCCTGATCTAATGTATTTTTATTGAAATTTATATTGCATTGAGACAGCCAAACTATAGCATGATAAGAAATTGTGACGAGAAACTCTATTTTATTTTGCAATATATATCTCTGCCAACAGGTTTTGCAGTAGAGTGTGGGCTATGAAACTAACTTCAACCAAACCAAAATCCGAACTGAAAACCACATAAATTTAGGTATATGTAAGAAAACCATGCAATATTTTTTGTCAGGCCAGAATTCGAAGGGCTACTTCCGGTCAAAGCTTCTGGCCAGTTATGAATCTCCTCCAAAAAGAATCAATATTTGATGGCAAAAAAAAAAAATCTTACAAGTATGTATGAAAGAAAAATTACTCCTATTAAAAAAATCGATTGCGTACTAAAAATTATATTAATTTATTCCATTCAGTTATATAATCCATGTACCATAGCAAATACGGTAGTACTGCGTGCATTATGAGCAAATCATTATTTTTGACAAAAAAAAAAAGGAATGAAAATGATATTATTGTTCTTGTACAATATACATAGCATAATTTGCAAGGAAGTATAAACGAAAACCCCAATTTTATTTGTAAAGTGTTGTGAGCGAATATAAACTTCAAAAATGTTGTACTTTCCAACATAAAATGTATTTTCTATGTAGGGTAAACTACTCAAAAATTCACTTAAATCCTTGCATATAAAGCGATATACTAATTTCAAACAGCTTTTAAAATCAAAATTATATATAATTATAATATTACTTACTAACTGTTTAATTCAAAATATGTTCTTTGTTGGATGAAACTTGTAGATTCTTTCTAAAAAATAACGTCATAGAATGAAAATTAGTTATGGCGTTAGGAACACGTAATATCAGGGATCATTTTTTGTTTGGAAGTCCCTGTGATATACCCTATAATATTTTGCCAAATAAGATATATTTACTAAAATACTATCTGTATCTTAAAAAAATCAACATCCGAATAGAGTAAGAATAGCAAGAAAACCCCATTTTCTAATCATTGAAATACTTGCTTTAAATGACAAGATGTATTTAGAAGTGGGAATGCATTCCTTATAATAACACCAAATACTTTAAGATAAAAGTTGACGAATTTATAAAAGATACCAAATACTTGCTAACGAAGATAAATATTTTTAAACTCGATCAATTGATAAATATCCTTGTCATTTTTTGTAGAAAACGTCACAACTTTTGATATTGTTTTTTGTAAGATAATTAGATATTTTATGTCTAAAAACTTTAATTGTTAGGTATTCAGCAAAATACCAAAGGAAGAATTAATTTTCTAGATCATAACTTTTTCAAAGAAGCGCAGGACTACTTCCTCTATTGACAAGAAAGGAAGTCAATCCTATACAGAAAAGTATGACAAATTGGTTTGAAATCAAGAAAGGAAGAACCAAGACACTAAAAAAATATACCAAGAAAAAGAATAAATAGACAACTAGACAAAGAACAAGAAGAATCTAATCAACAAAATGAGCTTTTAATCAATATGAAATGAATTTGGAATATGTGAGTCCTTTAAGTAAGGAATTAAGTTAACTTGTGAAACAAATGAATAATGCTGATCCCCTAGGAATCAAGCCAAATTCTATTAAGATATGTATTTTCATAGCAATACATAAATGAGTTATTTGATGCTTGCAACTCCCCAATATTTGATTACAGTTACGAAGGTTAGCAAGTACATACAAAAATATGATATTAAAGTTCACAAAAAGTATTAAAAAAAAAAGAAAATAATTTGTATGTATCCAGTTTTATGTGTGCAAAGATCTTAGAAAATGCCTACCGGGATCTGAAAAGCCTGAAATTATAGAGTAGCATATAACAGTGATTTTAGAACTTGGGGCTAAATAACATACAAAAATAATTTCTCACCTATTTATAGTAAAACAAAGCTTATTGCAAATGAATTGTTTTCATAAATAGCTGAATCTGGAAGTCTTCATTCAATCTGAGCAGTTGGTATTGTTGGGACCACAGTAAATAAAGGAAACATAGGTGGTGTTATTATACTTCTGGAACATAAATTAAAAACTCTAATATAATTGTTGAAAATGAGCCCGATTTGGTTACCACCTTATTTCTCAAAAAACATCCATGGACAGTTTCTAATGAAAGATGGATAATGACAGCATCAATTCTCGTGAGGATTTACATCCAAACAAGAAATCCATCGAAAGAACATAAGACATTTGTTGTCATAATTTTTAATTTTTATGCTCCAACATTTTTTTAAATAAAAGAGTATCCTCGTATTAAATATGGTTCTAAACAATTTTTCTTTGCTTTAAGTCAAGCAAATAAACATCTAACAAAAATTAAGAAAGATATTGCTGAAACTTCTTTCAAAGTGACTTCATTCTTTGCACACCCAGAAAATATAATTTTAAGTGATTTATTTGATTTGGAAAAAGATACCAGATAGAATGTCGTCAACATCATCATAAAAGATAAAAAAAGAAGAGAAGCAGGATCAATAAGGCAATAAAACCGACACAAGGATCACTTGAACCTAAATGAAAAAAGTTATTTGGAGTTTATAAACTTATCTACAATTTCAAAAAGTTTTCTTACTGCTCCTCCATTAGCCTATGACATAACAAAAAAAGAACTTCTGAACTATGTAGAAGGAAAAAGTTTGGATCTACCTAATATTACCTGTCATTCACAAAATATGGAAGGATGTGCTTCAACATCTACTCAAGAAGCCAAAGTAACAACAGATATGAACTGAAAAGACATTATAGATTGCTAATGATGTAAGATTCAAAGTGAAAATTGTCTCAGAATTTTCAAAAGTAAGACTTTACAACCTTAGCTCCGAATGAGTGAATTTTGTTAATTTAATTACATTGTATAGACATTTATTTCAATTAAAACTAGGTATTGAATTTATTTATGTTACAACCGTCAGAATTTAATATAGCAAATACAATTTCTATGCAAAATGTCCATTTATACTTAGTTTCATTTTTTTTTACCAAATAACAGGAGAGAAAAGAAAGAATAAATAAATAAAAAATTGCTCACAACGCATGCAGATTTATTATATTTACTACATGGATTATATAAATGAATGAACTAAATTAACCCCCTAATTGAGCATTAAGCACCCCTTCTAAAAGTCTATAATATACCTCAGAACAAGGATAGAGCAAGTTAAGTTATGACTTACAATCTCAGGAATTATATGAAAGAGCAAATGGAGACATTCAAGACATTGTGTGGCATTGTGACAACAAGACAAGTAATGGTTTGTTCAGTATACTTCGATTCACCACTTTCGTTCTGGTATTGGGCGAATTTCATACCTAGTAATGTATGGTCATCCGATAAAAGTCGGACTTGAGTCGGACTTTAGCTGTATCCAAAGAGTGTGTTATTACTACGGAGTACCATCTATTAAGAGATGTGTGTACACATATATTAATTTTCTCTTCAACTATTTTGGATTGTCATTCACTTTTTTTAAGAAAAATAATTGATAATTGAGAAAAAAGTTATTTTTTTTAAATTGCATATTTTCAAAACTTTGAGGTCACTGAGCTACATCTAATCATTTTTTCTTTTTGATGAATTTTTGACAATTGTATATTTTTTTATCAAATGGGCATTTCGGGACGACGATCCAGACATTTCAACCAAATAAAAAGTAAGAAACGACCTACTGTACACGTCTTAGCGTATATATTGTTAAATATAAATTATAACTTTGTGTGAACAACTTTTCTGTCGAAAAAATTATAAATGTACAGGGTGTCCACGATAAATTGGAACTATCTTCAAATTCAACCTGCTTGATAAAAATTGAATTTGGAGTGTATTTGTTAATATGAAAAAGTTAGACATGATATTAAACAATAAATTTATTCAACATGTCCTCCCTCAGCAGCCACCATCTTCTCCATCCTGCCCCTAAAGGATTTGCATGCCCTTATGACTTTCGCGGAATCGACAGCATTCCACTCCCTCGTAATGGAGCCCTTCAGAGTTGTAATTCTCTTGTGGCTGACCTTACACACCTCCCTCTCCAACTTCCCCTACCAGTAGTAATCACACGGATTGAGGTCGGGTGAGTTGGAGGGCCAGGTGTTGCGATCCCAGAAAGTGATGTCGTGGGAGTTGAAGAGGTTAGTGGTCCTCATGGTGATGTGTGCGGGCGCTGAGTCTTGTTGTAATATGAACTCCCTCCCAGCAGCCGTATCCTTCGTCCAGGGGATGACGAACTCCTCCATGACTTCGCAGTACCTAATCGCGCTAACCCTTTCCTTGGGATTGAAGAAGAAAGAAGGCATCACCTCACCGGTGCTGCAGATGACAACCAGCGTCATCACGGAGACCGGGAACTTTGTGGTGAAGACCGCAGAGACCTCTTTTCTCTCATTGGCAAGCCACCTGTCATTCTGGACGTTGTAGCTTCTGTCGACAGTCCAGTTCTTCTCGATGGAGGAGAAAATGATTCTTCCTCCATGTCATTGAGGAGACGCTTACCGTTGGTTAGCCTGGTGGCCTTTATGGATGCCGTGAGGATGTGTTGTTTGGTCATTCGGTATGACCTGTACCCGAGGTCCTCATTCACAACCTTGGAGACCAGCTGCTTGCTCACTCCACGGTTCTTGGCCAACCGTACAAGGAAGTCCCCGACGAAGCCTTGATGGACTTCCAGAGGCCTTCAACGAAGCGGGGAGTACGGATTTGGTCACTTCTCGTACTGTAGCCCTTGCGGCAGACCTTCCCCTCAACCTCCCAGGCATCGAAGACCCGGTACATCGTGATCTTGGGCTAGTTAAGAAGCTTGTAGATAGCAGAGGGCTTGTGTCCTGCGCGAGCCAATTCGAGGATGGCGTCTCTCCTTGCTTGTTCCATGATGACTATTGTTTGTTGTCAAAACAATTGTGGTGGAAGTTATACTGTATTGTTCACGAAACGTTTTAAATTAGTATGATTTAATCCCGAATATCCAAATTATGGATCTGGATGAAGTTTAAAGTAGTTCCAATTTATCGTGTGTAAATAAAAATAAAATAATTTCTATTTTTTTTGCCCTCATTTCTTTTTCTTTTCTTCTTTTTTTTTCTCTTTCTATACCCCCCACATAAAAAAACAAATTAATTACACTGGGAAATAAAAATCTACCATTGACATGAATCCATAATTCTAATTTATCTTTAAATGCAAAAATTCCAATACTTTTCTCAGTTTTTATCTGAGTGGTTAGGTTTCAGAAATATCTGAGATTATGGTAATTCGGGAACACTATCCCTCAAAGTAATTTTTCATAATGAAGACAATCACCAAATCGAACTATGATGAATACAACTGATGTAAAAAGGTATTTTATGATTATATATGTGTTATTATTGATTCTGTATATTGTTCTACATTGGAGAATATTCCATTTTTAGGCTGAAAAATTTAACCTTTACAATTTATTCATTATTCATAATGAATAAATAGGCATCATAGTTCATATACTATAAAAAATATTCATTGTTTTACCTAAATAATACATATTTAAAAAATATGTATATCCAAGGATTTAGATTCGATTTTGTATTTTTGAGTGATCCCACTTTTTATGCAGGGTTACTAGCAAATATGTAACATTATTTTAATGAGGTTTACTATTTTAATGAAACGAAAATAAGTCATATATATATTAAATGTGAATGTCTGTGGGTATGTATGTTCTTCAATCACGGCCGAACCAATGGATGGACTTTACTGAAAATTTTCATGTAGGTACAATTTGGCTACATAAATGGTTCTGGTAATTTTATTTTTTGGATCATCCGGACCATGACAACCTGTAACTAGTATTATTATCACTTTGCCTGTACAACCTGAAGGCTGGGTTGTATTTTAGATATTAAACTGGTTCATTGATTCTTAGGGAAGTGGTAGTAAAAATTTTACATGCCTTAAGAACCAGCGGCCCCCAACCCTTGGGTGGAGGTATATTCTAGCATATTTGAATGGGTTCTTGGTACTTAGAAACAGGGTGTTGGCAGAGTTTAAACATTATTTTGGTACATCACTTCACCTCTACAGCCTCAGGGTTGGGGATTGTTTGGTATATAAGGAGGGTTCCTCGATGCACAGGGAAAAAGTAGTAGAGAAATTTATCATGTCTCTGTTCCAGCAGTTCCCCTGCACAACTTGAGGGTGGTAGTGTATTATAGCATATTTGAAGGGATTCTTGGTGCTTAGAAATTGGGTGGGTATGAAGTTTAAGCTGCCTTGCGTCCTGGTAAATAACCTGTACATCCTTACAGCCATGGTTTATTTGGGGATAGTAGGAAGATAGTAGGCAGTTCTCTTATACACCCCATGAGAGAAATTGTATTATAAGATATCGGAAGGGGTTCTCGTTTCTTAAAAAGAGGGTGGTGTTGTAGTTTAAACTACCTTGAGGCTTGGTACTTCATCTCTACAACCTGAGGGCAGGGGTGTATTTTGGGAAATTATAAAGGCTTCTATGTAGATGCTCAAGGAAGTGGTGGCGGATGAATTTAACTCGGACACATGAGTTCACCTGCACAAACTGTGGCGAGGGTGTATTATACAATATTAGAAGGATTCATTGGTGCCTGGAAACGCGGCCAAAGAAGAGTTTAAACTGTATTTTCCCCTAGTACTTTATCTGTACAGCCTGAGATATATACTCATACTCAAAATTAAAATAATAATTAAAACTTTACTGTCTTTATTTTTTGTTTTATATTTAATAGTAGTTTTTAAGTGATTTTAATTTTAAAATGTCCCAGTCATATCTACTCTAGTAATAATTAACTTCACAATATACTACCTTCGTACAAATTCTAATTAAGCAATTATTAATTATACTTGAAATATTAAAATTTCCTACTCATCGAGAATGAATCTTTTCAGTGTTGCAATCTTAGGATTTTCTTACTAAAGAAGGGGTTGGGTCCAGTTGTATCTGGATGGTAGAATAAGAATAACAGTCAGATTGTTTATCCAAATATGTCTTCAGCAACAAGACCCACCTTTAATTCTGATGAAATTCCGTTACCAACATATGAATTTCCTTTAGAAAATCAAGGCGACGTTGAAGAAAGGAATTATCCAGACTTTCAAATTTTGGAAACTAGTGTCATCCTAAAGAATTAGATCTGCAAGAATTAAATCGTTTGATACGTGATTTTGGATTAGGAAAGAAAATCTGATCCTATCTTTACAGTTAAATCAGAAAAAATTGCTAAAAATCGAAGTTACTCTCTCATACTTTAGAAAATTACCAAAGTAATTTTCTGGAATACAGTGTTTTTGATAGGCTGAAAATACGTTGGCTGATCAGAGATGAAGAGTAGATGAAAAAATTACAAATCTGAAAGGGAATGATTGTTTTTTTTTTTCCAAATATGGAGAAAATTTCATGCGAATTACAAAACATGTGAAAACAAATTGGAAGACTACAGTTAACGTACAAAAACATTCAGACAACATCAGATTAATGGAACAAAATTTCACTTGTTCACAACGAATGGCAGTTCAGGCAAATAAATTACTCGACGAAAGAGGCATGTTTTCATCTCCTAATCCAAAGGCGGGAAGCCACTGTCACCTGATTTAATTAACAAAGTGGGCGAATTTTATCGTTTCTATGATTCAATTAGAGTGTTACCTGGTAAAAAAGATTATTTTGACATACGAGATCCTGCTGGCAAGAAATACATACAAAATCGAATAATTCCGAACAATTTAAAATAACTTTATCAGAGCTTTAAAGATACAAGCCCAAATTTGAGCTTTCGATTTTCAAAATTAGCTTCCCTTCGACCAACAGAATGTGTGGTCTTGCCGGTACTAGTAGTACACACTCTCTATGTGGTTACACTTTCTATAAAAACATTAATCTTATAATCATTATAATGATAGGATCGAGAATGGCCGAAATAACAACTTACTAAACGTACCGTCATGTTATTGCATCTAATGTATGCAACGCTGCATTACCTTTGTGCTACTTTTTACATGTGATTCCCGCAAAAGTACTGAGGATCATGAAAATATATTACTCGACAAAGTTGGATAGGAACAACTCCGACGAGGTACCGTTTTAACAGTGGGCATCCACTGATAGATGTGACTTAAATACTACAGTACTTCCAATACAAGATTTTCTTGAGCGTTTCTTTGAATAAGCAGTCAAGCTAGCAAAACAAGACTTTATTGCAAAGGCTCAAAGCAATTTCTTAACAAAGAAGAAAGTAGAAATTACGGAGGAAGAAGTTGTGGTAGTTGGTGACTTTCCGGAAAATTACAGTTTTATTGTCCAGGATGCGGCTCAAGCATTTTATTGGAATAAAGCACAGACAACAATACACCCTTGGGTTTACTATTATAAGAATAATGTGAAGCTATGTCACCACTCTTCCACTATTATATCCGATAACAACCATCAAGATGGGTTAGCCGTACATTTATACTGGAAACGACATGTGGATCATTTAAATAAAAAATTGAGTCATATTAAAAAAAAATAGATTACTTTTCCGACGGATGTGTGGGCCAATATTAAAACTGTAAAGTCTTCTTGAATCTCACGTTCCACCAAGAGGACTTTCACTTGTCTGCTAAGTGGTATTTATTTACCACAAGTTACTGCAAGGGGTCTTCATGATGATGTAGGTGGCACTATTAAAAGTAAAGCCAGGAAAGAGAGCCTCCGACAAAAATATTACTTAATAAATCTAAAGATTACTATAATTTCCCACATGAAAAATATGTATAGCCACCACTAAAGTTACATAAATTGTTCTTGAAAAGGAAAATATTTTATACAGCCTGTAGCTCAAATGACTGGAAGTCTTTGGCCATAATTTATTTACATGTTCAAGTCAATTTTGGTTCTTTAATTTTTTTAATAATGTTCTTTAACATGGTGAGGTAAAGTTGCACTGATTCAGTATATGTAAAATTATACTAGTATTATTTCTCCACCTGATTTAGGAATTATCATTGAGTTCATCATAAATAACGTATATTTCCTTCTTTGGGAGAGACTGTGAATCCCACTAACGTACATTGACTTCAAGAAAATTACTTCTCCCGAGTGCGTTATCTTCTCAGTTTTGTCAATCCATTTTCAATTTGAAAAATTATTTCAGATCGTCCTTCTACGTTTAAAATACTTTATTGTAAGGCAAATATTAACTCTCCGTTACTTCCCTGTGGGTTTAATCCACCCAAGAGACTAAAATATCCTCGTAATAATATCTTGTGTGTATAATATTTCAGAATAAACTATTTATTATAATCCTATATTTTTTATTATCTCAAATTTCGTAGTTATTTAGTTTTGTTTTACTTTCAATTTTATGATTATTTAATAAATTCTTCAGGGAAGGATAAGTATTTCTAACATTTTTGAAAATATGACTAAATCTACAGAGAGTTGAAACAATATATTTCTACAAATATGTTAATGAATAAAAAAAATTAAGTGACAAGTTCATCTTTTATTCACAAAATTCTTATGGATAAATAAATTATTTTTATGTTTAAAAAAAAAATGATACTAAGTCAACTGAATATGCTATTTACGGATACATTTTTTTAAAAGTTAATTTATTTATATTACGTATACGTTTTAAAATATACAAATTATAAATATATATTTAGTTGTAATTGATATATTGAAAATATAATACATGGTTTCGGAAAATTTGAAATAACAAAGTTTTTTCTTTAATCTCCAGAGTTTTCGGTTTGAATTGGCTGTAGCGTATCATTGGTTGTTAATATGGGAATTGAATTGGTTTGATTTAAGAGGGGTATATCCATGTTGAGAGTGTTTTCCTCGTTTGAAAGAATATTTTCCTCAAGAAGGGTATTATTCATGAAATTTGGGGATGAGTCACATAATGGTCCAGATTGACCAGGGAGACATTTACATTCCCAAGGTTTTTCACATTTTCCTTTGCATCCTGGATAAGGCCGACAATCTTGACAATACTCACCTTCCCATCCAATATGACACCAGCACTCATTGGGTTTGAAGCAATAACCATTTATGGAATGGCAAAGAGAATGACATATGGGAAGTTCGCAAAAGTTCCCTTTCCAACCTTTCTTGCAGTTGCATTCTAGTGGTTTTTGGCATTCTCCATTTAAGGAACAACCGGGTAATTTTTCGCATATGTCACATTTGTCTCCCTTCCAACCAGGTTTGCATCTTGTCAAAAGTACAAAAATTTAAAAAGATAAAATAAAATTAATCATTTTTTAACATTATAAAACTTAAAGGAAGTTCAAATTAGTATATTTTAAAACTTCTAAACTCAATTATATAAATATAAATATTATGATAAATTCAGAAAAAACTATTTATGTAGAAACTTTATTTTCAGATACTTATAAAAGTATTTTCAATCATATTGTTTTTGGTCAACGATTTTAAATAAATAAGATCCATCAAAGATATGAGTAACTTGGATTTTTCTTGATGAAATACGATTCCTCTCCTAGGCTTCAATTTTTACCACTTCAAAATTTCGAGTTGTTCGCAGTAGAGAGTATAATTGAATGTTTTGATATAGAAGATCAGCTCATATTAGATCATTCCCTGTCAATCCCACTAAACAAACAGCATCCCTTTACTCAGCTCAAACGACGATGTATATAAATAATGTACTAGAACTTAATTTCCCTTTTTGAATATTTCAAATAAATATTTAATATGTTCCGGCTCAATTCATGATTTTTATAATTTAATCGAATTTTATATTCTAAGTATTTATCATGCGTGAAACAGTTTGTGGGGAATCTGAGTACTATTTTTATTTTCAAAAGCTGTTAATAATATATTTTTTAATTCTTGAAGAAAATATATTTAACTATAAAGCAACTCATTTGCTCATGAAACACTGATGATTTGATGCGAAGTTATACATGTAATTCCTCTTATTACGCAGAGCAAAATTAAGAATTGATACCAGAGAAGATATGGAGTGGGAATTTTTTTAATTTGGTAGCTGTAATAACCACTGACATATCATCTAATAAATGTAAGGACAGCTTAGCTTCTTCACTTCCAAACATTCTTCAAATAACTAAATTGCTTCAATTTTTCGGTTTTTCTACAGCTCTATAAATTGATGTTTTATCATACAAATTTATATTACGGGCAATGTGGAAAATCAGGATTTGCAAAATGCCCGGGCAATCTATAGAATTTCCAATCGAGTAGTAGATGGTAATTTTAACTTCATTTACATTGTCACTTAAAATGATTGTGATTAATTAGATAATGAAACAATTCATTGCAAGCAATTTGATCATTAAGTATTTGATTAAGAAACAATTTAATTACAAGCATTTTTATAATATTGTGCAGGGATTTCCAACTTGTGCATCGCGGGAACATTGCTGCTTGCCGAAATTTTAAAGGTGTGGCTTAAGTCTCCTTCTCACTTCAAGAAATATGTTTCATTAAAGGTATTGTAATATCATCAAAATGCGTAGTTTCTAATAGTACCTACAAACATTGCAAAATATTGAACGGCATCTCGTATTTCCCCTTTGATTATATTAGAGTGCACCCAAGCCCAAGGGTGCTATTGCACAAACAATGGGCCATGGGATATTATAAGATATTAGAAAGGTCCTGATAGTCAGTGTAGCGGAGGTAATGGATTTAGATCACCCTTGTGGACAAGCGGTAAACTAGTCATGAAATAGGTTTTTTTCTAAATGTTAAAGCGAAAGTCCAAATATGTTCATGTTGGTGAAACGAGTAAATATAACGATTTATCCCTATTGATCAGAGTTTAGATCTTTTGCACAACATTCGAGATTGTAAATTTTATAATTTTTAAAAACAGATTTATTAAATAAAAATTGGTTAATCTAAGTTAAAAATGGCTAAATATATACTACCAAGATAAGTTTATATTGATTTAGGGAAGGAAATATGATAAAAGGACAATGAAAAAGATAGAAAGGATGAACGAATTCCTAACTTCGTTTTAGACTCCAATGTGGATGTCTTCAGCATTTGCAGCAGATGCTCCTGTTAATGATTTGAAACTTTACTCGACATATTATTGTTTAGAAGAATTGACAATGATTTGGCAGAGGTTGTCAAGAAGAAAATTCTTAATCAAATGTTGTATTTGACACAGGAGCGAGTTTCATTCGCTATATTCAACACAATGTATTAAATGATGATGAAAATATAGCCTTGAAATGATATTCGACTATAAAACCTGATAGCTTTAGAAGAGGTAAACCTATATTTTAGATTATAGCTGAAAAAACTAAATTTGATAATCTTATTGGTCAAGAATAGCATCTTTTTTTAGCCATGCTGAATATATGGTCAGATTGGCTTCAAAAGCATGTTGCATCATGGTCAGGAAATGAAGACAACATGAAAACAAAAAATACATTAAAATCTATACATAATATTCGGGTATTGCAGAGAGAGGAATAAAAATGGTGACTGACTATGCGAACATAATAATTAAAAATCTCAAGCATAGAGTATCTTCTTAAAGCTGTAGAAAATGTCGAGGCAATGATTTGATTGTTTTAAAAAGAATATCTTCAATAAATAAATAGACAATAAAAAGAATCCTTTTTTTGTAATTTTTACGTTTTTATTTATAGTACTATAAGAAAAAATATAAAATGTATATCTGTCTGATTTTCAAATTGTTATTAGAAATTTGTTGAAAATAAGAAATTGAGGTATGAGTATAATCTTTCGAAAATATTGATATATTTTTCGCCAAAAATGGGTAAATATCAGAGAAAATAAAATTTATACATGGAAATATATAATTTAGTACTGCAGTTCGCACAGCTAGAGGTTTCTCTTTACCGTCATTGTACTGGCAAACTTGATACATAGATAATAAAATATCTAAAAAAAATAATTTTGAAATTGTTATATTTTAGTTATATGTATTTTTTGGCATTCATTGGTGTGGTTTATTTATATTTTTTGTCCAAAAATTACACAAAATCATCAAAAATGGCATTATAGAAAAACTTTAAAGACAATAAGCCTGAGGATAGGGCATAATGACATCAATTTTTTTGAATAGGTCTAATGGTACAGCCATTTGACGACATTTTCAAAGTATCCAAATTTTGCACATATTTTGATCAGCTACTGGAGGAGAGGTAAAGGAAATGAAATTAAAAGGGCATGTTCTATGTAAAGAGTATTTTAGTTTCTATTGAATAGTAACAGAGCATAAACTAAAGAATGCCCTTTACATGTTCTATGTAAAGGGTATTCTTTAGTTTATGTTCTCTTTCTATTTAATATATGACATATTACACAAATATTTTTTATGACAAATCAATGGAATATTTAATATTGCTTTGAATGGATCAATCTGATTACTACCATTTCCTTTTCAACAAGATTACGAATATTATGTAAAATAAGGAGGTGAATATATATTTTTTAATAAAACAGATCAAATATATATATCATTATTTTTTCAATATCTCTTTAGAAAATTAAATTTCTATAGGGATCCTTGTAACATTACTGAATATATATATTATTTGATTAGGTAATTCTAAGATCATAAAAATAATCTAATTCATCCACTATTGAGTCGGATATATATATATAATTAATATTAATTTTCTTGCTTATAATACGAGGATAATTAACTAAGACAAAAAAGTTTGTATTTTGATTAAAGGAGAACTTCATGAGGAACTTTCCTTTTGACATTAAATGGGAAAAAGTTTTTATTCTGAAGTATTTTTCAATATATTCATACATAGCTCAAATATTATGTTTATGATAAAGTTTGGGGAAAAGTAGATATATGTAGTTAGGGTATATGTGGATATATTGAATATTATACTTGAAAAAAAAAGTCAATGTATTGTAAAAAAAGATTTAAGGTTATCGAAAATTTGAATACATAATCGTAAAAGTTCCTTATGAAGTTGTCTTTTAATCAAAAGTCTTGGTGAGCCTTGTGAAAGGTTTAATTTGGTCAACAATTAAAAAAAGCACTGTCCAGAAGTAAAAAGTATCCCGGCAAAGAAACAAACAGTCTTCTCGTATTGATGTCCTACAACCTAAATAAAATTACAGACAGAGCAATATGTAGGGCTGAGCCAGCATTTAATCATAAACTTTTAGAGATCAAGTTCTATTGTTACTTAAAACAGTGCTCATTTATTTTATTTAAATGGATTATTGGCAAAGCAAAAATTTAGAGTAAACAATAACCATTGAGTCAGAGTAAACATTGAATATCATTCAATGTTTTATTTCAAAATTAAATGATGCGCAAGCAATTCATATTCTATCTTGAGATATTAAAACTTTCACATTAAAAAAAAATCGTTAAAAGGGAAGGAAAAACAAATATATCAACAAAAGAATTGAAAAATTCACTGGAGGCCTATTACCGTATTAAATGCAACTCATAGAATTTTATCGGAATTTTGGACTGTAAAAATATTGGAATGGCTCAGAATTTTTTTTTTTTTTAACAAAAGTCAAATTTCAGATACTCCACGAAACATGCAAGCGGCTATAAATTTAATCAATCATAGAAAAAAAGTTAGAGCTATCATCGATTCGATTAATCATTTGTCATGTTTTTAAAGCTATTACAAGACTTCTCCCTAAAAAGTTTTTTTAATCATGTGAGAGCCCTTTTACATAGTGGCTCATCTACTATTTCGTTAAATGGAGTAGAAAGCAACCCAATTTCTTTGAAGAAAAAAAACTGCCTGCACAGCTGCCTGACTGCACCTCTTTCATTAATTGCATCTATAGAAGATTTCACTAAACATATTTTTTTTTTAAGTAGGACAGATTTGCCGTTCATTTTAATGAAAAACCGCGTCTGATCGATCCCTATGCAGATGACCTCCCTTTACAGAAGAAGCTAATTCAAATTCACAGCTCTTAAAAGAATCAAAATCCTGTTGGACTTTTTCAAAAGTATGAGAAAAGATATTATTTAATACTCAACCTCCAGTCTTCCTCGGGGTGCTTGGATGCTATGTAATTATCAAAAAGTAGGAAATTGTGTAAATCAAAAATAATATTGAGATTTTGGGCATGATGTGAGAGTGTCAAAGAGCTCGTATTTTGAATTAGCATTGTATATATTGTGCTATTTATAGAAACCTGTCTAGTTGGAGAAATTTGAATCTTTAGAAAAGAATTGATCTTAATAACACAAGAAGTAGTTCTCTTACTTATATACACAGCCACTGCTTCCCCTCAATTTGCCATGAAGGTGATAAAAGAGGAAAAAGAGTGGCTGATACTGCTATTTCACCAATACTATTTGACCCCCATAAAAAGGCCTAAAACTACTGGTTGTAAATGGTATTAACCTTCTTGTGAATATAATAATAAAAATTGTCAAGATTTTTATCGATATGTCCGGAAAACTGTACGTTGAATGGAGGAGACAGGAGTTCTACCATAGACTCATGATTGGTACTGACGTCACCAACAAGAAAATGGATTCTAACTTCCCTGTATGGGCTCCAGCTCAACTAATTATTTGGTTAGCTGTTCCTCTATTCAATAGGGATTATATTTTGGAGATTATCCGCGACAAGGTTAAGAAGGGAGTATTCTTTAGAAATCTTAGTACTGCAAAGAATTTTTTGAAAGAACAACCTTTTTCGCGATTTATATAGCGGAGACAAAGAAGCACTGGGGCAGAGACAGCACGGACAAAATTGTTCACCGTTGAAGCCATCTAAAACACCAGACACAGCGCCCTCTTACTTGGCAATAAGTGCGCAAGACTGATGAAAAACAAATTTCAAGGGCATCTGCAGGGTTTTTGTTATATATTACAAGGCTATAATGATTCAAAAATTCTTTTTTTTTTAGGAAAGGAGTTTTGAGGGGTATGTCATTGGTGATTTTATTTTGGTATCAGGTAATGACACAGCAGGTACCAGTTCCAATATCAATTTAGTATGGTACCATTGTTGTATTGCTATACCTAATAACATTAAACCTTTTAGAGTGTCTCTTCTGCTAAGAGGTAATCGATACTTCACTAAATGGACGGGGATATGTACCGCCAAATCATCGGCTACAACTTCATTCCCTATAGACATGGCAATGAAAATAGGTTGTTGTCTTAGAACTTTAGTTTCCTTAAAAAATAAAAAATACTGATTAATATTAGTATACATTTTCATGTAAAAAAACTTATTTATATTAGTGTTGAACAAAAGTAATAATTTAATCAGCTTTAAATAGGCGCTCTACTTTCAGCAAAATAAATTATTTGATAATAATTTTACATTAGCTTTGTGGTTTGTGTGTAAAATATAAAGCTCATTTTCCATGAAATACAATATTTTACAAATGATTTTGATATAACAAATTATAAATGTCTTTAATGCAGTGAAATACTACCAGTAGGATATACCAGATGGCAGAAATTATACAAAGAAAATATTGATCTTTTCAAATTAGGATTCTCATAAAAAATGTGAAGCAATAACTAGAACTCAAAAGTACATAGAAAATCCTAAATCTTGCCTTCAACAGGGATTAAGGATAATGGGACTGGATATTCTGCGAAGTTCGAGTATAATACAGGATCGAGACAAAACAGTGAACTTAAAGTTACTATTGACAAAATAAATAGTACATATGTTTACGTAATCTCCCTATTACATAATATTAAAGGGAAAATCATTAGATATACGATGACCATAGCCCATAGTTTGAAAACTACAGACTGGAAAAAATCTATTTTGTTATAGAATTATCAAATTTACTTTTATTGGTGTGTATCCTAGCCCAATAAAATTCTAACTTATATTGGCAATAAAGTTTATAATTACATATACCAGTTCACACTAGAAGTGATAATATTTATTGACACACTCAGCTCACATTAAATAATATTATAATGTTTGGCTGTATAAAGAACGCTTGCGTATATAGCAAAATACGAACTAAGCTAAATACCATATATCTTATTGCCTCTAAAATATTAATTACTTATTAAATTAGTCAAGATATATACTAAATTATATTATATTTCTGAACTTTTTTGAAACTACTTGACATTAATTATTTGTTAAATTTGCTGTTAATAAATTAAAAGTTAAACTGAAAAAATGAAATGAAATCAACTTATTTTATAGCAAATATTCTTAAGTTGTAATATAAGTTTGATTTATCCATTTTAGCTATAATAACAAACATTTGAAAAAAAATATTAATCTTAAAATAAAGTCCTTCTTTTTACTTCATTTTTTTATGAATGGTCCATTTTGAAAGATCTGTATTTCAGATAATTAAATAATTTATTTATTTTTCAAATGCTGTAATACTTTTTTGTTTCAAATTATGTCTTTAAGTTGTAATTATACCATAAAAACTTGTTATTTTAAAGTGTCAAAATACCTGAACTATGTTTTTTTAAGATTTTGAATCTTATTTTTGTTTTTTGCAGTTTAAAAATTAATAATACATACGGGTTTTATTCTGCAAGTGCTTCAAAACCTTACTTTTTTTTTTAAATTCTGTCAAATGTCAACAAATAAATGAAACAATGGAAATACTACTAAAAAATAAGAAAAGTTATAAAAGTTAAAAAAAAAATTATTTATTAAACATTGCCGCCTTTATTGAATTATATTTGTCGTTTAATGACTCCTATATATTTGCATAATAAACCAATTTATTGTATTCTCTAATAATTTATATAGTTTATTAGAAAATTTTATTGGTTCTATACAAATTCTTATACACATATATTACTTAATTTATTAGAAACAATATACTAAAAAAGAAAATCAAATAGTTTTTTCCAATGGTTGAAGGTCAAAATGTACTTACAGACATTCCTCGGGAGATGAGCAAAATCCATTTAAGCAACCAGCCTTACATATAGCTAAAATTGAGAGAAAAATATTTTTTGAAGCTCTTATAAATGATATCATATAAAATAAAATATGCATATACAAATTAATCCCTACCATTAATAGGCTTTATTAATTAATAGTTGCATTTATTTATGAAAAGATTATGCAAAGACAACTTTTTTGTTTCATAAAATTGTTAAATGAAGGCTTAATTAAAGTAAATCCAGCTTCAATCTGATAACCAAAGGATCAAAAAATGTAAATTGATTTAAAATTTGAAACACCTATGTGCCACCATACGCGTCAAATTGACCCCTTTTCAACTTTAAACAAAGAAAAATATCTGTTGTTGATATTTTTGAGACTGGAAGTTTTTTACTTTTCCTAAATTAACTTTTTATTTCATTTTACTTTCAATAAAAATGACTTTGTATAAAGATTGTTAACGGGCCATTTTGACCGGTTATTATAAATAATATTTTATGTAATAATAAATTCAATTAACACATATTAACCTAATGGAAATATTAATATTTACTCTCAGGTAGACTAAATATAACCATTGTATGTAGACATAGATCTGAATCAGAGAACTTTAATTGTAGCAACAGTAAATTTCCAACTACAAAGATATCTAAAACACTATATTTATTTACATGTAGGTCATACAAAGGTATTTTAAACCAAATAAGACAAACACGTTTACATAGATTAGTCTTAAACATAATTTCAAAATAAGTAAAATTTTGGGCAAAGAAATGGAAACTTGTTTTTGGTTTTTAGAAAATGCATGTATAAAAAGTTTTTGAGGTTACGAATTGTGTTTTATAGTTACTTGCTAAAAAATAATTCAAAATCAAGAAATAGTCGAACATATATAGCTTTATTGAAAAGACCAATACTTTATTCATATTCAAAGTATGACTACATATATCTTAATAAAAGTGTCTCTTATAGTCAATCCTAGTAAAATAAAATAGTCTTCATTGAAACAAAATAAAGTACCGCTTCGAACTGAAAACTCCTGGCCCAACAAAGTTTCCCACAGCCCACTCAATTTTTTGTTTATTCAACATTCTAAATCATAAATGGGACAAATACTGAAAGTTTTTGCAGATGTGTCCAGAATCTAAAAAAGCGTAAATAACTGACCTTCAAACTACAATAAGTCGACGATATAGATAGTTGTCAATTTGTGATAAGGCATTATCTAATCTAAGAGATGCAGAAGAGAGAAGGTATTTTCACGCTATTTAATAAATAAATTATACTATATTTTATTACAGAATATTTTTTTTTTATGTCCCTAAGATTCATGTCGTTTATTTTTTATATTAATTGTAAATTTGAGATTTATACGTAAGTAAGTGAAAATTTAATATCTAGTATGTAAGTTAATTTATTTCAAACCTCTAAAATATACGTTGTTTTATTGGATATTATTTTGAAAGAATTGAAAAACAGTAAATATAGTAAGAATTTTCTTTTATAATCAAATAAAATTTATTATTACATAGTTTTTTCCAGGATCAACCTACAAAATATTTATCCTAATATATAGTTTTATAAAGCGGATTATTGTGACAAAAATAGATTATCTTTGAGATATTGGATGAAAACTGTTTTTGATTGTACTTATTGTAATAATTCAGTCATTTCTCAATACAAATTATGTATTTGATATTATTTAAACTAAACTAAGATTGATTATACTATTTGTTGATATAAAATTATTAAAATTTAAAAGTAACACTATTACGAAAAGTTTAAGGTACTAAAACACTCAGTTTAAAAAAGACAGTTGTAATATAGCAGAGAAGGGAGAAAAGGAGAAACTGAATTGACAATATATTTGAATAAATAGACACTTTAAATGATGATATTAAGCTAAGTTTAGTGGACTTATTGTACTTGAAATCTAGAGTAACATGCAATGCAATTTTTTTATTATTGTTTCGGCATTCTTTTTAATTTATATGAATACAATTCACATCAAGCATGAATTTATCAAGAACAAGGCCCTGAGGAGTTATATGAAAACAAATTTTCATATCAATAATATAAATATTATGATATCGGAACTAGCCATTATTTACTTTCTAGAACATGCAGCCTTATAATTGGCCTCACCAAGTTTAAGGCAAACCAATGTTACATAACTAAATTCATTTATTCTTCATTAGTTAACTACAGAGATTTTCCTTTATATTTCTATATCTACATCAAGTTCTTTTTTTGATGTTGTCGTAGTCATTGGTCAATTTCCTTTTTTTATGTGTATTTAATATACGTGCTTCCCTTTTTTTGTTAGAAAAATAAGTAGTTGTTGTAGAATTTTTATTTTTTGACGAATTTTTGAATCGATATATAATATATTTTTTAAGACACGGGGAACTGTGGAAAAAAATCAATTTATTAGCGAAACCCCCAAATTTCTCTCCACGTCCTAGAAATCTGGTTTGATCAGAATAAGCTATAGTCCACCAGATGTAACTCAATTCTTGACAAAATATATTTTATTCTGTCTCTGTTTTGGCTCATGTTCGTGTTTAGTACAAATTTTCCAAATTTTAAAAATAGTATAGAGGACATACTACTTCATTAACTTAAAAAAATATGTTTGTATTTTTGGATAAATTTACATTGATCAAAAATTTGGGTCATTTTTTTCGAAATACCTTGTTTAATGTGACTTTAGACTTTTATAGAAGTTAGTGATAAAATTAGAATCTATAAATACCATTATATTATACAAAAATAATTTTATTTAAAGTAACATACAAAACTATTTTTGAAACATAAACGTCCATATTCAACTTCCAGCATCCACAAATGTTTAATACCAAAAAAAAAATAGTACTTAAAATGAAGGAACTTTATCTTAATTTGAAGACGATAAATCTTTTAGATACCCTAAATATTTCCCAGCCAGTCAGTCCATGAAATAATTCACACAAGGTTTATAAGTATTTGCTCTTTTCAAACTAACCGAATTATGCCATCGACAGAGAACATATGCCTTTGAATTTGAATATTTTGATATGATTAAAAAATTGATCATATGTAATCAATAAAAGTTCCAAAATGTAATAAATGTTTTTGTAGACAATGTAATGAGAGCATCAGCAAATACTATTTCAAAGGCCGATAATGGTAATTGCCATACAAAGTCGAAATGATATGGCAACTTTCGTTTGTTATCATTTTTTTTATTTGGACATTGAAAGATGAATAAAAATCAACTGGAACCAATCAATCATTTTGAATCATGCCTGAAGTGTTATATTGGATGAATTTGTTAATATTGAGTGATTTATTTCAAATGGTAAATATGGCTTCTTTAAAAAAAAAGAATAGAATAAATAAGTGAGAATTCATTGAATTTTACTGTAGAATAGGGTTTCTGACTGCAAATATAATTACATTGAACATCTTCACTCATGATTAGTCTGGAAGCAATTTGGAAAATGAATTTAAATATGGCTACTTCAATTCAAAAATATACATCACGAATATTAAAATTACTCGTTACTGTATTTGTATGGAAGTTTGATACCCTTAAGTAATATTAAATTATTTTCCAATAACAATATTTTGATTTTTGATTTTACTTCATAAACATTTTCCTTTATTATCCATTGTCCAACTGTGTGTTTTTGTCACTCAATTTAACGGCAATTTTTATCACTTTGGATACTTACAATAAAATTATGGAGTGACTGCTGATACTTATATGATTAGATTACAATTTGTTTTTCCTCAAAATGAAAAATAAGCATTATATTGTTATGTATCACACGAGAAAAATAACTTCAATGAAAATTTTGAAATTTAGGAACATTACTTTAAAATTGAAACTTCTGACTACTTTTACAAATTTACAAAGTCATTTAAAATTATTTTTTTAATGTCTTTAGAGGTCAAAAACGCCCTTTGAAGACTGAAACTATAAAAACATGAATTTTTCATTAAAATACAGAAGAAGATCGAATTAAAATGTCACACTAACAATTAAACACCCTTGAAAATATGCAAAATAAAAAATTGAATAATAAATCCCTCATGAATTAATTACTCCTATATCGTTAGAAAAAATATTTGCCGTCGAGTCGAGTCTCGGTCTATTATTAAATAGTTTTAGTGAAGTGTATGCCATTAAAAACATTTAATAGCTCTGGAATGGGTCTTTTGATATATTTCTAGCTCATAACACGGAGGAATAATTAATGGTGGAGAATTTTGAACAAATGAGTTAAAAAAAATAATCAAATTTATCTATGAACACAGAATCCAAAAGTGATCTCAGTTTATATCTCAGTCATCTGAATTCTGACATATCTAGTATTATAGTAATTCAGAACTATTATCGCTCAAAGTCAGTTTTTACACTTAAATCAATACTGAAACTAAAACTAGGATGAATTAAACTTATGAAAAAGTATTTATTATGATTATAAAGTGTTTTTATTGATTTTGTATCTTGTTTTAAACTCGATATGTTTCCAATTTTTAGGCTGACAATGATAAAACACGGCACTCTTTTTTAGACCCTTATAATTTATTTATAAGATATAATGATGAAAAATATCATAGAAATATTATAGACAAATATTCAATGTATAATTTAAAAAAAATCTATTTAAAGAATATGCATCTGCTAGAATTTTTTTGTTTGCTCCCGTCATTTTGACCTATTTTATATATATAAATAAACAGACATACATTAAGTATGCCCAAAATCATCGTAGATTAAATGAAATATATATATTTTTTTTAACCAGTATCAATTGATTATAGTTCTCAATTAATAACAATACCTTCCTGGGTTCCAGTAATCATACGGTAATAAAAAACCATTTTTCAGAAGGAGTCAGCAATTGGTTCTGACAAACTATTACAGGCTTGTCTTTCTGTTAACTGTATGTCTTTCCTCTTTAAAACATTTTTAATCATTGATAGTGATGATTCACACCACATTTTTCTTATTTATGCAACTTTTATCTTAGTGAGCTCCTGTCTTACACAAAGCTCTTTAGTAAAATCATAAGTATGCCCAAGTCGTATATTCTGGATTATATAAATTTTTTTATGTGTCATCATAACTAAAAGAATATCCCTGTAGTTAAAAAGATCAACCGAGAGATAAAGTGGGATTTTCTGGAGATAAGCGGGAATTTCTATCAAGTCACCTTTTAATGAACTGTACCCACCCATGACTAGTTCAAGAGTATAAAAAGTATCCCTTACTGTGTTAAGGAGCGAGCACCAATATTTGAGTCTAAATAAATTACTTATTATTGAACGTACCACACACTTGGAATATTGGAGATCAAAAAAATCAGGAGATACTGTTGAATTCCGAAAGTCCTCTCTTCTTAAACATTTCAGAATCCATTCAGCTAAAAAAAACTTCCAAAAGCTTTTGAAATCTATTGCTCCAAATCCGCCTAGCCTTTTGGGAGTTGTGGTTCTTTTTATGGAGAATATCCTTTTCCATGGAAGATCTACGAAATTCATCAATTTATCATCTATGTCTGAGCAGATTTCGATGTCATACATACATATACGTAAAAGATGAGTTACCATTAGAACTATATGGGAGTTCCAAATTTGAACTTGCTCCCATCTATGAAAGTTAAGAGATTTAATTAGATTTGTATTTTTCTTTATTCGGGAAATAATTTCCTGCTTATTGTAGTCCTTTGAATCCTTTCAAATAATAGCTTTAAGCAACTTGATGCTTGATTTCACATGCGGGGAATATAGTGAGTTTATGTCACTATTATTTGTTATTAGCTAGGATTTTTCAAAATTAATTTTTAGGCCTGACAAAATCTCAAACCATGACAGAAGTCTTTATATTTCAATGATGGATGCTATCGTTAAAACTCTTCCTGGTGCTATGATTTCTGATGTATCATGTACATATATTTAAATGGATTCACAATATCTAATTGTTTTTTTTTTTTTTTTTTTA
Source organism: Lepeophtheirus salmonis (assembly GCF_016086655.4). Classification (NCBI taxonomy): domain Eukaryota; kingdom Metazoa; phylum Arthropoda; class Copepoda; order Siphonostomatoida; family Caligidae; genus Lepeophtheirus; species Lepeophtheirus salmonis. The sequence continues at coordinate 67,504,234 of NC_052135.2, forward strand.
ATACTTCGGTATCCCTCATTTGTAACAATAAGGGATCCACAGCAACTATAAAAAGAGTTGCTGCTATGGGATCTCCTTGCTTGCATCCACGTTATATCTGAAAAGGTCTTAATACGTGTCCTGACCCATAACTTGTATTGGAGTTTACAAGCACTGTAGCAACAGCTCTTATTATGAATTTTCCAAATCCTTTGCACATCAGTGTTCTTATAATCTGAGTATGTGAGACACAGTCAAAAGCCTTTTCATAGTCAATGTTCAATATAGTATAATTAGCAAAACTATCGAAAGCAGTCTGTAAGTTTGCAACAATGTCTTCCATTCTCTGACTATCTATAAATCCTTTCTGGGAATTATGTACTGTATCTTGCTTTGTCTTCTTCAGTCTTTCCACAATTATATGTGAAAATACATTGTACATACAAAGTGTTTTGAAGTGTGATTGGCCTCCAATTCTTAAAGAATCGTATATCTTTTCCTTTGTTGGGTATTGTACTAAGTAGACTTTCATTTATATTTGATGGAAAGGACCCCAACATCAGTATCCACTCAAATATTTCCTTACGAATCGGTGCAAGTTCATCAGCATAAAGTTGATAAATTTAAAAACCAAAGTCTCATAAGCTAGGAGATGTATCTTTTTTGCCACATCTTCTTATAGTTTCTACAATTTCTTGCTCTGAGAAGTGTTTCTCAGTTTCCTGAACAGACAATGTTATTTATTCTGGAGGTTCACACGAATATTATCGGCAAAGCTGGCATAATTCAAATTCACACTTTTCCCCCCATATCTATACGAAATCTGGCATGGGAGATCATTGCTCTCATTCCCTCACGGCATTCCTCATCGTATAGGACAGATGAATTGAATATCCATCTCCCTTTCTGTTTTACGTTATGTATTGGTTCGAACTTAGGTAGAATAGACTGATGGTTATAAATAATATTTGGAATAACTGTAAATTCAATAGGCCTAAATGCATCCCTGTTCTACAGAAGCAAATGTCGAGATGTGAAGATACAGCCTTATTGTTCCGTGTTTTAGTGTAGAGAAGGTGTGTGAGCCCATTCTTAACAGTTCGCATCAGTCAACATTTTTTTTCTCCATAATTCTCTGCAGACTCCTAGAAGCTTTATAATTACCCTTTCCTATTGCAGTAGAATCTTGTTTTTTCAGTCATAGATGTAGGTGTACTATAGTACAACAATTAAAAATTAATGAATACAGTTCATTAGAATAAAATTCAGGGTTATCCTCATTTGGTCCATAAATCCCGACAATGTGGACGGAAGCATCAACTTGTTTTATTTGAATGTAACATATGGATAACTTGTACCTTCAACTCTTTTTTAAGAGAAGCTGATCCATCTTTTCCATCAATACGCTTGTTTGTGGAGAAGCTAGCACGACCGAATGAATGATTAGGATTTGCTCTATAAAGCTCTTTCTCAGAAAAACCAAAAAAAGAAAAAGAAAAATGGCTACGTCAAATACATTGAGGTTATCTTGCCTAAAAGGACGGCCTGACTCGTCTATGCGTATAACAATGAATGTATCCACAATAAATCAACATTTAAATTAGTAGAATCGGATGCAGATTTTATCATTTTCTCTCTTCTTGCGGTAATACTAGCATATGACATCTTTTTTAAATGTCCGCTAGTGTTTGGCCTACGCGGGCAAGGATGTTCCTCCATCCCCCTTTGTGCATATTCTGCCAAATTACCCAAATTAGTAATAAAGAAAAATAAAGTTAATAAATTGTTCCCTCACCAATATGTGTAGCTTCTAGTAGCTTCTCCTTCAGAACAAAAAAAAAAGATAATGAAAAAAAATTGATCTTAAATTTGTTTTCAACCTAATAATTATCTTCCACTACACTAATATGTATATACAATTTTTTTCAATGCGATTTTGCTCAAACAATTGAATACATACAGAGTTTCGTAACTATATACTGATTAAACTATTAAAAAAAATTGCCCGAGGATTGAGATCTTGATTGATGTTATCTAAAGAAACATTAAATAACTTTTATAGCCTACAATTTCCAATTTTATGTTCTACAGATACCAACATTTTGTATCTTATCAATAAAATTTGATGGCTGAATTTATATATTTTCAAGCAACAAATCTTAAATAACTTTTTATATATATATATTTCTAAGATTTTTTTGTAGTTCACTTTTTGGCCTAACGAAAAATTATAGATTTTAGCATTTTGATTTAACAAAAAAAAGCTTATTATACTTTCAAAGAAATTGTAATCTTACAAGGGACGCATGTAGAAACACACTTTTTATAAAGTTATACGAATTAAAAGCTAAATACGTAAAATATCCAAAACATAACATTTATATGAATAGAAAAATCACTTTTAGTTATTGATGCAGGGGAGATACATTTGACATATTCAAATAAAAACCAATAAAAGATCTTTGTTCATGTGTAATAAATACATAAAAATCTGAAACTTATTATATTATTATCGCTTTTCACAAGTTTTTTAACTAAAAAGCAACATTGTATCTATATATAGGTTCATAAATAATATATTCTTTTTTTTTTTTTTCTTTTTTATCATACGTATTGGGATTTTTAATTTAATTTTTTAATCTTTACAAAAAATATGAGTATTTTATTTTGATAATTCTATTTGTTATACAGATTAAATAGTTTAATTTCAAAAAGTGCGCGTTATACCTGATACAACAATATTTTTAGAAGACACAATCCTTTCAGATAAAATATAAATATAAACTTTTTAAACATTGTTTATTTAAATGAAAATTGTTTTTTATAATGATAAATTTCTTTTTTTTATATAATTATTAAATTTACTACTTCAAACGCTCTGCGTTATTTTGAAACTTTAATTTATAAAACCCAAATCTTCATTTTTTATCAATAGAAATATTTTTGGGCTATGTCTTCCTGACATTTTAAGAAGAAAATAGGAATAAGTCTAATAATGTACATATATCAACAGTATAAACAGTTAAAAACTCATTTTTACTATTCGATATCACTATTCATTTAATTTACTTTTGGCTACAATTTATTAATTAAAATATGCAAAAATTTTCCCTTAAAGAGATAAGTTCCTATATGTTAAAGAAAATACAATATTTATACAATTAATGGAAGGATACTTTTTGAATAAAACGATATTTTTCGGAGTTTGAAAAATTTCTTAAGTGCTAAGAAAACGAAGGATTGCTCTCTATTAATTAAAAATAAAAGTTTTGAAAATAAGAAACATTCTTCAGATTGTCAAATAAAAAAATGTCGTACTTGTGAAGGTCCTATTTTTCACAACTCCATTTATAATATTACTATTGAACTCACGCTCTTCGCAAAATGTTCCTTTCCATCCAGGTTTACATCTACATTCATAGGGTTTACTACAATTTCCATGAAGACAACCAGGAAGTCGCACACATTCATTACAATTAGAGCTTTCCCATCCCACCTCACACGTACAAGTGTTCGGAGCTGTGCATTTTCCGTGAACCAAATCACATTTTTGTGAACAAATTGGCTCAGAACAAAGTGAGGATTCATTTTTCCATCCAAATAAGCAAACAATTTCTCCAAATTTTGTGCAGATATAGTTTCCATTTGCCTTTGAAAATAAATATGTATATAAACATTAGCTAACAATTGTACTGATGTGGATTAAAAGTAAATATTAAATACTTAATCCTTTATAGGCTAATATGTTCTTATTGATTGAATATTTAATTTTTTAATATATGTTAATGACTTATAATTTATATTAAGTTTAAAATAAAACCAATCTTAAATATGTTTTTGTCATAAAGTTTAAATAACTTTTTAATATTAGCTCGGGTTATTCGATTGTTAACATTATGTAATTTTTCAATATTTAAATAATTTAATTGTATTTGGTTCAAATATTTCTATGTTAAAAATTTGATTACTATTTGTTAAATAAATAAAAATTGTAATTTCTTTACAAAATACTATTTTTAGTAAACCAAAATAAAAATTTAAGATATATTAAGCAGTATTAAACTCTTGTACTTACTTATAAATATATCTACATAATTCCTTATTAATAAGGGGTGTAGCGGTAGTTTCAACAACACTTTTTGTGTTTCGTTCAATTTAAGTAAAATCGTTTAAACTTCAGACTATCCAATTTTTAACATGAAATGCACATGTACGGTTTATAGTTTGAATCTATTTTAATTATAGACAAGGTTTTTCAAAAAATTAAATTTGGATGTAACATGTCAAGTATTACAGATGTTTTGTAGTTCAATCTCAAAAAACTCTTCAGGGCCTGTTCTGGCCAAAAAACATGTGTTATTATGTTCAATTGTATAAATATTAAAGAAGAATAAATATTGTGAGGAAAACTTTAACCTTGTCTCTACAGTACCCATTGGGTTATAAAATCTCAAATTTATTCTCACTGAGTTAATTTTAAATTTTGATGTAATCATCTGAACTGATAAAAAAAATCAATCATTTAAATGAAATCAAATACAAGGAGAACAATAAAAAAATGTCTGCACGATTACTTGAATAATGCTCCTCAAATAAACTAATTTGAGCACTTAAAAATCTGTTTTTAACAAATATCTTGAAGAAAAGTTCTCAAAATTATGAAATTTTTTCTCACAATAATCTGCACGATATTTTACAATTATTGTGCTTATTTATGCTAAAACGGGTTTTGGACGAATACGCTTTTGATTAACGTAATATAAGCGATAATTCTGATATTCAAAGACATTTCAAAATAAATATATTATCATAAACTTACAAATATTTCAATTAATTACCTTAATATTATTCGCTTGGCACGCAATTTGAGCTTGACTTGTTATAGGGGACTCAAAAGATCTGAATTCAAAGTTCATTCCAAATATAAAGTTCATATAAGTGCTAAGAACTAAGAACTGAACAAGTGGTATATAGTTTCTCTTCATCATATTTGATTTAATTAACGAAAATAGAAGTAAATAAACAAATATTTGGTTTCGATAAACAATGAACAATGTTAGTTAAAACGATGAAACTTGATGTTTTAGCAAAGTGTTCATAAGAATTTATGGTAATTGGTGTTGTAGTCAAGCTTATATTTTTGTATACTTTTAAAGAAATACTAAACATAATATACAAATATTATTAAAGCAAGTTGCTCATTAATTTATATTTAATTGATTAGTTCAAAATCAAATATTTAAACGTAAATTAATTACTTCTCACATTATTGATTAATTGTCAATATGGGAATTATTTTAAAGTATGTATTTCTATCAAAAATAAATTAGTAGCAACATTTTTGTGCTTTGTAAATACAATACATTTACAAATTCCAAAGTTAGAATAATATTAGACACAAGGGAATTTGTTTTGCAGACTTTAATTTACTGTAAAAATACTTAAGTATCGTCTTTTTTTTTATGCAAATTACATTTTGATCAAAAACTCTCTATTGTATTTTGTGATTGATGGAATAACTATAATTGACTGATCAATATATAAATTAGAAGACAGAAATTGATGACTAATTTGTTTACTTTCGATTTATAAACAAGATTTTGTTTCATTCTAAGAATATAATTTTTTATATAAAATTTTGACTTAACAAGATGTAATTGTTATTTAAGGAGCTATACTTCAATCAATATGTGGTAAGGAGTTTTCATGTTTTGATTGATCTTTAAATTTTATTTAAAGAAAATATCATTTTTGACTTCAAATTATAGTTACTTGTTGATAAAAGGAAATTGTCTAAAACTTGAATTCTTGAATACCTTTTGGCAGTTTTCTAACAAAAAAAAATAACATTTATTCTTTGTCACACAAAGCTTCATACTTTTAAAATATATAAACATTTAATCTTTTAAAACAATTAATTTGAAAATCAATATAATTTCATAAGCACATTTCTAATGTCACCACGAAGATAAGCAGGGTGTTGGATTTTATCATGATATGTTTTTATCTACAGATGTGAATCTCCAAAGAAACTCAACTCATATAATTTGGTGTCCCGTCTAGAAAAATTGTTTTTAGGTACTTAAGTGTATCTTAAAGCATTTTTTTAAATACACCTTTAAGAGAAGTTTTCTGTGATTAGATCTTAAGAAAAGTGACCTTTTAGCAATTGAGATGATATGTCAAGAACTTCAATTACAAAATACCTAATGTATCAGAGAAAATATTCAATTTTGGACTAATCAATCGTAGTAATAATGTCTGAAAGCCAAATTTATATAATAGAACGATTATGAAATGAAACACTTTGCCCATTAATTAAAAGAATCTTTTAATATTAAATGTTCAATATATTAAAATTCCTTTTTTTGAAAGGCAAGTTTGGGTTTTATTCATAATATATATTTTATAAGACAATTTTGCTCATATCCAATTAGATAAATATACAAAATTAGGATAATCTAGTTTTTTTTAAGATTTTTTGTGTACAAAACCTGATAAAGAATTAAAGAGATTATAAGGCGGATATAATTTAATTGCTTATATCGGATATTTCTCGTTCATTCATACGTGTAAGCTCAAATTAATTCTTTCCATTTACACACAAGGATTTAATTTGTTTGTTTTGGACGATACCTAACAATAAAGGTAAGATATAACCAAAATCAAATTCAACTCTCATTTATAGATACAGAAAATTAGAAATATCATTATTCATTATACAACGTAATATCTATAAAATATTTGAAACTTAATACATATTTTTTTTTAAACTAAAAGGTATACAAAACTGTATAAAAAATAAATTAAACAAAATCCATTTAAAAAATATGAATCTCCAAGATTTTTTTTCCATTTTGTAATCATCCTATTTTTATGGGGTGTATTAGCAAAGGCTCAAGATTAACATCATATTTTTCCGATATCAATACCAATTTCACACAGTCATACCTCGTAAAAAGAAGATCGAGTAAATCGAAGGAAGATACTTTTAATTTGATTATCTATCTCAAAAGATGTTCATATTCGGATTCTGAACTCCACGAGGGACGACAGGAGGAGAATTAATCAGAGGAAAACTACCAGACCTAATTAGGGAGTAGAGCGAATTTATTCCTTGTGAATGAGATACAAGAATTGAAAAAACCAGTGATCAATTAACAATGAATACATAGCTTTAATGTTTCAAAATGGGATAACTTAAAAATAACAAAATTAAACAAAAATTCTTGCACTTACATATTTTTTGAATAGGTGGTTTTTAAATTAATGGTGTACATTTTTCTATTGTATAAATAATGTCGTATAAAAATGTTATAATTGTCTAAAAAAGAGTGTCGTTTTTCATCATTTTTCAGCCTAAAAATGGAAACATATCGAGTTTAGAGCAAGATACAGAATCAATAAAATCATTATTTAATAATAAGAAACCTTTTTACATAAGTTTTAATTTTCCTACTTTTAATTTGGGGATTGTTTTAATGGTAAAAAATGACTCTGAACGATAACAGTTCCGAATTGCTGAATTGCTTGAAGAAATACGTCTAAATTAAAAATAATTAAAAAAATGACCTTTTGGTGCGAATAATGTACTATAACATGGTATTCTGTCGTCAATTTATTAAAAACTGTTTTTCGTACAAAAATATTTTTACTACATGCGTGCGGTCGATGATTATTCACAAACCCTGAATGCATGATCAGTTAGAGCGTTGTTTGTGGAGTTGGCACCTAGTTATAAGTGTTTGACTTCAGTTTCAAAAATGCCATTTATCAACGAAATCAAAAAAAAAAAGTTTTTTTTTGTACCCAGTGTTTGTGATCCTAGCTCTCCGGATCTAAAACTCCTCGACTGATGGAAACACCAAGAAATCCTCCTGTTACATAAAATTCGAGCTAATGTTTAGGATATGGGATAAATTCTGGAATCTGCCATAAAGATTGTTTTCAAGACCTTCTCCCATTTCTGGGGTCGAGTCAAGGCGATTATTTAAAAAAAAATATTTTCTTGTTAAGCCTTTATTTCACATTGGTTCCTTTTCAAATCAGATGATTACTTTAGGAAGATATCCTTCCAAAAATATAGTGGCATTGGTTGTCAAATAGAAGTTGCACCCTGTATGTACCAAATACAGTATTAGCTTATTTTTCATTCAATATTAATGCTTGTACGTTACAATGTAACGTTAACATTAATCAAAATAATTGACATTTCGTAAGAGTTATACCAAGCTGATTAATTATGCTTCCATACCATTGCCCCTTTTTTTTGATTAATACAATAATATAAAAAGATTATACATCGTATTAGATGGATTTGAATAATAAATAGCATGCCATTGATTACACTATTCAACCAAATTTCCTCTTTTTGTTCTCTTATTAAGGTTATGTGTTCCTGAGTACTCTTAACACTATACCCCAAAATTTCTGGTTTTCGAGCATAAGGTGGAGTCATGAAAACAGTTTTCTCTACTTTTATAACATTAAAAGTCCTACATACCCTAACTTAATCTTCCTCTGCGGTCGACTTTTGAGCCACGCGTAGTATGTAACATATCATTAATGACATAATAATTATTTTTGCTGAAAGTTGTGCTACTACATCTATCATGCATGTACACCATATATGTACGTGTATGTAATATATTTATAAGATCTTTCCATATCATAATGTTACATGTTTACATATAATGTTACAGATTCTATTATTTAGCATCCTTTTTACAAAGATGATAAAAATGTTTTGTTCTACAAGTTAGTGAACAAGCCTACAAATATGAAGCATGTAAATTATAATTCTTTTGATGTTTCAATCAGTATCTATATTGCACAAAAGTTCTACCACTTCGGGATAGTTATAAAATTTTATTTTTAGTAAATCTTGTGAATTTTATAATATTTTTTCAATGTCTTACTATATCTTTCAAAAGTATTTATGCTGAGCTTATATGAAACACAAAATTTACCTTAGATCCTAATTGGTATGTATTAGTTAGGCCAATGTATATTAATAATAAACTTCAAGGTACAGGTCACCTATTTTGTTTTTTATTTGCCAAAAGTGTTGTTCAGAATAAATTTTGTCTGCAAATTTCTTATAGAAGACAATGCTTAACGCTATAACATTTTGATAGTTATGGCGAATATAGAACCTTTGGAAAGTACACGATGTAAGCTTATACTTTTATTTTACCAAGTTATGAATTTTATTTGTTAAACATCAACATATGTAGAATGAATTAGGATATCTGATAAAACATGTATTTGACATAATATAGTCTGGCAAAATTTATATTTCATCAAGAATACATTCCAATTCATACATTATTCATGCTTAGTACACAATTCTGTAGAATCTACACTATATAACTAATAAAATTTATGTCTTGCATATTTTCTGAGTATCTTACATATTACTGAATACTCAGGATAATACAATTGTTTTTTAAAGCCCAATAAGCATACCTTTATTTACAATTCTGACAAACAAAAACGAACAAACATTCTAACTGAATATAACACACTCCTTACCCATTACTGATATGAGTTGATGAAAAAATAGTGGAAAGAAAAACAACAATAAAAATCACAGCTTTGTTCATTTTTTTTTCTTCCATACAATTGTTTCTTCAAAGTGTTTAGCCGTAAATATTTTTTACACCAACACGAACATATTTTAGAAACAGTGTTTACTGTTTTTTTTAAAACACTACCAAGAGACCTCTTTGTTATTTATATAGTAACTGTTTATTCATTTTCTTTTACAACTACGAAAAGATTAGTTGTGCTAAATCTCCTAAACTTACACTGCCTTGTATGTGGAATGACTGATGAGGATTCTCTGGCGTTACATTTTTCTACATCTGGAGTAATTTTCTACAAACATTTTTATACTTTCTACTATGGAAATAACATCTACATTTTTTGATAACAAGACAAGGCCAAACAGTTCATTTGACAGATACCACAAATGATTATCCTGCATCTTTCTTTAATTAGTTGAGAGATTTAACATTGAGTAAATATATCATCCATTTCTGTAAGAATATAATTGCACCAAATATTTATATCTGTATTTTCTCCCTCTTTGTAATTCAAACATTTTTTTTTGTAAATGAAGATGGTATATATTTAAAACATGTACCAGTTTTGCTATACATCTAGTATAATCAACACATAAAGGACATTGTTGTAGTTACAAAAACAGCCAATGTTAATAAAAAAATGTATAAGGGAAATTTTGCTAGCTGGGAAAAACATGTTCATAATAAATTTAGGAATACAAATAGCTATGAATGCAATACATTTGCGTTTTTGTAATTGGTAATAGATTTGCAAATATTATCATTGGTTAACACTTAGACATTCAAGTAAATGTTTAACTCACAAAATAAATTATTAATAAGATACAGTGAATAAGATTGACATCATCTTACTCAAACATTTTGCTGAATAAAATGGAAATTTATTTTACAAGTTCTACGTTCGAAGATATGAAACAATAAATAAAACTTAAAATTTATCTCTTTTATATCATCCAATAAAATTTTATAATAGTTTTAATTTATGAGAAAACTATGCCCCTTCATGATACACCTAGCTAAAGAAGATTAATGTTAACTTCATGGAAAGTTTTGACCTCAACATATAGACTTTTCTTAAAAAATATTTTTATTCTATATTGAAATAGCTCCAAATATTGGTTTTCCTATTTTTATGCTTTAAATATATCAATAAAGAGATAGATCTGATCAAAGATCAATATATTTATAACTTAATATTTCAACAAAAATGAGTCATTAATAGGGATGAGTGTTTTACAAAGTGCAAAAAGAAGGGAGAGCAGGACTTATGCCAATACTTAATTAAGAACCTGGTTAATATCAACTGCATGTTTTATCATTTTGAGTGAGAAAATGTACAATAGCTATAGAAAGGAGAACATTCAAAATTTTAACTAATATTAATGTAGAGAAAATAAAGTTATATATAAAATATATCTCATTACTTTTATATACTTTTTTTTTTAAATACACAAAAGTAGGAGATAAATTGTCATCCAGAGTGAAATTTCAACAACACGGTGATTTATTAAAGAATAGACAAAAAAAAAAAAAAAAAACCCCGATAACACTAACAGCTTTCTTTTCTAATCTTAAAACTCTTATTTTTTGCTTCTTTTTGCCCATCAGTATTCATTAGAAATACCTTGTTAGAAAAAAAAATAGCAAGAACTCTTTGTTTGAAAATTAGATCATGTAAATAAATAAGGGTTGTATGTTTTTACGTATTATATTTAATAGTATTACCATTTCCCATTTGTCCAATTAATCATTTTTGAAGAGTTTATATAGTCAATAAACAAATTATTTCTATTCCTTTACATAATTTTTTTATAACTTCTGAGAAAATATGCTTATATATACTTATTTATAACTCTTTATAGATTAATTATAATTTTATGAGCACAAATACCCAAATTACAGGAAACTTATAGGAACAATTAAATTAATTGAGTAAAATTTTTTATAAGTAACTAACTCCTAAACAATATTTATTTTGAGTAGGGGTGTACCGATACATCGGAATCGATTCAATAATGGCAATTCCGTCGATACTTATGCTTACGTATTTATATACATTATTTAGAATAATAAATTTTCTAACTTTATTTTTTCAAATGGTCAACCAATTAAACAAAGTGAGGATCATAGAATAAACTAACCTAGCTTGAATATCAAAATTATACAAAATAAAATATTTTTTTATTTAACCCGTTCAGAGCCACAGTGAATTGAAACGAATATCAAAGATAATAATAACGAATTCTTGCAAGATCACAAGCCATGTAAATGACCAAAGTATGATTTTCTTTAATTTTGGCTTGCACAGTGAGTACATCTTTTTCTTTTGTGTTCGAACTGCAGTAAATATTGACTGTGATTGTCCATTATATTATTTCTGTTGGTCTAGACGATTGGGCTGTCCCCTCTTACACCCCTCATCTAATCAAAATCTTATCAATTACAACTTTGAAGTCATGAAGCATTAAACTAGCGTGATTTTTAATGTTATAAACGCTGTAGCTTTTTGAAAATGCTATATCTAGAGTATCAAAGAAGATTCTTAGATAAAATCGTGTTGATGACTTTCAATCATATTGATATGAAACAGTTCTTTGATCTATGAGATCGACTCCCCCTTGCCTTTGTTAGATTTTTACAATGATAGGACAAAAAATTTGTGAACTTTTCGTTCAGATAAACTATGAGTGATTTCAATTTATATGCTTTATCCCTTTTCTTATCTTTAAGATGATCGTCAATTTGAAAATTTTGAAGAAAAATTATAACGACGTGAATTTGATCTTCAGGAGTCAATAAAGCATCTTCGTTTCTGTGCTAACCTTTTGATCAACTTTAACTTAAGTATCGGAATTATTTAATAAATTCCCAATGTTCTCTTGATCCACACTGTCTACTTTGTCTAAAATGCCATAAATTTAGTCACTAAAAGAGATGCTAAAAATGGTCAAATATTTTTTTCATTGATTTCTCTCCATTTAAGAACAACTCTACATTCAAAAACCTTTTATTCATATTTTTTTTATATATAGACATATTTTATTTGCTAATCTGTCTACTAATAAATTAATATGAATTCTCTAAATGGATAAAACCAAAGATAATGTCATATCCTGAACAAATTTTTAAATTTAATAAAAAGAGAAAATAACTACATTTCAAATTCAGAGGGACATCAGTGTCCCAACAACTTTAAACTTCCATAACATTTGTTTTATTAAATAAAACATAACACCATTTTCAATAATTACTTCTTATACAAGACAAATATTGAAAAAGCAATAAGAAATTTAAATTATTCATTCATGAACAGCATATGATAGGTAGAATGTTATTTTATCCAATTCCAAAGAATCCCATCGTTTTAAGACATAAATACCATGAATATGATGTGCAATCATAAAATATTTTTATATAAATTTGAGATATTTATGTACTATTATTCTTTCTGATGATTAAACAGTTTATTAAATATCATTAAAACAATGCAATGACGAAGGAAAGAGAATATTGTACACCAGTGTCCCTGTCGAAGAAAAAAGTTTAATTGAAAATTTAATAAGTGCAATAATAAAAGACTAGTTTAACAAAAAGTAGGTCCATTGATTGAAAATAAAAGTCTTCTCAATAGTGCAAGCAATATATATAAGGCAACCAGAAAAAAATTGACTCCTGGGGACAAAGAGGAATTAATTTTTTATATAATTTTAATTACAAATTATTTACAACTAACCATAATCATAATTATGATTGTTATGTATATCATTCTTATCTTGTCAAGCCCTAATTATTAAAAGTTAAACATTGAAAGAAACAATTTATTTAGTTATTTTCTTAAGCAATTTTTTTATATATATAATATTAATAATGAATTGGTATAAGTGTCGGAATAGATAAGAATGCAAGAAATTGCAATCTGAATCGGAATTGGCTGAAATATTGGAATCTGTATATCCTCAATTTTGAGACATTGAAATGGTATTTTGGGATTTGTATTGATAAGCCTTCATTATGGATAGGTCTCTTTAGAGATTTTAAAACATTTAACATCCTTCCAGCTTAACAATTCTTTGTTTCTTACAAATATAAGTTCTTAACTGGCAAAAAAATTACCCACTTAAATAAAAAATATTATGATCAAGTTGCAGAAGTAATTCATTAAGACAAGAATAGTAAACACCAGTATATTTGAGCAACTTTTTATTTATATATATATATTTACACAATCCATTTATATTTAATCCTAAATTGTGATTTAAAACTAAAATGAAACTCTTCTTTCTTCTATTGACAAAAAACAACAAAAAATATTTTGGTAAAACTAGAGGTTTGTACAAGACAATCAGTTTCATATAAGTTGGAATATTTCCTTTTTTGGTATATAAAAGACATTGTATATGATGGAATACTCTTAAAAGTAAAATATTTATGATTCCTAAAAATAAGCGGTATCAAACCCCTTTAGCTTAAAATTTTAATTAGTATGATTTGAATATTAATCCATTCATCAATAATCTCGTGTATGCTCATTACTTGGCTTTCCAATTCCCCAACACTAGTTTTTCATGTAAATTTTATTGCTTTTTGCTTGTCTTTGACTTCATTGCGGATAATTGAGGTGTATATTACATAGCAGATACTAATGTAAATTAGGGGTGTTGTGAAGCCTCTACTTCAACTTAGGAATTCCTTGCGACTTGTGTGTCTATGACTCCATTTATTAAACTAGTTGTCTTTGGAAACGCTCTATAGTTCAGCTTCGTAACTTTCTAGTTGTATCCCAATATACCAATCGCTAAACTTCTCTCCACTATTTTGTTTGCGTCTAAATAAATTGAATTTTTTTTTAAAGTTCTTCAACACATCCAGCATAAATTATTTTCGCCCACTTCATAAAGCGCATTATAGTTTAAGGAAACACCATTCTGCTTGGTCAAAGTTGATTTTATGACCATTTTATTACGATATTTTTTCGTTATTATATATTTGTGTTTTATTGCACAGCGATAATTACATTAAGATTAATTAATTAAGATCTATTAATTCTTCTCACCATCAATTTTTTAGCATACAACGTATTTCTTTCATGGGAATTGGGCTTAATTAGAAAAACTGTATTTTAATGCCATATGATTTCAACTTTTTGAAAAAAGTTAATGGCTTAGGTTTAATAAGAATTTTGAATTATACAAAAAACTCTTAAGTGCGGTTAGTACCATATTTATTTTTAACCAGATTAATTTCTGAAAAAAACAGAAGAGCAAAGCCATGTTTATTCAAACAGTTCACAAACAGAAGGACTCTATTGTTTTACAATCTCAAACCATGGTGCCATAAGGTTCATAACTTTTCAATAAAAAATGATGGCTTGAATACTTTTTTCAATTCATGATTGTATTGAATGACAATCAGTTCGATTTTGAGTTTAGCAACATTTGCATTTTTAGAAATTGATGAACCTGCCCATTCCAAACACCAATGGGCATGAATTAATATATATGCTTAACCGGTTTAAATATACCCTCAGAATTATTAAAGTTTGGATACATTTGTTCAAATTATCTGATCAAGTCATGCCAAACTTTAATAATTCTCGATTTATTCATTAAGAGTATTTGATTCAAGGTTTCTATGATTTCCATACTTGCTTAGTGTTGGAAATTAAAAGAGGGCACTTGTTTCAAGATTGCTTTTGAAACGAGCTAACGTTATTCTGAAAGCCTTAATCTTGGTCCTTAAGTCAGTTTTATATAATTACTTTTACCTTGGAATTTCTAATTCAAATTGTTTAAACTGCTTTAAATATGCAACAAAAATGCAAGTCCTCTATTTTTGTATTTTTTTAACAGCTCCACTTGCAGAGTTTGGTCTGAATGTAGTTGCAGAGAAGCAAGAATTTTCTTCATTATATCTTATGTGACTTTTAGAGTTTTCATCTTGTTTAACAATTTAACAGTATTGTAAATAGTTAGCAAATGACAGTCTTCTTAATTTTTTAAGATCTGTTTTTACTGTAGAAAACACTATCATTAGAAATTGAAACCATGATTCTCTTCTTCCACGATTTTGAAAACTTGTCACAGATTTCGTCAGCTTCCTCCATATAATTTAATGCAAAATACATTTGTATTTTTTTTTTTTTTTTTTTTTGCTTACATACAAGGCTTGAGGAGTCTTTATTATTTTCCTCTGAGCTTTCTCTTCTGTCTTTCTTTTGACCACATGAACGTGCTATAATTTCTACAATTGTATTCGCTGAGGAGGAGTCAATGAAATCAATACTTTCTACCATTATCTCAGAGGGAACAAGGTTATTGTCATCGAGTAAAGGACCATTTTTTTCATAGGTTGATCCGTTTTTAGGGCCCTCCTTGGGGGTTCCACTATTATCCTCCTTGCAAATAATTTTAGTACCTCAGAAGGAAACATCTTTCGTTTTCGTTGTAACACCTCACTCCTTGCCCATAAGTTATATGGCACCTTCGATAACTTATAAAGTTATTTTCGTCATAGGAATGAAATCTTTGTCTAGTAAAGTTTTCATTGTTCTAAAAATATTCTTACCAATTGTAGCTCCTTGCATTGCCGAAATTGCAAGAAGTTCCTCCTGTATGGATTATCTATCAACATCAAAAAATCGACCAAAAATTATCAGTATCCGTATTATTCACATATTCAACAATACAAACTTTGATATTTGATATTGTCAACTTTTCGATAATAGTCATTTTTCTGGCCTTACATAGTGTTGCAGTCAGTTATAGATTTGTTTTGTTCGACAAGATAATCCTTTTCATTTGGTCAGTTATCTTGTAATCCCTCAAAATGTTCTGTACAGCTATAACCATGTATTATTTTATTAACTCGCTACTGTTGAGATACATCTCATTCCAGTAGTTATTTTTTATTTTTTTTATTTTTGAGTTTTAACTAAACTTTAAAACGACTCCCAACTATAAAATAGTTGTTTTTGAGATTTTTAAAAATTTACATATCTATTTTTTTTTTCAAATTCTGTATTTTCTTACATTATCCGGATCAATTGCTTTAATTTGATACCAAACATGGCTAATTTTGTGTAAAAAACAACAACAAATGGTGAGATATATAATACTGTTTGGGCCATATTGGCTACGTCCAATATTACTGATTTTTTGCACAACCACTCGGAGGACCGAGTTTCACATTTGAGAGAATAGGTAACATAATCCAAGAAAATTTTAAAAATCAATGGGCGTCTGATTCATTCTAATCCACAAGGTATATTTTATGCATATCTGGACATATTTAACTCTTTATTCCTTTTACTTTTACATAGACATAATTAATATTCCTTTAATCCTCGATAATTCATTCCTGAACTTAGAAAAAACTTAGTAACTTTTTAACTAAAATACGATAAATCAATTATTTACATAAGGTATTTGATAAACTAAAAACTTATATAGATAGTATAGCCAATATATGACTTATAAAAGATATTTGAGTATCTGAGGTGGACTAACATGCCATGTAAATAACGATGGGTACACACATAGATTTTAACGTAAAAGTAAATTTTGGGTTATAATAAATTTTAGATTTTTTGTTTTTTTTGCATTTTTTTATATAATAATTTTGTACATTTAAAAATAGTATCGATAAATCAATTTTTAAATAAATCAACCCCTTTTCTAAAATGTTTCATATTTGAATAGGTTTAAAATAAAAAATAAGACATTTTTCTAAAATATAAACTATACTAATACTAGTGCTAATTACTATGAAGGATGAATAAGTCATAAAAATATACAAAAGATGTTTATTTAAATATTTTACGACCTAAAAAAGGAAATTTATTGAGTTGAGAACCCGATACAGAAAGAATAACGTTTATTTTTAAATCATAAAAAACCTTTCTAAAAAAGTGTTACTTTTTGTACTTGTAATTTAAACTTTAAAATTTACATGACTGATTGAACACAGAAGTTTTTTGGATTTCTTGGCAAAATGCTGAAAAGACAATTTTCAAAGAAATACGAGGTTCTCATTCAAAGAAATAATTTTCATGAGTCTTTCAGAACTTTTTAAGTCCTGAAGTATTGTTTGTGATTACTAAAAGCGAATGGTTATTCACAGAAATCAATTGTGGACTCTGTTCTTCCTATACTGGGTGTAGACGTACCGCTGAGATTCAACTATAGATTGAATACTGAGATAAATTCTTCAAAATACCTGGACCTTCACTAATTAGACAATTTTTGATCAAGACCACAGATGCCACGACACAGAAATTCTTGCTTATTAAAAAAATTGATTAAGCCGTACAATACAAAGTTTTATAACCCCTAAATACCATGCTACATGGTGTTAGAAAACATACCTCATTTCAAATATTGGCAAGAAAGCTATTGAAAGCCAAATTGTGTGCAAACCAGCTGATTTGGTGAGTATACAACTTGTTTTGTTTAAGTTGTATTCCGATGGAAGATGTTGCAATTCTTTCATGGACTCAAAAGAAAAGTGGTTCTGTTAAAAGAAATGGCTTATTCAAATCTTTCTACCAAGGTAATATTAGTTATAGTTCATAATTTCAATATTGATGTATTGAACAATAAAGTCGACTTACAAAAAAAATAAAGAAAAAATCAATCTTATTTTTCTAGCGACCAGATATCTTGGTAAAAAAAGAACAACTAAAATCGGCTGCCGCACCCTCTTTTTCCCCAAAATTGACATAAAATGTACCATTTGCATTTAAGAAATAAAAAATAAAAAAAGCTGCATCAGAGTATGGCTCTACCAAATTTGAGAAAGAACAAATCCTCAATTACCAAAGGGCAGGAGCTCATTTATAGCCACACAGATAAAAACATATCTTGAAATATTTTAAAAAGAATCAATGGTAAATAAGAACAAAAAATCTTGCATACAATTAAATT
Organism: Lepeophtheirus salmonis; assembly: GCF_016086655.4. Classification (NCBI taxonomy): domain Eukaryota; kingdom Metazoa; phylum Arthropoda; class Copepoda; order Siphonostomatoida; family Caligidae; genus Lepeophtheirus; species Lepeophtheirus salmonis. Next base: position 67,522,721 of record NC_052135.2, read on the forward strand.
TCAACTAAATTAATATAGACTTTTTCATTATTCAATATACCCTGATTTGATAATTTTAACTTATATATTACCTATTTCTTCAAAAAAGGTGCTACGAAATTGCTTTTATTATGCAAGCCTTTATCCATTGGAAGTGGAAAAACTATCCAGTAATTATAGTTATATAAATTGGCCAACAAGAAATAAATTGAAACTTGATCCCAGAGAGGAATTAACGTTTTTAATTTTAATGTAAAATTATTAATCACCAATTATAATAAGAATTTTAATTGATATATGTATTTTCTTGCGTAGCCCTAATCAGTAGAATGGGAAACCTTAAAGAATTGTTTTATCTATTAATAAATTATTTTATCCATAATATAGAATCGTTCGTAAAGATGGCATTAGAATCGACATGTATTTTGGTATCGATACATCTTTCTTAATTTTTTTCCCCCTGATGAAAAACATTTTAATATGCAGATCTTCATTACAGTGAATGGGATTATTGTTAAGATTAGGAAATTTTAATAACATAAATTATTTGAAATAATTTATATGTATATTTAAATTTACAAAATAGTGAGAAATAATTAATTGGAGCACAAAAATACTCAAGGTTACTAGCTTATATATTTCTTTGAGTGTATGCTCATTAGGATTTTGACAATTTTTAGATCCCTAATGTTAACCCACCTTTTACAATTTTAACTCAACAATATACCTTCAGTGTTTCGCCCCATCTTTTATCATCCGACACTTTATAGTAAGATTTTATCTCCTCAAGATTTAAAGAAAAATGAATAACTTAGAAAATAAAAATGCTACTACAAGTTCTAAAATCAAAAAGTATTGCATTCCTTCTAGATTAGATCTTTTTATCTCTATGTATACACCATGTACAGAAAACAAAGATTATATAGAAGTATGAAAGATTTAAAATTATCTTTTTTTAAAGTTGAGTAATGATGATGTTAATTACTCAACATGATGTTATAATTACAATAAGTAATTAATGCAACTTTTATTTCAGTTTAAAGTAATTGAGATTTTTGTAGATCCTTTATAAACTTCAATTTCTTTTGGGATCTTGGCTTAAAAAGTGTTATATTGAATGAATAGTGAGACTTACAAATCGTAAGGAGTATTGGTTTTTATTACTCAACGGAAGTTTTATCGAGCGCGCTAGATAGCTATTTGAAGAAATACTTTTCATGGGACCTCTTTAATGATTAAAATCGTTTTGTATGTGTGGCAAATAATAAAAGTAAATAACTAAGGCCTTGAAGTTATATCTGATTGACTATTTGAACTATTAGGATCGGATGAACCAACAAATTTCACCTAAAGATGTAACTCTAAATTCAAGTTTCGTTCTAACATTCAATTTAACATCAGTAAGTAAAATTAAGAGCATCACTGAATTGTTAAATCCAAGACTTTCCTGGTGTTCAGGAGAATGATAAGAATAATTAATCAAACATCTAATAATCTTACGGATCCAAATACCCAATGTTTAAAGCTCTTGAATAATAATCTAGGATAAGTACATAAAATAAACATCTACTACTATAGTCAGGAATTGCTTCCTGTGCCTTCTCAGGCATGCAGTAAACGGTGGTTAAATAATGTCAACTTTCGGAACTTTATACAATATCTTTTTGGAATTAACCCTCGTGTAGTCCTTAATTTTTATGCACGCCTGCTATCTTAAGTGTGAAAATTCACCAATTTGAAAATTATGACATAAAACAACGTCTTTATTTGAAGTTTAAGATAGAATATATAATACATAATTATATAACAAACGAATAGCTAATTTTCACTTACATATTTATTAATTTTAAATATACAGGTATTATAAAAAATGTCTTAAAAAAATGTATTATCTTATGAGATATAGTATAACTCGTTTGATGAATAGCATAAAACAGACCTTCATTTCGTTTTCATTTGGTGTCAATGAGAACCATTCTATCCTTCAGTTTTTGACAAAATAAGTAATTTTCATTAAAAACAGAAGAGTTATTTTGTTAAAGATAAAAAATGTACTTATCTTCATTTTTTGTATATAATTTTCTTCAGAAAGATCATCGTCGAATTCTTTATCCTCAATTATTCTTTATCAAGGATCTCTTGCCAAATTACTTTTAAATTCAATTTGTAACCTGAAAAACTGATTATACGTGTTCTCATTACCTCTAACATTTCCAAAAATGTACTTTTTATACCATTACGTGGTTTTACACAAATAAATATGCATGTTTTTGTCTTTGTTCGATTACTAGCCTTGGGTAATGTTCATGTGAATGGATATTACGTTTTATATATCTTCGTGGCTCTAAATATATTTTTTTTCTTTGACAGTTGTCTTATTCTGGATTTATGTCTGAATAAAGTAGTCATCTTAGTCTACAAAAGAATATCTATGAATATTTTTAAAGGTTAACCTGTGCATGTTGATATTCTAAAACATAAAATATCATTGAAATAACACTGTTCAACAACAAAAAGAGATCAAGAACAGCAGATGCTCAACTTAGTAGAATTTGATCCTTTGGTTCAAAATATGGCCTTATTTTTTCTCCCTTAGCCTTGTGGCCTTCAGACAAGCGATACATATATAAATAAATTATTTTAAGGTTCAAACCTATTTTAAGCACTCGGTGTGGAAGATAGAGATAAATTAACAAAGTATATTTTCAGACTATTGTTGAAAAATTTTTATAATCATTTTTCAAATGCTTGTATCATGCTTATGACTAGAGTTATGGTTGTTTAAAATTGAAAATAGATGCTTTTTATTCAAAGGCTCATAGCTTCAAGACAAATCAATTCAAAAAGTTTAAAAGTACTCCTGTGATAGCCGAGATTCTGAAGTTTAATTTTTAATAAAAGCCTCCCCAAAACACACTCCATATCGTTGTCAATTTGAGATAAGGCCACGGCAATATTTCAAGGATAAAACTCATTTTTGAATTGATCTTGCCCGAAATGTCCAAATACTTACACTACTCTAGCTGGAAGAGAGACAGGAAAAGAACGAGCGAAAACAATGTGCAAGAAGTTTGAAAAGATAAAATAAGATCCTTCATGAGAGTAGTAGTCTGAATTTTGTATCATTGTTCATCAATGATGAAGTGTACATGTGCGGTATGGAATTCCTAGTGAGCTGTCCCTGGACAGTAGGGTTTTATTTTGTGTGTGTCTACTCTAGACGAAATTTCGTCTCTTGGAAACGGGTTTGCAACGAGTCATCTTGTGACAATGGAGCTTGAAATACGAAACAGTATATCTCAAACGACTAAATTTAAATATATATGTAAAATAGCAAATCTCTAAGTTTAATTTTGAATCTATGATGATGGATGGAAGAGTGGTGTGGAAGTGGTAACGTATTTTTCTTTAAGTTATCAATCTGGAAGTATCTAAGTATCATGGAACCCATGATATATGACAACAAATTTTCGGATAACATTAAAAAGTTGGAGGATCTACTTCGATATCAACGTCTATAACATAATATTCTTACTGACGCTATAATTTCCATCATAACTGAAGGAGATGCCGTTTTGAGTCCTCAAAGTCGATATTTTTATTAAATGGAATAGATACAGTATATCTAGATAAAATTCCATCAAATGGCTTTAAAAATAAAAATACTTAATATGTATATAATATATATATAATATTAATTGATAAAAAGTTATATTTGATTGTTTTTATACGATTAAAACACTTAGTTATTTAAGCACCCTAAATGGCTGACTTTACCTGAAAACGCTCTATTCAGTTATTGCTTATAAGTTCTTTGGTGAAATTTGCTTAAGTCTAAAGAAATTCAATGAGATGAACATAAATATTTGTATATTTACATAAATTTCAAAGTTAAAAAATATCAAAACATATTTTTGATATTAATTATTATGATGTAGTCGTAGTAATGAAATATTGCAGACGTGTGCGTGTACAACAAGAGCACTGTTACTCTTTATTATTGTTTTTGGTCTCTTATGGAGATCATAATTTATGTGCTTATTAATATATGTTAAGATTGAATAAAATATAAAAAATGCTCTATTAAATTGAATTTTGTTTGATTTTTATTAGTGAGCGCTTATAAGACTTAGGCACTCATCAGCCATCCCAACCTATTTTTTTCTCAAACTCTTAAAGTTATTTTTTCATTCTTGAATAAAACACGTTATATGAATTGATAGATGTCTAAGTTGTATTGAGTAGTTCTGTGTAAGGTTACTCATGAAAAAAGGAGAGTATTATTGAGATTTATTGACTTCTTTATTATGAAATAAAAATTTGCCTCTTAGCCGACGTCTAATTACTCCAAAAAATGCCGGACAATACCTCTAGTTTATAATAGGTATTTTCTGTAAAAATTGTGACCGATACTTAATTAAATGCAAATTGCAAAATTTGATTTCTTTACCCTTTGATAAATAGAGTTTGTTCTTGATTTTTTAAATTCCAAAATGTATGAAAGTGACCTTCAAATTTTTATTATATGCCATATAAAGTGGTTTTTTCAAATAAATATTTGAGCAAAACATGCTGAAAGATGCCAATAAAAGAGAATAAACAAATGGTTAAAAAAACAAATATTTTTTATAGATTTTCTGAAGCAGAGTATAGTATATTTAAACTTAAAATAAAAAAAATAGAGAAAAAATTGACCTCTCATCAAAAAAATAATATGCTATTCACTTTTGGTTACGATGCTTAAAAAAAAGTTTGTCGTAAAATAAATATATATAATTCATAAAAAAAATAGCAAATATATTTTTTGAAGTAAAAATATTTGTTTACATTTATCAAGAAATAAAACATATAACTCTGAGTAGATTGCTGGAGCCAAAACTCTTGGAAATAAAAGTAATTTTGATATTTCTTGAAGTAATTATTTAAAGTATTATATACATATATATAATTAATTTAGTTAAACGCATAACATAATATATGCTTTAGGTAGATTTCTTTCCAACTCGTTCCTCTCTTTTATTGACTCAAGTAATAAAATAATAGTTAGTTGTAAATGCAAAAACAGAGGTAATTAAATAATATTTTTAGTTTGCCTATGTACTAAAATAAACTTTCAAAATTCTTTAAAGTTTTTCAGCTACAATAAATTTGATAGCAAAATCACATTTAATTATTTCATAATCCTTTATGTAATAATATAATAGAAACAAATACATATATACTTTATATAGATATTGTAAATTTGTTTGATATAAAGTTTTATCAAATTATGCTCCAGTACAAATGGTTTATATCTACAAAAATTGATGTCTAAGTACAAAGTCCTAATAATATTTCAACAAGTTAGTATGTCATTATAATTTCACTTTCTAACGTAGAAAAGATTTAAAAAACAAAAGATTTAATATCATAAAACTCAATTATTGAATATATTCAATAAATCTATCAAAAAAAAATTACACAAGTGTTTTTGTTGGAGTTTCAAAAAACTTTATCTTAGGTAATTTTCTCCCTTTAATATTTTAAAAACTTATTAAAATTTGATGAAACATATACAGTTTGATAGCCCTGTTTTTTAAACGGAAGAGTTATGAACCAAAAATTAAGTTAATTTATTTAACCTCATCTAACAATACATTTCTGACTTTAACCAGAATTTCCCGGGATCCTGTAATTTAACAAGTGGTTTTCTGACATTTCGATGAAGAACAACTTTCTAGGGGAAAAAAAACCCTTCTTGATTGTCGGAAATCAACAGATACACTGAAAATATATCAGAAGATTTAAATTTAATACAAAGACACACACTAAACTATTCGAACTTATGTTTCATAAAACATTTTGTGAACGAAATTTAAATTTGGGACAATAAAATTGCAAGTTATGACCTAAGGTAACCAAAAGCTTATGGTCCTAATCTGGACTATGCGTTAAATTGAATCAAATTATTTTTTTCAACTGTTATTAAAGCCTTGTAACTCTAAACAGTATTACAAGGAAGTGAAAAAAATATAAAAATAAATAAAAGACGAATCTTAGTATTACGAATTTCAAAAGAATAAAACACATCTATTCACCTTAATTGTGTATTAAAAAATTTCTTAGGAAAAAAAGACAAGAAAACATGACTCAAAATTGACTGCTAGTAAGCCAATTCTTCCCTTCTTTAAATTGATTACTTTATAATTTATAGAATGTCTTCACAGCTTAACAAAAGCTAATTCGACTACAAACAATATACATTCCAAATACTAAAAATGAAAAATAAAGCAAAAATTCGACTGCTAGCAGTATAATACAGTGGTCTCAAGCTATCAAGAAGTGATTTAAAAGAAATGAGCAAAGTGTTGATACAAATGTTTCGTTGTTATGCGACACTCTTCCTTGCATCAACACATTGACAGTTCAATTGTTGGAACCAATGATTGGGAGAGCAAATTGATTGTAATGAATAGTACGTAACACATCAAATGAATTCTAAGGGAGGATATGGCACCGATCAAAAAGTACAAATACAAGTACTTCATATCGTCAATGCAGGTTCTTATGACGAAATTAGAAGGAAGTAACAAGGGGAATTGTAGGTCTTTGTTACCATATTTAATTGTATATAACTATTTTATATATTTCTTTTTCATGTAATTTCTCATTTTAAAATATAATCAGTTACTCTTGCACAATTCAACATTTATACTTTGTGCAGTAATATTAAATTATGAAGACACCATTATTACCGAAGCTATCCCAGGATCTTCTTCTTCAATACTTTTAACAAATAACAAGATCTACATTGAAAGTTTTCTTCCTTCATATAATTTTACTCGTGAGATTTACTCTACAAACATCTACTAAATTAATTACATATATAATTAATTCGAGTAAATAATATATTTTAAATTCCTGTTGATCCTGCCTTGCATCTAAATAAGTATTTCGTTATTTTCCTAATGGAGTAAACAAAGAGTTACGACCAGAAATTATACTCGTGAGATGTACTCTACAAACATAAATTACATTTATAATTAATTAGAGTTAATTATATATATTTTAAATTCCTGTTGATCCTGTCTTTCGTCTTTACAACATAATACTGTAGAAGTGAAGCTATGCATAAATGAGTTATTTTCATTTTAAATGTCAAACAACATTAATCTTATTGTAATTACAGCATTTTTTCAAATATGTAGATTTAAATCTAGGAACAGCAATAAAACAGAAAATAGTCGATTCAACACCAATAATTTAAGATCCTTACAACATACATATCCTTTCTCTTATGCAAATTTTGAGTCCATAATTAAATATATATATATGCAACGTTTCGGAGACAAGTTGACTGTATAAGTCTTAAACAACACAGAAGGAAATCGATGTCTCAAAAATATCAAAGACTCAGAAGTTTTTGAAATACGGCGGATCTTCAGGACCTGGATTTAGAAGGATAGTATGTGATTTTAACTTTTAATTCATGTACTAATGAAGAACTAAGAAACGAAATGTTAAAAGCAAAAGAATGCTCTCTTGAAAGTATTTTGGAAATTACTTACCTTTGTGATATTTATTTCTTTGTTCCTTTTTTGTATTAATCATCCATATTTTACTTAACATACATACAAAAGTAACATTTACATTGAATTCTAAAAATCATTTTTAAATTGCATTTGCATGTACAAAAAAGACGTCAGAAACATTAAAATATAAATATAATGGAAATCTTATAAATATATCTTTAATATTATACGTATAGAAAAATGAATCTACTATTTTTCCGATGAAGGGCTTTTGTGATCGTTTTACAAAAGTTAGTATGAGAAATATAAAAACGTATTAGGCGGGTTTTAATTGTTTGACTCGGTATTATTTGAGCGCTGGTAAAAGATGGACACAAATAAAGATTAAATATGCCAATTTTCTTCAATAAAGACGAAAACGTAAGCCAGGTGGCTAAAAATGTGAATTGTTTTGATAGTCTTGATGTTCTAGTAGCCAATCACCTGCAATTTTGGTTTTTGTCGATTCCGTTCCGGTAATATAGATGTCATATAGGCCCCACGCAAGTAAGCAATGTTTATGTTCACACAGAATAAACATTAGTAAAATTTAATCTTAATTTAATAAATGTACCACCATTTGGAAATAAATGGTAGAAAATATAGAAAAAGTAATGGAAATCGTCGAGTCCAACCGTCATTAAAACTAATTTTTTATTGTCAAAAAGAAGGATTATATATCATCAAAATAATGGATTTCTGTTTACTACACCTTATATGAAGGAAATGTTAATTATGTTTTTAAATAAAGTATATATATAAACAATTGTATAATTACTTTGTTACATTTGAACTATTTTCTTTAATAAAACTACTTATAGTAAACTCTAAAAACCGCCAAGGAAACATTTTTGTACTAATCTAAGAATACTATTTTTGTGTAGATCGTATATCATCGCAAGGGTATTGTTTCAATATGATTTATTTTTGTTGTTTAGTAGAGAAACTCTAAATCATTTAGTTTCGGAATTATAACTTGTAAGTATCATTTTTGTGTTACAATTACATGTTGATCTTTATACTATTTTATTGATTGTGTATTTTGTATCCTTTTATAGAAGATTTGGTTGTATTTTCTTATATTCTAAGACAGTGCAAGTCGGATTTTGTTTTATGCTAAGTCCATATAGGTACCAGTGATATTTTACATAAACAAAAATATCTTTATTGATATTAAAGATTAGTAATTTCCTAATTATATTTTAGATTTAACTGTGAGGATTGTAAGCAGGGCCATTGCAATAGGAAGATTTGGGGGTAAGAGATCTGATACGTAGATTAAAATTGTTCTTTTTTCAGATACTTTTTTTTTTTCATTTTCGACAAACTAAGAAACTTATAAAATATAATAATGTTTAATCAATTGTTAGTTTGAAGCAACTTCTATATTTTTATTTGTGATTTACTTAATTGGAAAATAAAATGGGGGAGGTTGGATATTTCCTTTACTCTTCTACATTACGTGAACTAAGAAGAGGGTAAGTAATCGTATGAGCTTTTATTTTAACATTTAATTTAAATGAGTTAATTAAAGTGTTAGCTCAAAAAATACTAATAGGCACATAATTTATGAAATGATAAAACTAGACAGTAGATAAAAAAATCCAATATTTGGAGTTGAATTTGTAATGCAATAAAGCAAAGTTTAGAGCTTTAAAGAAGGAATAAGTTTAGACCTCTATATCGTGGCAACTCGGAGATCTATGTTTATGAAAGTATAATTATCAGATTCAACTGACACAGCAGAAGAAATAAACATCTTACCCTTTGCCGATTTTGTAAGTTAGCCAAAATAATAAAGACTTCATATGGGATTGAAGTTCAGAGACTGGTAAGACCACTTCATTACCTTAATGTACTTCTTTTAAAGCCTTTTCTTTCTTACCATGATTGTGTATTTAGTTTCTTTGACGTATTGGAAGACCCATTAAATGTGTACTTTCCTGAGGGAAGGATGTTATCACTCAAGGTTAATCTGAAGAAGTACGGGACTGTCCCGTACTTCTACAAAGTACTACAAAAAGCATGATCGTGAATTGTTTTTAAGATAATCAAGAAATAAATCCACACATTGTTCAATTTTTCTCAAACTTTGCCAATGGTATTATCTTATCAAAAGATATCAGGATCAAACACCGTCACATTTCAAAGAAATAAAAAAATAAGAGAAGCTAGATCCCTAGATATTGGTCTACTTTAGGACACTTAGTTTAAACAATAATGTTTTGTATTTATAAATACGTGATTCATTCGGACTTTATCAATATATCATCAATATCAATATTATCTTTTGTTATATAATATTATCATGAAACTTAAAAATTAAAAAAAAAAATATGGACTGTTCTTTCCTTTGTCAGTGGGAAACTTACAAAATCGGCAAGGCATAAAATACTTATTTTATGTGTTGTATATATTTAAGAATAAATAGGTTTGTAGCTAAACAATATGTGTTTCATCGCAATTGAAAAAAGACTATCTAACTGTAGCGTAAAATATCAAATTTTGTCTCAAGAAAATATAGCCCTTTCTCTCTACATCTAAATCCAATAAATTAATTCCTATAGAAATGAGATTCGTACAGAGAAAGATAAATTATTCAAAGCAAGAAAATCCTATTGTTTTAAAAATTGTTCAATAACATAACCAAATTCTGGTGATATTAATCTGTTAGTCCTGTTAATAATTAATTAGATTAAAATAAAATAGTATAAAAATAATATTGACAACATTAATTAATTAATTTAATTAATATCTTCATAAAATAAATCATTCCTGGTATAAAAGTGTATTTTAATTTCTTTACAAATACTATTTGTTCCTAATATACATAATTTTTGAATATTATGTTTTACATAATGCCTTCTGGGTATTATTAATTATAATTAGATTAATAGAATCGTGACTTTTTCTTAATCATTATTAAAAATGCATATAAGGAAAACCCATTAGTTATTTTGTCGTTTCCAAATTATAGCGTGGTATCAGATATATAACTCTATGATTTTTTATTTATTTGACACTATGTTATGTTTATTGTTGCTTAAAAGCTTTCAAATAAAAATTTTAAACAAACAACAACTGGAAATCCGTTAGTGGTTAGCCAATTATTTTCAAATATAAAAAGTAATTTTCATTTAACTCTTTATTACTTCTCTTGTGTCTTTTTATCTTTTTGGGATTAAAATAAATGTATATATTTATATATTATTTTATCAAAATCTTATTTCGACTCTACTTTGAAAGTAAATTCTTTTTTCCTTTTTGAAATACTATAACTTTTATTACAATAATGAAAGAGGAAAAAGAAAAAACAAAACCTCGTAGATAAATAATCAGATCAAGAAGTTAGGTTCTGGAGGGAGTTCTGATAAGTAAATGTTTGTAAACACTCTATATTAGTCTATTCATATTGTGTATAATAATAGTATTAGTATCTCCTTTCGATGGAGAGGGAGCTGAGACTTAATATTGCTTCAGAGACGAAGCCATGAAGGGTGTTCCTGGTTTTTGTCCTTCAATGCGTATATTATATCTTGCACTTTGGAGATTAGCCACTCAATTTTCCACCTACCCTTATACTGTGAGGACGTTATAATGAGCCACTCTGACGGACTCAAACTTAAATGAAAGTTTCTCCAGAATTCTTCCTCCACCACCTTCGGGATAATTTTATACACTGGTAGAATAAATAAAAAGAGGTCTCCTATTGTTTTTGGCTAGAATAACAAATCATCTCCTGAGGATCTTCCCGGGACTTATATGTAAAAATACAGAATATATCTAGTCTCTACTTCAGCTATTTTTGACGTGTGCCAGTGAGTGAATTCTTCAAAATAAAGTTTAGATCTGCATGTTCTATGTCCTTGCTAATACCAAGTTGTTCGAACCTCCGCCTTGTGATTAATGAAGGGTCCATCCCTTGACGACCAATACTATCACTTGAAGCCTGCTTTATTATTTTGTGAGGAATAACTTGTAATGTACTCAACGCAAGGATCGGAGAACCAAGATAATAACTTTTTGAAATCTTGTCCAGAGAACATCCACCATGTTCCATGGGATAGAAAGAAGTTATTACACACAGGATTTATGTCTGATATATATTGGCCTGCAGAAGAAATCCCTGTATTATTAAGGAACTCACTCCTACTGTTCAGTCGAAGATTACAATGAAGTGGCTCGTTTGAATCTAGATAGTTAATAATTTATTGCTGTTTACCATATTTCATACATACATTATAAAATAGTAGAGAAATGCATACATTACATAACTATACACACATAGGAGAAAGAAAACGACCACACAAAGGGGTATACGTACTGCTAGAGCAGCATTTGATCTTAATCATATTGTTATTATCAATAATTTGCTTCATTTTTTATTCATAACATAAATTTAAGAGTATGAAAATCTTCATCCTTTTCTTGTACGGTTTGGTATATCTCATATGAAAGCCATAGACATCTGTTAATAAGATAGTCTGTGCTTTGTGGTTCTTCCATGGAAATATTGCACTACCCAAAAATGTATTTCAATGTATTTATATGTAGGCTTGAACAATTAAGTTCATGTTTTGAAGTGAACGTTTGGCAGTTCTTTATTTTGGTTTCTTCAACATGTGATGTGTATTTTTCATTCTTTGATCTTCCCTGTATCTATTGCACCAAACTTCTAAGAAGAAGACACCCGCTACCTTTTTTTTGTTAACGAAGAGGCACTCCAACGCACAAATAATTTTGAATATCAGTACCACTATTTACAATATAGTCTGCAAGTACGTTCTCTGAAATATCTGAATGGCCTTTGCACCAATCGAGATATATGTTTATTTCACATTATCCGAAGTTTAATATTTCTTGGAACTTCATAAATGTATTACTTTTTATAAACAGATTTAGAATAGCAACAATTCCCAATTCATAGTTTGATCGAATTAGTACATTTGTAACTGGGTTGTCGACCCAGATACGATTGCCGCTGATATAATCACTTACTTTATTCAATTCAACTTGATCAATTATTTTATTGCAAAGGAAACAATGCCCATGACGCCTTAAACGTAATGACGTTAAAGCATTAAAGAAAAATTGAAAGTTTTGATGGGAATTTTAATTGTGTCTGGATATAATAATTAACCTCGTAAAAGGGTTAATTGGTCCAAGAACCCTGAAGTTCAAAATGAAGCCATAAACAACACTATGCGTAGAAACACATTTGAAGAAACAATGAGAAGCATGCATTTCAATTCTTCCAAAAATTCAAATAAGAAAGATAAATACAAATATTGCGGCCTCTTATCAAGCATCTTCAAGAAAAGTTCCTTGAATATTTTATTCCTGAAAAAACTATATATCATGATGAGGCTATTATAGAATATTTTGGAAAACATACCTACAAGAAGCTTATACGCAACAAACACATTCGTTTTGGGTACAAAATTTAGTACCAAACACAGTTCTTGGATATTTCATTGTGTTTCATTCTTACCAAGGAAATCTCACACTAGAGATGAGGATCTTAAAAATTAATGAGGCAAATCTGCAACCGTTCTTCAACTTTTGAATACCTATAGAGATGATAAAAAATCTCTAGGTTATCATCTCTTCACCAATAATCTTTTTACAACAATTCCTTTATTGGAAGAGCTTAAGAAACAGGATATGAAGGAACTGGTACCATTACATCAAAAAAATTGACAAAAAATGCTCCAAAATTATTTGTAAATGAAGAAAGAGTATATTTGGAATGTGACACAGGAACAACGAAAGATTTTGAAGTGAAGATTAGTCATTGGAAAGATAACACTATCGTAACTGTTGTTTTAACAATTTTTGGCCAGCATCCTACCGGTAAAGTGAAGAGATAGTCAAAAGAGCAAAGAAAATTTATCCAAATTGACGTGCCATTGGGAATCAAAGAGTATAACAAGTCAATGGGAGGAACAGATAGAATGGGTAAAAATATTAATTGTTATAAAATTGGAAAGGAGGACAAAAATGGCGGTGGAGTTTGTTCACTTGGATGATAGACACGTCCATTCAAAATGCATGGATAATTGGAATTAAAAAAGGATCAAAAGAAGGCCAATTAGAATTTCATAGATCTTTTGAAATGAGTTACTTAAGAAGATACACATATAAGGAAAAAATATATGTGAGAAAATCTACATTCAAGAAAGTAGTTGGAGAAGGTGTCAGAGACAATTTTGAAAAACAAAAGTTGGAACAGAATGTTCAAAATGTAAGTGGTTGATAAGAGACGTAAATGGTATATGTACAGTATTTTTATTTCCTTGCTCCACTCAACAGGGGAGATGTGATCACCATTTTTTATAGTAATGGTGATATCTTTGGCCTCTTTGGCAATTTTATATATATAAATTTACTCTTAGGGTACGATTGCAGTTATTTTTGTTGCTCAGCAGACTCCTTGCTTTGAGTTTTGAGGCCTTTTGCATAGAGGAGTTTCTTTAGAATGGCCTTACCTTTCTCGTTTCTAACTTTAAGGGCCTTGATTGTCATTTTTTCATGTGCAGAGAGTTGCACTTTCTAATTATTATTTTTTATGGAATTAGGCTTTTTGACTCCAAGTTTGTTATTTTTGTTTTGAGGTTCTTTGGAACTTTGTTTTTCCATCATGGGATGGGCTCTTATTCCACTTGATGTATCTGACGGTCTCCCATTTCAGGTTGACCTCATTGCCATTTTTACTTGGCTATGCTATATTGCTTTGCTTCAATATATCACTATATTACTTTTCACTTTCCTCCATTGTCTAAGGATGATTGACAAATGGGCACAAATCATCCTTTCAATTAGAGAGTCTGCTTCTTATTACAAGATACACCCCCTAATATTTACTAAAGAAAAAGAAAAGTATACAAGCTTTAGATTGAAGATCCAGATATTGGCGGAATAAAGATGACTGAGGTCCAATGCTGGTTTAAAAGAGAAATGATGTGCAATTATAACACTTTTTAATTGTATAAAAATGTGAAAATGAACTTCAAACCCCTTGAAAATAAATTAAACACGTCAAGACAAAATGCATGACATGTTGATAGTATATAGGTAGGAAGTCAACATTTAAGCCTAGTAAAGAGAGGCCATTCTCAATGATCAAGCTGTATTCTGTGCATATCTTTCTCCAATGATAATCCGATCTCTTTACTTCTCAAACATTTCCGATAGACCTTACAGATCCATTCATCAAATTGAAAACCAATCCGTTGTAAGAATTTTGTTTTAATTTTTATTGCCCTAAAAATGACCAAAGCTTCTGATTCGTTTTAACCACGATTAATTCAGCTCCTTCCACATGCCTAATATGTGCTTAGAACCAAGACACTAGCAAGTTGTTGGGGGCATTAATCCTCAACTTTGAAGCATATGCTCTTGTCTTCCCTAAATCTTCCCTTAATTTATATATACTCTCACATCTCAGGAGATTGAATGTTTTTGGGAGGATATTGATATCCCAGGCATTCTATTTTTCATATTTAGTGGGTGGGGTATTAATAAAAAATCTGATACTTTTTTGCATAGTATATTTCAAAAACATTTCAATATTTTTTCTTATAAGAGGATATGTATCATTAAGTAGTATTATAGGTATAGTTTTATTTTAAAAATACAAATAATATATTGTTAATTCAATAGCAAGCTATAGTTTATTTCACTAAACAAAATTGAAAAATTACTTTCAATAAGCAATTTATAACTACTAATACCATTACATATGCATTTTTTTTTTAAATAAACATTTAAATTTTGGAATAATACACAGTTAATTATATTATATTATTGAATATTTTTAATATAGATCAATAAAAAAAACTGTAATTTTAGATTCAAATTGTTTTTTTTAATGTTCCTCTTTTTGGTCGGAAGGATTTGGACTTATTTAGTAAAAGTAAATATTATTGTATTACAATTACTCCAACTGAATAGGTATATTTTTCTTTTTTTGAAATCCATAGACGTTATGTATATTTTCTTCTCTAGGAACGACCGAGTATCGATCCTACGTACATTGGGTTCAATGAAAATACAACCTCGTGACGTGTTTGTGACGATGTGGTAAACTGGGTATTAGGATGATGCAGTTACCCCTGACATTTGATATCATTTTCATGATCATTGGAAACTAATTTTGGTACTATGGCTATGTAAGTAGAACACAAATACAAAATTTTAGCAAATTTGGATAAGGTTTTACTCTAGCCCAAATGCAATTACTAAACATGTAGAAAAGAAAAACTTTTTGTTTTGGTTGATTTTGAAAAGATGTATTTTAATAAAATATTTCTACAAACAATAAAAGATAATGGTTTTTTATAATTTTTTTGTGATTCTAGTTTCTTTAATTGTAAAGAGTAATAAATTATTGTGCATATACTGTTTATTATAGAAAGAAGACATTATTTAACTTCAGTAAAGAAAATAAAAAAAGGACAACCTGTCTTCTTCTTCTTCTTACTAATTATCCGATTAAAATAATTCCGATATAAATTTATCATGTAAATATTGTATTGATATTCTAAAATACATATATGCAGATACATTTAAAAGTAAATCTTTCAAATTTTACAGCGTAGTTCCTTTGTTTAAAATATGAATTACTCAGTGACAAACCTGTTCATTAGTAGCATTTGTCAACATTTGAGTATTAAGTTAAACTAGTCTTTAGCATTTCTCATTATTTTGTTGTGTATTGCATTAGTTACTCAATATGTGCACTAGAGGTTCTGATTCTTGTTTGGATATGTTACTTGAGATGGCATGGCTCTAACATATCATGATAACTGGATCTAGATTCCAATACGGAATAAAGTTTTGCTATCCTATATAATAGATATAGAAATTAAGGAGGGAGGGTGTAAAAAATCTACCATAATATTACGAATGTCTGCAATCTTTGTTGTAGAAGAAGTGATGCTACATTACGAATAGGCTCTATTTATTACAATCACTAAGATAAAGATGACTGAAAAAGTTGAAGCTCTGTACCAATAATATGTTCATATAAGAAAATTTAACATCAAAACGAAAATTAATACTCTAAAAATTGTGGTAACCTAACTGAATAACTAGTATCATAAGCATTGATTTGTGATCAAATTGTAAACAACATCAAAACAAAGATGGTTTCAAAATTACTTTCTTTAGAACAAAGACTCTGCAGCAAAAATCATGGCTCAAAATATGGAAAAGCGACGTTTCTACAGATTTTAAAAGATACTGTAAATGACCTGTATTTATTTTGGTTTGTTGATGAATATTCATGACCTTATTTGACATCATGAGGTTAAACAAAAGTTTTTTACAGATACCAGCTGAAAAATGAGAATTAAATTTTGACTTTTGCAATAGCAAAAAAAAAATCGATTACTTGTTCTTGGTTAATTATAGATCAAAAAGAGGGGTGAATATAGTACAAGACTTATTGGACCAAGCTAGAAAAAAGGAAAACATACAGAAAATTGTTCAGGTAGTTGAGAAAGATAGATATTCTCTTCCAAATCAAATAAGCA
Organism: Lepeophtheirus salmonis; assembly: GCF_016086655.4. NCBI lineage: Eukaryota > Metazoa > Arthropoda > Copepoda > Siphonostomatoida > Caligidae > Lepeophtheirus > Lepeophtheirus salmonis. Next base: position 67,539,786 of record NC_052135.2, read on the forward strand.
GAAAGAAAAAAACAAGAAGTTGGTATTTAACAATTGAAGAATGATCTATTTGTACGTGTAAAGTAGTTATTAATTTAATTATAAATTTATAATATCATATGAAGATAATAATTTGTGAAAAAATTATGACAAAAAGGAAAAACTTTTTTTCTTCTTTTCTCAACTGAAATTTAATAATGTCTCCTTTATTGAACAAACGGTCTATGCGTGATAACATATTACTTTTTACAATCAAGGAAACTAGAGTCACAAAAAGAATTATTTTACATGATAAACTTTCACTGTTAAAAGAAATATTTAATTTTAATACATCTTTATAAAATAAAGAATTTAAAAAAATCTTGATTTATACATGTTTAGAAATTGCATTTCTGCTAGAGGTAAACATCAACCAAATTTGCTAAAATTTTGTATTTGTGTTCTACTTATCTAACCACAGTACCAAAATTAGGTTCCGCTGATTCTTATAATGTTTGGGCAACTGCATCGCTCAACAGGATATTCCAGAATATGAATTACCAGACATAATCTTGAAAATGATTCCAAGAAAAGGTCTAATTGACATACAAAAATATAATAGATGTAGCAAAAAGATACAAAAATCTTGAAGTGCTAATGGAATATGTTCAGGCGTCAACATAAAAATAAATTATCAAACTACGGTGGGAGATTCTGAAATGAAGAACAGATAATTTTTTTTTTTTTTTTTTTTTTCAAAAGGATAAAAAAAAAAGATTTGTCTGATATGAATCAAATTAATATAGCTTAGATGATCACCCGGATATCAAGGATCTAATCCAATCTACTGATAACGATATAATAAAATTTAAATCTGTTGGAGATCCATCTAAATTACTATCCTTACTCATAGTATGATGAAAGCTCATCAAGCTTGAAGTTTACGAGACTAATGTAGCAGTTTTCGACCGGGTTTCGATATCAGCACTTGACCAAAAGCCTGCGTAAATGTTTAAAATTTAGATTATCGACAATTTATTTTTTGTCGGCTCATTTGGAATGGTAAAGTGAGAAATTAAACCAAGAATTACACTGAGGCTATAAAATCTCATTCTGAGACAAGGATGAATCCTAATTGATCGTGTTGAAGGAAAATGTGGTCCCATAGATAACAAAGACCATGAAAAAGTCCGACAAGACAACGTACGTATTTCAGCAGGAAGGGGTTTCACCCCATACTTTTTTCATTGGTTAAGGCATCGAATATCTTCAATTATGTCAAATTTATTACAGACTTTTTGAACCTCGTTGATAAAGGTTGAAAGCCTTCGGTTGTATCCCAATTAGATAATCTCATGCAGTTTTTTATGAGAATATGAGCAGACAAGTAGAAGAAAAACTCATCACATCCAGAGTAGTTATATTGCTACTAAAAAAATTGTTTAAACCACGGTAAAGAGCTATTGATATGAGTAGAAACTTTGCGGTGTTTTTTTTATACTGAATATATAAATATCACACGAAAACCTTTTTGGCACAACCGTGGACATGAAGGGTCGATTAATAAAACAATGCACAAGATATTGAATAGTTTATCTATAAACTAAGTTTGCAAGACGTAGGACTCAAGTTTAATATTGTCCCAGAAATACCTTCTAATCTAAGACTAGAGCTGAAAATGAAACAAGGTTAAGACTTGATTATATTTTTATATTAAATCGATTTGCTAGTTAGTTAAATTGATAGCACTAATTTCGCAACCTTTAAGTATACTCAGTAGCACCCTCTAAAGGGATAAAGAATAACTACTGGTAGTTATATATATATTAAAATAAACAGGTAGATAATAAATTGCCTTAGAACATATGATACTTTTAAAATAAAAAATGATATCCCTAAATTGGTGACCCAAAATGTTCAAATATCCACAGAATATAAATATTGTTAAACCCGAGTTTTCAACAAAGAGAACAAAACATGGAATCATTCACAGCGTTGAGATAACTGGACGACCTGTTTACACTAAGGCTCGTCATTTCATCCAGAACAAACTCTAGCCAATCTTCATACACATGTCTTAACGTTACTTCCTCACTCCAATGACGATCATTGATTGCGTCAAATAGATTACGTACCATCAAGGTTTTGGATCTCTCAATTATTTTTTGTTCGTTTTGGCCCTGACCTTAAAGGTCTACAGTTGCCTAATGAAGGACCTTTTAAAGTGATGCAAATAGACATATACTGTGATATTCATCGAGGCTCCCAAGTTAAAGACACTGACTCGTGGAGATTAATGATATTTAAGGAAAATGATAGAAGCGAAATAGGGAAACAAGCTGTAATTACCAAAGGTAGATCCAATTTAAAAGAGTTGCCACTTTGTTTTGTAGAAATAAATGGTAAATTTCATAAAGGCTAATGGGAAAAAAATACATCTGTTCACAACTATGATTTTTTTCGAAAAAATCTTCAAAACAGATTAATTTTTATATTTTAAAAGCGACAAGTTAATATCTTTAATAAAAAAAAACAAAAAAAAACTCAGAATGACATGGGAAATTATAGACCAATTTCTTTATTATATGTATCCTATAAAAAAAACTAACTTGCACATTGAATTGCAGAATTGTGAATTTTTTCCCTGTTTTCATCTCCCAAGAGCAGAAACGATAAATGAAAAAACGATTGCTGGAATATATTTTGCATTTTATCTAGGAAACCATGGAATACTCTGGGTGACTAGGGTTTTGCTACACTACTTATAGATTTGAAAAGTGTTAAATTTTATAAGCCATACGTTTACCATCAAAAAACTTTACAGATACAGATTTTCCGATGGGCTTGTGTGAATAGTGTCTTCGATACCACACCATTCTTCATCAAACATATATTTTCCAGATTATATGGTGAGGTTTCCAATACTCCAAGGAGCTTTACAAGGGTATTTCCCCCCCTCACCTTTCATTGTTGCTATCAAGGCTCCATGGAACAACATTTAATCAATGGTGAGAAAAAATGGATAAAAATTAAGAAATACTCGCATAAAAGGGTTATTACATGCTTATAATCTGACAATGTTTGCACCAAATCCAAAGACATATTGCTTCAATTTATTAAAACTACTTTTGACATCACTCAAAAATTTAGAAGGATATCAAGTCTTACAATGAACATCACAAAAACTTAGATTTTAACAATAAGTAGAAATCAATTATAGAAAAAAAATATTATATATGTAAGCTTAACATCATTACAGGGAGTTGAAGTTTCCCCTTGTGCATCAAATATCTAGAAGAAAAAAACAAAGACAAAATTAAATAAATGTTGAAATCAAATGTTAAGTTATATAAAACAACACAACATTCTGGAAGCGACAAGTTACAGGCGTGAGACTTAAATATCCTCCCTTAAACATTCCGCTTGATGAGGTACGTTCCTTTAACACATAGAGTCTTTGAACATAGTTACAAAATACGCTAAGTGTTTATATGGCACCAATCCCGCCTTACGTTTGTTGGAGCCGTGAGGACTCACTAATACGTAAAAGGGTTCTCAGTACATTAAGGATAATCACAGTTTGGAAATCGCTCAATTTTTCTTGGATGAAAAGATTAAGAATAAGACGTGAAGATATTCAAACAGCTATTTTTAATGATAACTGGCTTCTCCTTAAGTGAGAAAGTTTAATGGGACCCTTGGAGTTACTAAAAGTTATGAAGAAGGACGGAAAATACGGATGAGCTTGTCCTGGATGCATATTATAATTGGAGATCTCCCTCTTTTAAAATAAAACAAACCTTTGAATTTTAACAAAAGATTAAATTGCAGGGATAAATTTGATGCAAGCACAGGTCTGACTTCCGCCAGCAGCTCCAATCAAGAGAATATTTTTCTACAGATATTTTCACTCTATCAATAAGGACAAGTAGGTTGTTATTTACATCCACTAATAGGTCAGTTTATCTTTGTCCTGCAACGCCGTTTTTCATGGCAATATCAGTTCTTTCGAATAACGAAATCAAAACAGTGATGCTTAATTGCTCTAAGGTTAAGATCTCATTACTTATAGTTCAGAAAAGAATAAGAAAATTAAACCTGAACAATAGTATCAAGTCCATTTACCAATAATAATTTGGAAACACCCTTTCACAGACTTCAACTAAAAATAGCTTTAATACAGAATGACAAAATTATCTTTGTCTACAAATAAGTCCAAGATTGATCCTGGATATATACTGTGTTCGTTTTGTGTAAGAGAGTTTGAAGTTCTCTCACATCTATTTTATTATTTTCATAAAATTACTCCTGTAATATAAATGGTAAAAAGTTAAATAAGAAAAAAATACGATCAAAACTTTACGCACACCCGATGCATCATCAATACATCCCCAATATACGTGGAGTAAAGCAAGATTGAGGGCTTAATATCCGAAGTGCCGGGCATCCCTTATATACTTCAAGGTTAAACTTAGTCCTATTCTGTGTAGTCTACAAGAGTATGTTTCGAGGTCTGTGGAAACATACAATGCAATAAGTTGATGATGAACCCGGCAGGGGACAGAAATATGGAGTCGGATTCCATAATATTCGATTATTTACTATCCATTTTAATTTATCAAATGAATGAAGCTGTAGTAGTCCCACGCTATCCTTAGTGAAAACAATTACATTTGTTTTATTACCTTTCTTTGACCCACTTCGCTCGCCTTCTTTTATTATCTGATTAATTGCTCATTATTTATTTTAAACACATACTTTGTTAAATCAAAGTTCTACTAGGTTTTGTTTATTTTCCTTATTTATTTTTTAACATTTTGTAATGATTTAATTAATTATCACTCCTCGTTTTAAATTAAATTTTAAAAATATTCAAATATATTCAAGAGAATAATTTCTCCCGGGTGCGTTGTCGTCCATTGAACTATATCGTATTATTTTTTTCTTTGCATTTAATGATTCTAATATAATTTCTTCGAAGTTAATAATTAAACTATAGCCAACAAAATATTATTTGATATTATATCAAGGCATTTCTGTGAATAAATTTAACATTAGCAACATATAAAAGCTGATTTATTTACTTATAAAATATAAATACATTTTGTGAAAAAAGTACAATAAACACAAATTTCACATTTAATCATTAAAATTTCCTTTGATGTCTTATAAGTAATCTTCATTGGATGCAATACACATATGCACACATTTTTTCCAGTCCTAGAAATATTTTTTATATGCACTTTTTGGCATGGCCTTTAGGTCCTTCCACAAATTTTGTTTTATAGATTCAATAAACTCAAAACTCTACATAGAGGCAATTTGAGTTTGAGAAACTAAAAAAGGCACTCAGAGCTAAATTAGTGAATATGATGTTAATTAGTTTTCCATATTTTTTAGTTTTTTAGACAGATTTTATCACGCAAACATCTTTGTACTCTTTATTGACCTTTTGTCCATATGGAAATAATTCATGATGCACCAGACTGCAGATATAAACAAACAAAACAATGAGCATCACCTTGATTTTGGACTTCACGACCCTCTTTGAACGCTTTGTACCACTTACATACACAGGTTTTTGACAAAAAACTGATTCACCGAAAGCTTTTTCTAAAATTTTCAACGCGCCGGCACATGAAATTTCGTTCACAAAATAATTTTATTTGCCAGGCTTTTTACAACTTCGGTAAATAAAATAATTAAAAGCAGTACTTCTAGCGTTTAATTATTTTATATCATACCTTAATAAAGTATCATAAGAATATTTTGTTTAGTCAAATTACTTGCTAGATTTCTTAGAGCTTCAACTTCATCTTGGAATGCTGTATTTGTATCATCAAGTCTTAACGATCATTCCCCAATAACGGCGTCATCTACTATTAAGGCCCATACAGTGAACATTTATTCTTTATCCGTCAGTATATACAACTTTTTTTTGTTTTCAAAACCACATTCACTTTGTATCCTTATCGATATGACCAACCTGTGTACATTGGCTCGTTTTTAGGACTCTATACCTAGCCATGTAGTCATGAATGTATTGTAGATGCCCTCTACGTGAATTATCGAACCATTTACGTGGGTTTTCTACTTTTTCATGTAATATTGTTAGGCAGGCATGTTACATTACAAAAAGATGTAACAGAATTAAATCTCATAAAACTTCCACGGTTGATGTTGGCGTTGACCGGTTACCTGTTGATTCCTAAAATAGCATTGATAAACATTATAAAGAGGAACACAAACTACCAAAAAAAATCGTACTTGCTGTTACAAAAGAGTTATACAGAATAAGGTGGTCAAAAATAACTTTCGATAACTAGTTCATTTGGCAAATACTGTAAGAAATTTAGTTTTGAAATTTTCTGGAAAAAAAAAATTGTTTCTTATAAAATATGTTTTAGTATTTTCAAAATGCATCGCATTGTGGCATTTCTTCTTGAAAATTGAAAATTGACATTTGATAAAAAAACCATTTGGAGTCTAGATAATCCCTCTTCCCCCCGCAAAAAAAAAATCAACACCAGGTTTTAGCCTAACCAGGTTCAAAAGAGGCACCTATTCCAAGTTTCAACATCCTAGGCCCAACAGTGTTGCTACCCATAAAATACATAAGCTCAAGCTATACTAAATATATATGTATATAGATGAAACTTTATATAAAAGTTTTTTTAGCTAAAGCAAGGCCCTAAATAGTTTTTTGAGAGCAAATTTATCTATGTTAGATTAAACTGTTTGAACGATAAAAATAAGTTCATCTATGAACCTACGTATATATGTTGTAGTTTTGTAATAATTTGGATGACCGGTAACTCATGAATACTCTTTTTTATGTAATGAAATTCTTGCTTGGCAGCTGGATATGTTTAGTGTAGTGACATACTTAAAACGGGTGACCATTACACTGGGTTTGACTATAATAGTTTTTTCCACTTGATTAATTTTTATAATCCTTTCAATTAACATAAAGATTATAAGAAAGTTTTTTTCTTCAATATACTTTTATTACAAACGTTTAAAGTTATAAAACAATTTAAAAAAAACGCACAATATTATCACAAGATATAATAATATTATTCACAAGCGTTAGCTAGTTTTCCTGAATTTTCATGTACGTAGGATCGAGTTTCCCTGCTGTTATTTTTCCCCCGACAACACCTCAAAATAGAAGAATGTAAGAGAAAAAACAAAAAAAGGAAGCCTGCTGCCTTATGAAATTACTCATAGTGAAGATAATTCCAACTAAAAAATCACAATTCTTAAAAATAAATATATAAAACGGGCTGCAGAGATAAGAGTCTGGAGCCTGCATATCACATTCGACGTCAAACGGAGTTCCTCGTTGGTTCCTTCAAAGCCGTACATAAGCTCATCTGGATCAGGGTTCTCTCCATTTTCTCTCTAACCCCCTTATCAACGTTCTCTATGATACCACTCAGAGTCCCACAGTCCTGGAAAATGTGAAAGGAGCTCTTAATTTGATTGCAATCTACACAGAGCACTCAAGCGTCATTAAAATGGCTCCCAGTAAAGAATACCCCTGACGATATCGGAAATTTCCTTTGGAGTGAGGAATGGATCCCAGATTGTCTCGAGGTATTGATCTATATTTTCCGTCTTCAATGTTGCCATAGTAAGTTTGTTTCTGAAGTCGTTTTTTCCAAGTTGATCCTCATTTTTCTATTGGGGATGATATATAAAATCCCTTGCCTTGTAATTGGTTGGAATGTGAATCCTCAAAGTTGAATTTGGACAGAATTAATAGGGGCTGAGTTGCATGAGTTTTTAAAACATTGTCTACTGTTTTCAATCCAAGGGATGTATCCACATTTGCAGGTATTTTTATTTGGAGAAGCTCACTCTTATGGAGCAGGGCCACCCTTCCTACCCCTAGTCAATACATCTTTCTCGTCTCTTTGGGTATGCTTTGAATTTCTCTCCATGGTGAACATTTAATTTATTTTTCCCCCAAGTGCATAATTCTTTGGCACGGAAATATAAGCGAGGTACCCCTATTTTACCATAATATCAATAATATGCTCCATTGTGTCCCAATATCGACCATACCTAGGCTGCTTAGACACTTTGGAGTGAATAGTCTTCTTAATCGTACCGTTTTTAGTAAACGAATAAGTTTTCTTCCTATAAGCCTCAATATTTGGCTCAATACCTGTGTTTCGTTATAGGTAAAAAACTTTTATTCTAAGTCAAAGATTGCTCATATTAATGAAGTTTGAGGCATATTGATCCATATTTTGAGATTGAGCATCTTCCTTGATGTTTTAAATTTCATAGTTAATAGAAAAATATTGCATTTTTCCTTAAAAAGAGCATTTTATAAAGAATACCTATTTGACAAACATTAAAATGATTAAAAAAGTTTTTTAATGTTTTTCCTGGAATATGATTTTTCTTATAAAAATGATAATTTTGTATTGTTGTATCTTGAATAGCGGGCATTATGTTCTCCTTTTATAAATCTTAATATAAACTATTTAAAAGGTATTGATAAAATATAGATATATATTTAAATATTGTCATTATACGAGTAGTGCATATCATTAATCACAAAAATATATATTCGATTATTATATAATTTTTATATTGATAGACGCTTTTTTTAAGACAAGTTAAAAAAAAAATTGTGTAATGGTTATAATTTAATTGTTTTGTGTTTTGATGTGTTTAAAATCCAAGAAAAGTAATAACATGAAATTTGAAAAGAAAGTGACAGAAGATTAAATTATTGTATTGACAGAGGTCATTTTTAAAAAATATGTTTTGTAAGTCATTTGATAAGTCTTCTTAAATGCAAATATTTTAGAAATGCATATTAGATTGCCCATTACGTATATAATGAATGTAGTCTTTATAGAAATATATATATTACGGGCAATGTAGAAAATTGGGCATTTTGCACAATGCCCGTCAGAGCGGGCAATGTGCAAAATGACCGGGAAATCCATAAAATTTCCAATAGAATGGTCAATGGTAATTTTAACTTCATTAACATTGTCAGGTGAAAATTGTTGTGGTTAATTTTTATTAAGATACAATTTCATTCTAAGAAAAGTGAAAATATATGAGTAGCCGTTTACATCACAAGCCAATCCTTTAATCTTTATGGCAATTTTTTTAATATCCCTTCAAAAACTCAGTGAAATCCCAAAACAGATGTCTCTTTCTCTTTCTTCGACTTTCGATTTATTCGTAAAAAGGGATGAAGTAGCCATCATGTAGCCGAACCACTTTTCTTTTGAGTCCTTTAAATGGTTATTATATATAGTTTTCGAGTACATCTTTTGAGAGTTCCCATCCTAAACGAAGGAAGCGTTTACGCACCTAATCAGCCAGGGAACCCACAATTTGGCTTTCAATGGCTTTCTTGCAGATACTTGAAAGAGGTATGGTTTTTAATGGAACGTAGTACGGAATGGGGGCTACTTAAACTTTTCCTTATACGGCTTAATACATTTTTGAATTCTTTTAATAAGTGAGAAGGTCGTCGTTGGCTTGATATCTGTGGTCTTTTTCCATAATTGTATAATTGCTGAAAGTCCTGAGGTACTTAAGAATTTATCTCTATGGTTAATGTTCTTTGGTTTGTCTAAGCCCAGCATAGGAAGACCTGAGTCCACAATTGATTTCCATTAAGAGTCATTTGCTTCCAGTGAGACCATCAACACCTGATACTTAAACTGCTCTGCAGGACCCATCAACATTCTTTCGTTGAATGTAAACCCTGCATTTATTTTTTTAAATAGGACTCGTATTCTTAACCACCCTGTAGTACACACATAAATAGATTACAGATACTCTAATCATGTATAAATTATTAATTTAACACAAGATTGACTTTATCAACATTAAAATTTACGTGATCTTATATTTAACTGCAGATATTTAAAATATTCATTTTTATCTGCTAGAATGACAGTTTTATAGTTTTAATTTTTTAAAGGAAATTGTTTACATAAAATAATAACCTTGGGTACTTCATAAATACTCTGTTTTATTTAACTTCAAAGAATCAATAGTTTTGCCGACTAATAGTATACTTATTTTATTTTATTTTAATTAACAACATACATTATTCAATTTTATTAAATACAAAATTTATATCAACTTTTCTGTCTGGAAATATTCATGATATATAATAAAAAAGAAAACATTAATAAACCATGATTTAGTGTATTTAACTTTTCTTATATTTTGTTATAACTTTTGAAATAGTAAAAACTTAAATAAATAAAAAGTCAATGGTCCTTTAATTAATGGAGTTTCACTGATTAAGTTAAGTAAAAGATAGTATTACAGTTACTCCATCTAACCTAGGAATCTTTTGTGAAGTCCATATACATACCTATACACTTCTTTCTCTAGGAATGACCGAGGTGTAAATTAATGCACATTGAGTTCAAGATAATAATTTCTCCCGAGCGCGTTGTCCAGGAGCTACATTGATTCCACAACATTTTTATAAGTTGAAGTATGGTAGGATGATTTACCTAAGTATTGTTTTTATTTTATAATGTGTATTGGACGCAAATAGAAGCCAAAATTACAATAGTAGGGAAGGAAAAAAATAACACTTCATTTGAGACAAAATATAATCACTATCATCAATGAATTCTTAATTTCATGATGAAGAAAAAGTTGACCGAGTTTAAAGATTATGCACAAAAATTGATAAAATACAATTTGTTAACAAATAATTTAGCTTGATTTTTCTCTACCCTCGTTGCATTTCTTAATGACTGCCTTTATTATAAGTTTTATTTTACAAAATTTTGTGAACACATTTTAATTTTTTTACAGTTATTAATTGAAAAAAAGTTTTTATTATGTTGACGTATATGTATACTAAAAAAAAGACAATTGAATAAAAAAAACCTAATATTTAGCTACAATTTTGTAAAAAATATTTATGACCATAATGAAAACACAACGACGAACGAATATATACATTATTTAAGTATGATAAATTAAAGAATAAGCTGAAGCCATCAATCATTAATTGCTTCTTTTCGTTTTAACAAAAAACAACAACGATATAACTTCTGATAAACGTGTTGAACTTTTAAAGTACTTCTACGAAGACCTAAATTTACTAAATATATCATGTAAAATTATTTTATATGGTGTAGAAAAATTTCACACATAGATTTTATTAGACTAACATTTTCAATTTTGTTACAAATTTAGTTTCAGCTTCAGAAGCTTACATTCAAAAATTTGTTATATAAAATACATACTCTGTTCAACTTATTGTTTCTGAATATGAGTTGAGTGAAAAAACAAATATTGGTGTGCAATAATAACCATAGTTTAAATATATTTGATAAAACTTAAGTTTTTTTTTTTGTCAATATTTACGTTTATATCACCGATCAAGATAAGAGTATGTGAATCACTTTTTTTGTATTATTTATAATCACTTTAAAAAAAGAGGATGACTTGTCGTATTATTTATAATCACTTTAAAAAAGAGGATTAGGTCCATACGCGTTGATGACATAAAATTCAAGACTCCTCGTAGATAATTTTATTTTGTGCCAGTCGATTTTTTGGGAATATTCTTTTAGAACCATTGAAGTTCCTATAGACTTAAATACAAAAGTCATAACTCCTCGTGAGGGACTTGAACCGTTGTAATAACCGTTATAATTACTAGGTAAGCAGAATGGATATGAGTTGTTGCAAGTAGACGAGACTCTTGATCGTATATCCTGTTCACAAATATTGTCAGGCATTGAATTCAAAATTGTTTTCATCAATCTATGTCTATATCTCCTTTCTCTTCCACCTTTTGCATTTATTTATATCACTTTTCTCATTCCTATGTATCCACTGAAGTTCGAATTACATTGTCTAATAGAAGTCATTCAAAATAGTTTGAATCAAATTATTTTCTAAAGTAGTAGAAGGCATACTACAGTCTAGATTCAAGGTCAAAGAAATAAAGAACGGATAATAATGTAACAACTATAAATCTTAATGAACTTTTACAGGAGTTTATTTGCTATTAGGAGACAGGTTCGTATCAGGACGAGCTATCTTATATATGGATCCGGATTTCGTATGTGAGTCCATTATGTAACTCTCGTTTAAAGCAGGCTTCTTTGGTTTCCTCAGTTCCAGTGCTATTTCTTTTTCACTTTGTTTGCTCTTGTTTTTCTTCATAAGGTCTTGTCCTTCTTCACTATTGTTCTTAGGTGTTTCAAACAAATGAACACAATTGCTTTCAGTATCCTTCATTTCTTCCACCCCGTTCCTCACAACAATCTTTTCAACCCTTTCCTCACAATTAATCCTAGTTATCGATGCTGGGCTTATACTTTTGATCATCTTCATATGATCATGCCATTTTGCAAATCGGTTCGTACATTCCCTTACATAGTGTCCTGTCTCATAACATTTTGCAAAGGTAATATTTTTTCCTACAGAGGCTATTCTGCTGTAAAACCCTTAATTGGATTAAAATCAGGTATTTCATCTCTTAAGGTAACCTTCATCATAAAATTCCATTCCTCACACCTTTAAGTCTCCCGTCTTGGAAGCAATATTCCCTAGCTGGTACGACTATCTCTCCAAAATCTTTCATAACATCTCCAATATCCCCGGAGTACCATTATCATGTAGAGAATGTATGGTAATACTATTATAATATATAATTGGATGTCCATCTTCGTTCTTACGTTGAGATTTAAAAACTTAATAGTCCCTTAAAGTCTATTAAAATTCCCTTCCTCTTTTCTAATAACGTATTCGTCTTCAACATGTCCAAAAGCCACTTCAATATCAATGACCTCAAATAGTTCTAAAAAAATTATCATTTTTTACCCATAGCATACTCAAAATCCCTATACATTTTTTTACTCTAATTTAAGAATTCTAAAAGTGCTATTCTCAATGTCAGCTTTACTAAGTTTGTTAGGAAACTACTCATCTACCATTGACTTCAGGTCTATAAAAAGTCTTTATTTTTTTTTTTTTATTGAAATCATTCCCAAAACATTTTGAGGCTGTTTAATATTTTTTTATGTCTAAATTTAACGATTTTGAATATTTAAAAAAAAAATCGGGCTGTTTTTGAGAAAATCGATATCTTATGTCGAATTTTCCATATTTTTATTGCCATCAGGAAAAGAAGATTTAACTTCAATAAGTCCTCGACAATTCAAAATTACAGAAATGCTTTTAAATAAAAAATGTGGTAAAAAACTATTTTTAAAATATTATAAACTTTAATAAAAAAACATTTTAGAAATGTAAATTGAAATTTTCGAGGTGAAACTATTTATGTTTTTTAATAACTTATTTTTTTGTAAATGACAAAAGCTATTTTTTAAATATGATTTTAAAAGAACTACAAATAACTTGTCACTTATATATTAAATGTCATCCAACAAAATGATATAAGTTCCTTTCATCTATAAGAAATAATTTTAAATTAAACAAAAACATCATGAATTACTAAAAATATAGCTTAAAGAACAGTTTTATACGTCATTGTGGGAAAAACAAATTAAAAGTGATAGGTGATTTTTCAAGAATAAAAGAAAAGGCGAAAAGAAGTTTTAAAAAGTAATAAAAATGAGGTTAAAAATATAATTATTTTTAAACTATTGAGTTAAATTTTATATTAGAAAAAATTTATTTTTCATTTTCATTTTTTTTATTAATTCAAAAAATATGCTATTATATTTAGGGAATATTTAGATGGGTTTGCACGCAGTGCAAGAACAGCGTCTACATAATTAGCAACCTTTTGGAAAAGGATAGAATAATTTTTGAGAGATAAAATAATAAATATTAATGATAGATTATATGTAGTTCTAAAAAACTCTTTTTTCAAAAAGTTTATTTGACTTCCTTGTACTTTATAAAAATAACTTTTCAACATAAATAACTGAATTTACTTAGAAAATATATATTGAATATATATTTTTAAATATTATTTATTGAGACTTTACAATCTATTAGTAACAGTGCTTTACTAGAATTTTAATTCGTGAAACATTTATATAATTTTGAAATGCCAAAAGCTTATTGAAGTTCAAACTTATTTTTCTAAGCTAATATAAATGAAAAATTCGACATAAGATAACAATCTTCTCAAAAATAACCCAATAAGCTTTTTTTAAATTTTCAAATAAATAAATATTAACATCAATATAGCATTTTTGAAATATTATGTGAACGATTGCGACATATAATCATATTTTTTCAAGACAGTTTATGTTTTTTTGAGATTTAAAAACTATTTTGATTATTTCTGCATCTTCTTTTGAATCAGATTAAATGCCTTGTAAGTAAAAAAAAATGATGATAAATCGACCTTATTATAGAAAATCTAATCAATTACTTCTTTTTCATCACAAAGGTACAAAATTATAGTCTGTCATAAAATGAAAACATACTTTTTTCAAATAAAAAAAGAGCACAAGAAGGCTTATTTATAGAAAATAAAATGTTGTTTTCGGTTTGCTGCAAAAATATAACTTGTATGCTTTTAAAGGTTATTGATGTTTGTCAAGATAAAAACAATCAGAAACAAACCCTTTCAATCATAGGGCAAAAAGTTGAAATCTTGTTATAGTTGGAATCGAATTTAAATTTCGATTTCTGTTCTGCTTAATTTGGTTAGGATTATCTTTAAACTTTATGCTAACAAACTTCTTATATGAAATGTTTAGTAAACAATTCTTACAAACTCTACTGTTGATTAAATACATATTATAATTGGTTATCCTTATTTATAGGAAATCCATCAGTGGTGTTCATTTTCTGTATTAATACATAAGTTATCCATTGGTTCCAAGTATCCATTTATTGTGTAAACCTATATGAAACATACAGAATGTTTGTAAATGTAAAAAAAAAGAAAAATTAATACATATATTGGAAGAAGTAGAAATTGTAAGCTAATTTGAAACTTTTTATCTGGTTAATAATTTATAATATAATTATATTCATTAGATCCCCATTTGTGAAAAACAAGATCTTAGAAAATTATAAATAGATAAGAAAAGAAGATTGAAATTAATCTTATATTTCTGATTTATTTAATAAATTTCATTTAAAAAAATAATGATGGTGATTATTATAGTTATCACATCATAGGGGCCCGACAAGCTTAATAGAGGACATGCCTTCATAATCTATCCCTTTTATTGTCAACGTCTGGTACCTAACACCACTTTTCCATATCCATAAGAAGCCCTTAGCTGTTTAGTACTCAGATACAACTGTATCACTCTGGCGATGTAAAAAATATCATTGAAAAATGCTATAATTTTAGAAAACAATCAGAAAATTGACTTACTGATTAAAGTTAATTTAATATATATTTTATTTTCTTCATATATTCTATATATGAACAAAAACACAAGAACCGAAACCAATAAGCAATATATTGTAGTCTTGGTTTGACTTTGACCAATTAAGGGACATTTTGGTTATGACAGCAAATGATTCATCAGTTAACAATGCATTTCAGAGCATTAAATCTAATTTTAACATGAGTCATCATATTGATTAAATAGTTGGCATTTTAGGTATAGATTTACAAAGTTTTATCTTGTGAACTATTGGAAAATATAATTATGAAATGATTATCTTTATTTCCATATATATTTTTTAGTATGACAATATAATTGACGCTTAACTACCCTTGACCTCGATTAAATAATCAGTAAGCATTACTTATTCACATCTTTTTATAGGTATATTATTCGACTATTAAAAAATTACACATAAATTTAAAAACAACACAAAAATAAAAAAATACAAGTAAATTAATGCTCGGTTTAATATTAATAACAACTAAATTATTATTTACTATATGATAAATAAAATGAATATATACTAACCATTTCGTGTTGTTGCCTCAGAACAAAAATAATAAAGGAAAAATTAATTGTAGACTTTGTCTTACACAGTTTAATCTCTTCATCTATCATATCCTAAATTGCTACGATTTAATAAAAAAATTAACCTCACAATCGATTTAAGTAAATAGTTAATTCATAATAAAAAAATATATATTTATTTTCTTCGATATTCATAATTTAATGCTATTTAACTCTACATATTTTCTACTAAAAATAATAAAATTAAGATTAACAAAACTTATGGCTTAATGAGTTAATTAGGATCTTATGAATTGTTAAAATAAAATTTAGTGTAATTTTCCATTTATTAATAATTTCAATAGAACTAGCTTACGCCTTATCTTAATATTCGAAACTACCTGATATCTAGTAATATTGTCGATCACATTATATCATTAATCAAGATTTTTTTCTTACAATTTTTTAACAAAGTTAGTAATGACGTAGAATCTGTAGATGAAAAAGAAAGAACACACTGAAATGGAGGGACAAATACGATTTGTTGAAAATTTGAAATGTAGAAGTAAATCCTTAGAAATAGTTTTCAAATAGCAAATTATGACAAATTTCGTTCAATAAGAAAATAACCAAATTTAGATAATATAAATATTAATCCCATCCAAAGATTAATAGTTGTGTTTTGTACATATAAATATTTTGAAAGATTTTTTCCTGTGATGTTTACAAGTTACACATTTTTTTATCTTCTTCTTCAAATATTTACTGTGTAAATCACACCTTTCGCATAAAGAAACCCTCTTTTTTTCATATAATCTAAACACATCAGTTACATATTCATGTGAGAGTCCTTCTTCTGGATCAAAATGGGTTGATAAGTTACTTGGGTGAACAAAAAAGCATTTTGAGTGCTATAATAGAGAAAGGGTGGATTAGAATTTAATAAAGTTAAACAACTTAATGCTGGGTGATACGTTGTAATAAATTAGCAAATAATGTTGAAAAAGTATATTCTCCAAAATAATTAGATAGTGAAGATAAAAATGATAAAAAGCCTTTGTATAAAATGACGGATGTATGAAAAGAAGTGAACGTAGGCAAGATATTATTATTTTAAAGAAAATTAATCTTCAATAATTCTTCGTTGGAGGAGTTTGTTTCATTTTTTATAGATTTAAAAAAATTATTTCTTTTATTACAAGATATCCAAGGAACGACATTATTCATAGAATATTCGATTCATTCCTCCGATAAGTTTTTATCTTTATAATATACTCTACAGGAATTGAGAGACGTAATACACTCGACAAAATTCCATGTTGTAATAAGTTCACAGAAAGAGTTTGTGACATATCAGACCATACTTTCAAGTGTACAACCCCAGGAGAAATAGATTTAAAGTTGAATATGTGATAGTTCTTTATTCCTTTTAGAGGACATAAAATATTTTTCTAAAAATTGCACTCTTCTTACAGGATAAAACATTGAATTTAATGAATGCTTTGATGATAACTACTACTAAATCTTCCACATATTCGATTTTTTGTTGAGAAGATTAGGAAATTACGCTTAGGCTGCGGTCTGGCAAAAACTTTGAATGTTTTTCAGTAAGAAAGTTTATAGAAACTTCATCAAATACACCATAAATAACCGTGTACGCTACAAAATCCTTAATTATATTATTTTTATTATGGGCTCTGTAAAGGAATATAATTTTTAAAGGTAGAAGAACTTCCCATTTTATGTTAACTTTTTTACACACAATCATTACATTTGCTTTCAAGACGTGGAATACCACTTATAGGCTATAATTCATGATATAAGAGAAAGGCACGAAATTTAGTCTCTCTTAATAGTTTCCTAAAATAATATGCTCTTCATTCTTCATTTTGTATAGCAAAGAGGTTAACTTTATCAGGAGAAATAAAATCTTTCTTCGAATGACAAATAAGAGATATATTTAGGTTAAGAAAAGTCGACAATCAATAACGTAACATATTATTGATGATTTTTATAGTATTTAATCGTGGATTATAAGCTCTGCGTTCGCTTTGGACATTGTACATGTGCTCCTTGATACTGTAGTTAATACTCATATACATTTTTTTGTATATATTCTCTGAATAATGAGACAAATTCATTAGAATGATATTAAAAAATATAGCCCACATCGCATCGCTGTCCTATTATAGGTACTCATTGTCTTCTAATGAATTTTGACCGTCCCTATCCATGGCACCAAAATGTCAAAAAACATAGCCTTTATGACTCAATGGAGACATAAAAGATTATTCTAAGCATTGATCTTACCAAAAAGAAACACATTAGTAATCAAACCAATTAAAACAAGGAGTTAGGATTCCTATTGGATCCAATAGTCCTAGAGTACAGGAACAACCATCTTCTAGCGAAATTATAATATTATTTACTTCGGCTACATTTATATCACTAAATGTGATGTCTCCAAGCGTCGAAATTCAGATATTATAGATATAGTCCATAGATGAAGTACAAATCCAGGATTTCATGACGAAAATTAATTATAATTTATATCAATATGAATATAACAATTAGTGCTATGTCGTTCGCGAACGATTCGTTATTTTGAACGAGTCTTTTTTTAGTGAACCTACTGAGCCAACTCCTTTGCATGCGTAAGTTGTTCATCTATACCTAAGCTCCCTATATATATAATATATCACTCAACCTCAATGAAATATTTCTATCCATTTTGAATTTTTAGTTTAGTTATTATGAAATATGAATATATTTATGTATCGCAGGGTAGTTCACTAGCGTAATACATTGAGTCCACTCTAATTTGCGCGCACAAACTACTGGATAGGCACCAGCTTCCCAAATGAAGTGCCTATCAAAATAATAACTAATTTACCAAAAGAACTGAATCATTTAAAGTGCAAATCATTAAAAGAATGAAGCTTTAAAGGAACAAATCATCAAAAGAGCCGAACCATTAAAAAAACTAATTTTTCACCTTTTCGCATATACAGGTGTCTCATATTCTGATTCATTCTTCATTTCATTATTTTACTTGATATTTAAGATATTTTTAAACTATCAGAAAGAATAATAGTAGATTACAAAAATTCAAAAAAATATTTTTTCTTAGAGCTTTATGTTCGTGCTATCTCAGTGTTAGGTATATATTAATAGGTAACTAGTGCCCCTCCAGGTGAAAAGGTATATATTTCTCTTTTTTATGTTCTTTTAGAGTATTTATATTAATTTCCATGTTGTTTCTTCTTGTTTTATCACATTTGATCAACATCAATTCAATCCAGATATACAAACGTGATAACTGTAATATTGTCACTGCAACAGTTGAACAAACTAATTATATCAAGTATTTAATTGTAGAATGGTCGCTGCAGATTAGCTCTTTCTGGCAATCTTTGCATAGTTATACAAATTTCACTCATCCGAACAATAATGGACATGTTGAAGATTGGCAAGAAAAGAAACTTTATGGGTGTTTGGCAGTTTGTGGAAGTAAAAAAACCATGAGATTTAAATCACTGATTAAATTCTCGCATATGACACTTACCGAGATCAAAATTACCTTTTCTCTGTCAAGTAATATTACTTTTGAATTTAAGGAGGAGGCAGACGCCCTTTTCGTACTCCTAAAGGAAGAATTCCCTGAATTAATTCAGGACTATAACATTAGTATAATTTTTTATGTAAG
Organism: Lepeophtheirus salmonis; assembly: GCF_016086655.4. Taxonomy (NCBI): domain Eukaryota; kingdom Metazoa; phylum Arthropoda; class Copepoda; order Siphonostomatoida; family Caligidae; genus Lepeophtheirus; species Lepeophtheirus salmonis. Next base: position 67,559,307 of record NC_052135.2, read on the forward strand.
AGGGTATATTTCAAATAGCTTCTTACAAAAAAAAAAGACAGTAAGGAATGCTTGGCATTATTATTCACTATCATAGAGGGTCCCAATTTTTTTTTTTTTTTTTTGAAGATAGAGAGGAAATGATGTAGAGAGAATAGCCATGGATAAACTTTTAAACCAAATTAATATAGATGGCCTTGTTACTCCCTAAGACCTTGTCTTCATCATATGCTGCCAAGCAAGTCTACTCCATCAAGGAATATTTGAGACTGACTTTTTATATCAAACAGGGCGTGTGCAAGCCTTTTGAACCCTTGTCAAATCCTTTGATAATTTTTTTAATAGCTTAAGATATTCCTTATATGATAATACACATATTTTTTAAAGGATGCAGGACAAAAAATTTTTTTCATAGGGAAACATTTGAGGGGGGCAAAAATATATCTTCCTACATTTATTTCTTTTGTCAAGATGCAAATTTCGCCACAATTAAATCATGCTATCTCAATTATTGTTTTGGGGGATACCCTCGAGATTGTTCAATCTTGGAGTACACTGTCAAGCCAAATCCTTACTTTGGAAAAGTGCACAAAAAGTCTACTAAAACATTAGGTTATATAAATGATTTTGTATATTTAAACTATCAAAAAAGTAAAATTTAGAAAGCAAACAAAATATTTTTATATAATATATATATATAAAACTTACAAAAAATTACTGTAAAACAGTTATTTTCAATGAATGCATATACCTATTTTTAATTAAAATTGTGTAAAAGCTCTTCAAACTTTAACTAGATTATAATATATTATTGGTATATTATGATACGTAAAATGCAAGTGAATTAAGTTATAAAAACAATATTATTGTACATTAAATTTTTTCAATGCCTTAACAATAAAATATAAAAACATTATATTTAGATGAATACAAAAAAAATATAATTCAACAATATTATTGTTTCTAAGCATCAAGGACTTCTTCTAATATACTATATTACAACCCATCCCACGGGTTGTTCGAGTGAAGTACTAGTCCCCAAGGTGGTTAAATTACCCCGTTGCTGCTTCCTTGAGCATCAATGACCTCTTGTACTATCCAAAAATAAACCCTGGCCCACGCGTTGTGCAGGTGAAGTGCTGAGCCCCCAGTTAGTGTAACACCGTCAGGTTTCTAAGCATCAAGTACCTCTTCTAATATGGCATTATACACCCCAGCCCACGGGTTGTGAAGGTGAACTGCTGGGCCCCACGGCAGGCTCATCTTTTACCTCCTGAATTTTATCTAATGATTTAAAGAGAAAAATTATCATTTGTATATACTTTTATAGGCATCAAGATAAATATAAATTAAAAAACATCAAAAATATTCTTTTGCATAAAAAATATTTTAACAAAACTTTGAAATCCACTTGGTGACACAATTAAAAAAGTAAATATTGATATCTATGTGGAAAATATATATTAGGGCAAATAACTAAAAATAATAAGATTAGTAATTCATAAAAATATTTTAAACACAGAAAAATATATATCATTTCCTGAAAAAACTTATTCTTTATATAACCATACTCCTTATATTGATCATAAACTAGCTTTTATGAAAATATGGTAGAAGATATAAACTTGGAAATTAATGTTACACCTGTTTATTTAAAAAGATACTTTGAAGTACATCAAGGCGGTAAAGGTTTAAACTACCTTGCCGCCACTTCCTTGAGCATCAAGTACCTCTTGTAATATCCAAAAATACACCAAAGCCCACGGGTTTTGCAAGTGATCTTAACCAATAGTCATGTATTAATGTAAAATGAACCCTTACATTAATAATGGGTTAACTAGAGGATAAGTTAAAGAGGTTATATCATTATTCGTACGATATGGAAGTTTTAGAATATAAGGAATGTTGAATAGACATGTGAACTTTTGCATCAAGTCATCTAGTGAACTGCAATATATAATGGGATATTACAAGAGGTCGTTGATGCTTAGAAAAGCGTCTGATACGTGAGTTTAACCTGCCATGAGCCAGGTTGTGTTTTAGTATATAAGATGGATTTTTTTTTATCATTCAATATTTTGCTTGCCTGAATATTACCACACAATGCTATTACCCCAACCTCTTTAAATCAATAATTTTACCGGGCACCCTTTTGGTTTGCAGTCTCGACGCACTTCCATTTTTATTCAATAGCATTCCTTATTCCTATGGTTCTACATATATATTGTTATTGGAAGGTCAGCTTATTCTATTGTTTGAGCAGTTTTGGAAAATGCTTTGAGGTATAAAGAGGCGAATTACTTGAGCCCACGAACAAAAGGGCCCAATTTAAAGATATACTTTAGAAAAACTCTATAGAATAACATTAAGAAGAGGGATTTACAACCTTCCAAACTTTTTTCATCCCATCAAATTCATGTTCAGTGAGGACTTCCAATTTCGAATTAGTTAAAGCTAGACTTTAGTATAATATAATGTCTGCTCACATGAAATTTTAGAATTTCGTACTTTTGTACCAAAATCTTTATTATGAAGAACTTCAGACCCTCTTGTCCGGTGGCTAAGTCTACGGATTATTTATACTAGACTTGATGAATTAATATAAAAAGAAGATGTAGTATTCTTACATCTATCACCATGTCACCACTCTTTAGCAAGATAATCTCTAAAAGTAGAAATTGTTTCAGTCCAAAGGAAGTCAGCCAGCTTGTATTACTTAATACTAATTTGGATTAAATGTAGTGCGATCCGAATTAATACCGTAATGTAGTAATCAATGATTCACAATATTTTATAGGAATATTTTATATATTAAATAAATGTATATCTAATAGTTTATAATTTTTCCTTAACAATTTATTCATTCAAAATTTTGCTATATTGATAAATACAAATTTTTTTTTTAATATTAGTTTGAATCATTTCGAAAAGTCATAAAAAAGGATTTTTATTGGAGTGAACGGATCTTTTTAGTAACCTGATTCAGCTCACTAAAAATATTTATAACTCCCAGTACTAATAACAATGGCGTCGAAAGATTAAAAAAATAAAAACAATAATAATTCCAGATCAGCCGGTTAGGAACCTAATCATAGCAACATCAATTTTTACTCATCCTTATAATCTAATATAATGTTGTGCCATCTTTAAGAGGCTATTGCACCTTCTCTGAAGCATTATATTTTATAAATAAATGCATTCAAATTGAACTAGAAATTTCGAAGCAATATGGGTTTCTTTGTAGTTTTTGGAGCTTCTACCTAATATTAGTCAAATTTTGTGTTACCAAAATAATCTTATCTTTTCTTATCAAACAAAATTACCTATACTTAGAAAACCCCATTTTTCTCCTTTTCACATATTTTTTACGGAATTTATTTCTTGTGATGGCCTCACAACTGTGGTGGAAATCAAAAATTACATTTTATCGTACAAAAAAGACAAACAATGCTTCTGGTCCAGTTGGCTTCCCGATATAATTTCATCAAAAAATTGCCTTCAACTAGCTCTATTATTCAAAAAAGTATACGATGAGGCCGTTGAGATATGATTTTTTGAGAATCACCTTTATAATGACTATCTTACCTTAATTCATAAGCAAGGTAAAGATTCTAAATTGGTTGAAAACCTCAGGCTGTTAACAATTTTAAATATTTCAAAAAAATATTTATAGTGATATTCAACCTAAAATGTTACAAAATATCATTTATTTTCTTATGTATGCATCCCAATAGGGTTTTGTTGGAGGAAAACATATGGAAAATGTAGTCTGAGGTATTGATGTTTTTGCAGAATTACAAAAACAACATTAAAACGTTGCAGTGTTGTCAATCTACTTTAAGAAAGCTTTTAATAGCATACAAAATCCTATATATCCCATCCAAAAATAGTTAAAAGTTTGATGGCCCACGGATTTGATGACAGATTTAATATAGTGGGTAAAAATTCCTGCCCTTCACAAAGTTTACAAGTTTTTTTTTCGTCCAAAGTTGGCATGTTTTTAATTATTTTTTTATACACTTTATGGACCGAAATCCCCATAATACTTTCAGGCCATTGCTTGGCTTGATTATTTTTTTCCCCATTACGAAGCAGTGTAAAATTAAAACATGAAATTGTTTTTAATCCATTGTTTTGTGTAACACTTAGTACAAATACTCACAAACTAAATCACTTTATTAATTATAATGATATTTTGACAGCCGTTTTTGAAGGTTGGTACTAACTGAAAATGAAGCTAATAAGCTTAGGGATGCAGCTGCGAGGCTGCAAATTCCACTTTTGACCTTGAATAAATAAATTACTTACTTATAGCGTCAAAGAATAGGGACTATATAATACCTACATATGAGTAAACTCATACTCATAAAACCTACATGAAAATAATTCTTAAAGTTTTAAAGTCTTTCAATTTTATTTTTTATTGTCTTATTTCGAAATGATTGCGACCGATTCGCTTGTAGGGAAAGGAGAAGAGTTAGCAGCAAAATTTACAGCATCAATTTCCTCATGCATTTCATGGTGAAAAGCATTCCATAGTTATTAAAAAACGAAATAGCAAATGCCTGCATTTGTATATGTTTCTCCATTCGTCGCTGAACATGGAGATATTTCGCTCCTATTTATTGATAAGCGACAATGAGGACAAAACAGTTTGAAATCCATACCGACCTCACTATTGTTTACACTAATGTTTGTCTTATTCGTGCAATCATCTCTCGGAGGGCTGATGAAATCCGGGATAGTCCTTTTAAACTAGAGAAATAAGTATCATCAGAACGTCCCCGGGAGACAGGGATACACAACAAGATCTACCAAGTCAAGGACACGGTAAAGAACGACAGGAAAGCGATTTTACATCCTTAAGTAGAACAAAAGTTACTTAAAGTAACTTCTGCTCATATGGGACATCACACATCCCCACATTGCCAACGAAACCAGGCAGTTCTTAACTTGGTTATAGGTGGACACGATCAAACAGAGTCCCTACAGCCTGGATCTCAAACCTCTGTGGCTGATTTCTCCTCTGTAAGCTGATGCTCTTGCTCTGGAATTACAATTTTGATAGTCATGAAGACATAACATGTGGCGTTCAGTGGTTGATGAAATTAGTGAACGAAAAGGAGTTCTCCAGGTAGTTGTTGGAGTAGGGTAACCATTGGCAAAACGTTAGCCCCACCAGAGGTGAGTATGAGATATGATTCAGTACTTTTTAAGCTTTTGATTAAAATTTCTTGCCTTACTGGCCGTCTCAAGCATTTTTAAATAACCAATATTAAGTAGAAGAGTTCTGAATTCATTTTAATTTCTTAACGTACCTGGCAACACCAGGTAAACCAACTCAATTTTATATATAAAAATGATAAATATACGAAATAATATATTAAAACTTTAGTATTGTCATGTTATTATATTAAATATAATTATCTCTGCCAATGATGTTGGACAGAGGTTATAAATATATACCTTAGTTTGTTATTTGTTGGTAATCAGGATTACTGAAAAAGTTTCAAAAACTTTTAAGGAATGATTTTATAAGTTAACAGTATTAGGTTATTAAACTTTACAAGGTAATGTTACACAAAATGTTAAAACGCATAATCAACCATTTTGAGATACATAACTTATAATGAATACTGGCGAGCAAATATTTTGCTTTGTTTAGCTTCCATCACGGAAATAGTTGGTAAAATCATTTTTTTTTAGAAAAGTCGTTTATTTATAACTGTCGATAACTACTGTATTGTTTCGGAACAATTGATTTACTCACATTAGAAACCTTTAAATTTATTTTCACTATTTCCTTCCTCAACTTGTATGTAGGGGTTAAAGAAGAAAATTATAACATTTTTATTTCACTTTTTACTCAATTACTCCGAGCCGCTATGACATAGATTCGCCGGATTTTACACAATTTATATACCTATGTTTTCCATACTGTTATGATAGTTAAATGTCATAATAATTTATAGTTTTTTCATAAATTGTAATTGAATACCATTATTCAGATGTTGCAAGTTTCCACGAATTTAAGGGCAGTTGCAAGCAGCTCAAAAATATAGATTTGGAAATTATATATTTATAAAATAGATAAAAATATCTACAAGAATACTTGACAAAAGTAAACAGCAATTTCACAATAATTTGGATTATATTATGGAAATGTGATGTAAATTTTATGACTGTAGCTGTTTTATGTAAGAAAAAAAATAAAATTTTACAACTTTCCTTTGTGATAACAAAAAAGAGAAAATTTTCAAAGCAAATTTTTGTATTGATCATAATTTTTTTTACTGAATGGTGAGCCATTTATACTTCAATACAAGGGCAACTTATATTCGAGATAACATAAGCACCGTACAGCCACCCTTAATCAAAAATGTGTTTAATATCTAAGAGGGGACATAATCCAAGAAATCAAATATAAAAGGTTAGATACTACACATTTCTTTTTGCCAAAAGGCCTATTAACTTTCTGTCCAGATAACTTGTGATATTTAAAGAATTTCAACATAAAACTTTCATTTTTAAATAAATAAAATACCTTCATTGGCTTATTTTCATTAATAAATTGAGTCGTGTTTACTGTATCTATAACAAATCATTTAGTGTAAATAAGCCTTATTTATAAGTATTAGGTAAAAAGTTTAATCATTTTTTTAAATTTTTTACTCAATTCTTATGTTTATCAATTAATAATTAATCAAAATAAATCCTAGAAATAACCAAACCTTTAGAAAAACATCTTCAAAAAGGCTTGAACTGAAAAATTTAACTTTCAATATAAAGGAATCTCTACCAATATTAAAGTTAGAACATTATAATTTTGCAATGATCAATTAACATCATCTAGTCATACATTAAATTATTTTAAGTAAGGTTATATCAATGCCTGATAAATTTAAAACAAGGAAAATTTGTTACTGAGTAAGATAATACTAATGAAGTTATCGAATTTAGTTGCATAATGACGACTGATAAAGTTACATAGCATGATAAGAAAGGTCGAATTACCATATCAATAATCTTTTTTTTTATAAAAAAGGCAAAATAAAATAATATAGCTTTTGACAATTAATACAGGGTAAGTAAGCACACGTAAAAAATTATAAAGGTAATACATAAATTTTAAAAAATAATGAGCAAAAAGTTTTGCAAATATGAAATTTTAAAGATACTTTCTTTTGTAGACTAATTATGAACATGATATGTAGGTATAAATCTAGAATAAGCCCACTGTAAGGCAAACAACAGTAGTTTAAGAGCTAGAAAAACATATGAATAGAACATAACATTTCTTTTAATGAACGTTACCAAAAACTATTCATTTGACAAAGACAAAAACATGCCTGTGTATTTGTCTAAAGCCACATAATTTCAAAAAAAAGTAAACATTTTCGCAAATAAATGAAAACATTTTTTGGGACGATGAGAAAGTACATGTAAAATAAATTATAGATGTTACAAATTTACTTTAAAAGTAAATATATTTAATAATTAATTTTATATCATCAAGAATACAACAAAAATCTATCCAAAGAAAATTATATTAAACAATGCACTTCTGTACTTTATTCATCTTTAAAGGGCAAATACATTATTTTTCATGAAAGTGTTTACTTTTGTCAAAAACTGTAGGATATAATTATTGTCATTAATGGAAAATGAAAAAAAAAACAATAAAGTGTCACTCAGAACTAAGTACAATTACTCCTGCACTCATAAAATATGTTGAAGCTTATTCGGACATCCATTCAATGTTTGATTTATACCCCTCCAAAAAAAAGAGGGAAATTCAGAGTGTTGATATTGAGAGCTGAAAACTAATAGATCTTGTGATGGGACTACATCTAAACCTTAGCAAAGAGTAAAAGGTTTTTTTTCATACCCTAACTTCAATAAATTACATATAGTTACTATATTTCATATGATAATATATTTTTTCGTTTGACATAGATTCAAATTGGATATTTTTTATAGTAATTTTAAAAATGAAATTAATGCATATTTTAATGAAACATGAGCTAATGTTTTTTTCTCCTTTTAATTACAATCTAATTAACATTTAAAGTTATAAAACAGTTTAAAAATGCTATATTAACCTAATCTGGAATAATATTATTCACACACGTTAGTTGTTTTCCCTGACTTTTTATGTACGTACGATCGAGTTTTCCTGTCGTTGTTTTTTCCACCACCACATCTCAAAAGTAAAAAACGGAAGTGAAAATAAAAATTCACAAAAACAAAAGAAAGAAAGGCCGTTGTGCTAAGCAATTACTCGTTGCCAACATAATTTCTACTAAACATCGCACAATTTGCATCATACATGATGATGAATCCAATAATAAAAATAAATAAACATTGCTCAAAAAGAATAAAAATCCACAATAAAAACAATAAATGTAGCAATCCCGATCCCCACATTCCCATCGCATTAAATGAATTCAATGAGCGAATATATTCCCTATATTCTAAACTCGTCAAGTGCAAATTCCTCTATTATTGATGAAAGGCGGAAACCGCTGAAACGTGCTGCAGAGATAAGAGTTTGGAGCCGGCATATTACCTTCCACGTCAAACGGAGTACCTCGTTCGTTCCTTCAATGCTGTTTAAAGTTTAAATTTAGTTTGTTTTTCAATAAGTAAAAGAAATATTGAAGGAACATGATTATTGACCCACAGCTATAAATGCTTCGATTGAGAAAGCAAAGTTAATGGAAAAAATAAAACACTCTAGAAAACTTAATCCAAATCTAAAGATCGACAAGGGTTTGTCATAGCTTATTATCCGCAGCTCAAGCAAATTTCATCTCTACTTTACCATCATTGGAGAGCATTAACACTGGACCCAAGAATTGAATTTTTTTTTCAAAAGCCAGCTAGGATTTCCTAGAAGCAAAAATAAATTCTCAGGGATCTACTTTGTCGTGCAAAAGTTTTTCCAGTGACTCCAAGTAGGTCATCACATAGTGTCAATGAACGTAGTTTGAAAAAGTGCTTAGAGAACGGTTGTATAACGTAAGAATATGTTCAACCAGGTTTGGTTATCAAATCATTGGCATCGGGTCTACAGAGAAACTGTCTCATGTGATTACACATTTGGTTTATGCGATTGGTTGTACGAAATGTTCAAAGCAATATGTCGTCCATACCAAAGGAAGATTAAAAGATCAAATAAGTGATCACATGAGATATGTCGATAAATGTTTGGAAGCAACTGAGAACACTTCAATTCAAAAGGACTTAAGAAATCGAATATGAAAGTACAGATGCTAGAACAAGTCTGGTCTATTATATCCAATGCTGAAACGACACAGTTGCTTTTGGTTCTAGAAAAATGGTGGTCAATCAATTTCAGTAAATAACACCCACTGGAATCAAAAGTCAATGCATTGGACATTCATTAAATTTACTTTAAAACAGTTTTGTTTAAAAAAAATCACTTTTTAAAGGTATAATTATGAATTTATGTAACGTAACGATCCTGTAGACAGAAAATATTACGATAGTATTTTATTAATACTACTAGTATATATAAAAGAAAAATATATATCGCTAGTTTTTAATTTTAATGTTTTTCTTTTATTGTGAAAATTTAAGTATATTGTTATATTATTAGTTTTGAAGAGGTCTCCAATCGAGACAAAATCGATTAAATGAGATTGATCCTATAAAAATCTATGTCTAATTCTGTTGGTTGAGTCTAGTCCGTCTTCTATAAAGTCATTTTTAAAATTCAAATATTTAACATTAAATCCTTCTAAATAATTTATATATATTAAGTGAATTAAATTTTATTATTTGAATGAACCTTTATTGTTTTGTAAATATACAAGAAAATATTTTTTTCTCAAATATTCATGAAGTTATATTTTATTATTTTAACTTTTTTCATTGCCTATTTTAAATCAACAAATATAAAAATGTTTAGCAATTTTTTTTTAAAAATAAAGTTAAAGTCTTCAAATTACTTAGTATCTATTTATTTTACTCAAAAGTATAAGCAAAAAACATGTTATAAACATTACTAAATCGAATAAATTAAGTAATTGACTAAGGATCCATTAACAGCATAGACAAGGAAAAAATATATTGAATATTGTGTGTTTATTTTTTTTTTAAACATATTCATATTTAGTTTGTCGAATTATTGGAAAGTAATATGTTATAAATGCTAAACATCATTAAATTCCTTGGTACTGCTTCTAAATTACAAGAATCAGATTAGCCAACTCATTGGGATATATTGAAATGATGTCAGCTACTTTGGGAATCTTATGTAGGACCTTTAAATAAGTACGATACCACATCTGTGATGGCTGACATGCTTCCCCTTTTACTTGCTAGACGTATACGAAAAAATATTAATCCTATCAGGTTCCCTATCCGCCCAATGGAGGCTTCAATCAATGGAAGATTTAAGTTTTAAATGGAATATAATTTTAAAAAGTCTCTGAAAAAACAAGGAAAATATCAACAAAGGATTTGGAAAACTTTGTGCATATATTTGACAGATTCTTACACTTTCTCAGATGTAATTTTCCTTCTTTCTCCTGTGTAGATGCAAGTTAAAATGTTAAAAAATGACTTTCCATTAATATATTATGTATTAAATTTTATATTATTGGCATATATTCATAGATCTAATAGAAATGTTAGGAACAAAAGTTACCCTAGAAATAGGAAGTCAGGATGGTATCAAGTTAAGAGATGAATTGAAAAAAAACAATAGCCTATATAATTTTGAAGAAAAATGTAATTTTTTTTTCAAAATGTAAAAAGCAATAGAAAATTTAAAAAAATTGAGATATTTGAATTCCAATAAAATGAAAATGAACAAACTAAAAAAATGGATCAATGTGCATTATGTACAAGAAGAAGTTGATATTAGACATAAGGATCTATATATTCATAAATGATCGTATTGAACGAAAATTTCAGTCAGAAAGAAATCGGAAGATCTGATACAACTTCCTACTTCAGCTCACAAGTCATTAGATATGACATTTCCGAACAAGCCGCCAATAAAATTGCTAAAATTGTTTTGAATGATTACAAAATTATGAAAATAAACCAAAGAAGTAAAATAATTACAAAATATCAAATTGCTAAATAAATTTCAAAATATATTGAAGTCAAATCAAGAGCTAAAATTAGATTTAAATAAGCCAATTGAGTGTATTTATTTTTATTGGAGATTGTAAATAACAATTGTAGTTTTGCCCGATGATAACGGCAAGATATATCTTGCGAAAGAAAAACAAGAAAATGTAACATAACATCTGAACTAGAAGGTTCCTATATTGGTCAGCTTGCTCCAGGAGTAAAAATTGCCAATTTAATGGTTAATTCTATTATTTTCATTTTTGTCCGAACATGTTATTGATCAAACATTGCTCTATATAAGAAGAGAATCGGTCGTGTTCATTGTGGTATCATGCAATTAATGCAGGAACTTTTGGTCCGAAGACTTGTTCAAATAATGTTTGAACGGCATACCAATGAACTACCCCTATTTCAATAATAACTGAGCTCGATGGTCCAATAATGTGGAATCGAATATTCATATTAAATGAAAAATGTCAAAATTTTAGAAAATAAAGATATAAATATGCACAAACAAACACCCATCAATCCTGCAAATTAAGGTATATAAATAAAAGGTCGTATTTAAATAGTTTAATAGACAGTTTTCGGAGTATTTGGTATAAATAAGCAATAAAAGTATAATTGATAATATGATATGAAATACTTGGTATCAAAAAACAAGATTTTAGTCATAAAAATGAAGAGAAACATCAAAACTTAGTGCGCGTAATACACAGTACATAAAGAAAATATTCATTTATTGGCGGCATTCTTTGAACTAATTTGATCATACCATGAGGCAATATTAAAGACATTTTGTAAAAACATTGTTAAAAATATATGATTTACCTATAGTACTTTTTTTTAGCCAGTATCAATTTATTCTGGTGCTCAATTAAAACAATACAAAAACAGTAAAATTATCTAAGTACATATAAATTTTCCAAGAACAATAAAACGACACACAAAAAAGGATAAGTAAATAAGTAAAAACCGTAGTTCCTTAAAATGTCTAAATAATTTCTTGCAATGTTCACAATAGATGCACCAATTTCTGTTTACTTTGCCTTGATTGCATACACACAGTACTGTAATTTAAGGTTTACTGCATACAAGTTTACGTCATTTTTTGATATTAAAACAAAAAAATCCTGTCTCTTTATTGCCCTCCCAAAAACCACTTCTAATTCTTCTGCCAATGCGTCATATATTGGCCGCAGTGTTTTATATTCATATGGAATGTGAAATGTTGTCTTTTGCTCTTCCTTACAAAAGTAGCAAAGTTTGTCGTTACATAAAAATGCTGACACTTCCAGAGTTCCAGTGATCACACGGTAAGAAAACCACTTTACAGAAGGAGTCAACAATAGCTTCTGAAAACTATTATAGGCTTGTATTTAAGTTAGCTGTATGTTTCTTCTCTTTAAAACATTTTTAATCAGGGGTAGTGATGATTCACACCACATTTTTCTCATTGATAAAACTTTTATCTTAGTGAGTTGCTGTCTTAAGCAAGGCTCGTTAGTAAAATCATAAGTATGCCCGAGTCGTATCTTCTGGATTATATAAATTATTCTATGTGTCATCATAGCTAAAAGATTATCCCTGTAATTAAGAAGATCATCCAAGAAATAAAGCGGCATTTTCTGGTGAGAAGTGGGAATTTCTATCAAGTCACCTTTTAATGAAGCGTACCCACCCATGACTAGTTCAAGAGTATCAAAAGTATCCTTTACTGTGTTAAGAAGGGAGCAGTAATATTTTAATTTATATAAATTACTTATTATTGAACGTATCCCAAAGTTGGAATATTGGAGATCAAAACAATCAGTAGATACTGTAGAGTTCCAAAAGTCTTCTCTTCTTAAACATTTCAGAATCCATTCAGCTAAAAAATATTTCCAAAAGCTTCTGAAATCTATTGCTCCAAACCCACCTAGCCTTTCGGGAGTATTGGTTCTTTTTATGGAGATATTCGGTTTGTGTTAAAGGCCTAGGAAGTTCATCAATGTACCATACATCTCTGAGCAGATTTCGATGACCTATAATACTTAATAAAATTAAAAATTATAACATATCGAAATGTACAATTATAGTATGCTTACTTAAATAAGAATCCTAATTTATTTTATTAATCGGCAGAAAATTTGTATATTATTTAAAATACGAGTTTAAATATAGAATGATAATATTATAATCCTATAAAAGCGGCTCAACATACTCCATTTCATGGTCTCATTGGAAATGATTCCATTCAGATCCAACTCTGAATTTTGAATATGTTTGAAAACATATATAGAGACATGTTTTACCAAAATTTAAACAAAATCGGGTTTGCTCCATGGCAGTACGCCATTTGAAGGCAGCACCAGAGCTTTAAACTTTTATTTTTGATTTAAATAAGATAATGATAAAGTATAAATTATAGTTTGTGTTCTTGTGCATCTTTTAACGTCATTTTGTTAAAATCAAACTACTACAAAAGGAATTATGGCCTTCTGAACAACACTGGTCCAACGCAGTAGGCCCAGCTTTGAGAGGCTTAGAACGGCCCAGGTGAGTCACAGCACCGTCATATTTCACTCACTGTCTTCTTTCATATAAAAAAGCCAGCTCGCCCAAAATAATCAAAATCGGTGATGGTCATGCCGTGAGCGTGTGTACACTTGACATGAAATGACACAAAAGGGATTTCTGCAATGGGCTTCTAGACTTCAATTACAATTTTCTTGTATTTAGGACATTAATGTTGAAAGTTAAAATATTTTATTGTGCGGAAGAAATTAACAGAATATTCTAAAAGGTAAAATGATAATGAAAGGATTTAGTTAGAGATGCTACCTAACTGTCCTTAAAATTATTTAGTATCTTGTAATCTACTCAAGTAACCCTGTTTTAACCAAAATGTAGACAAAAGGTTAATCGTATTTTTTACTGTATCGTAAAGATTCACAATTTCATTGTGAAATATCTTTATGGATAAACTCAAATGTAAAAACAGTTGATAAAAATGCATCTAGTATATTAAGTTATTCTGAATACACTTCCTACAAAAAAAAGTCCAAACATTAAAAATTTTTATTAAAAGGAAGAATCTTATTAGGAAGTTTATATTTTTATAATGCTGTACGTCATAGCTTCAATAAAAGAACAAGCCTTTTATTATCAATTATTTTTTCTGAAATTTTCGATTTTGAGTGATTTTTTAATAAAGGTTTTAAATTGTCTTACTAAATATTCATATTTAATAAGGTATGAAATGTTACGATTTCAGTTCAATAAACCTCCAAAATTAAGCATAATTTTGTTGAATATATTAAAAAATAACAGTTTAAATATTAATCATTTTATTTGGACATGAAAAGTTAGACTTAGGATTTATTGTGGAGTTGTAAGTATAAGTCATTATTGTACTCGAGTTGATGTTTGGTATAAGAGTAATTCTTGCCAACGTCCTTGTAATTAAGAAATATAATTGTTTAGTTATTCCTTCTCATGGCAGCAATAACTAATCTGACCGATTAACCATTTTCAACAAAAAATTGTTATGATTACCATGTACCATGTATACAAGCAGGTCATTTTTTCTTAATTTGAATCATTACCAAATATCTACATTAGGAGTAAGGAATTCAATTCTGATAAATCCTATAGTAAAACTCAGCTGTTCTTCCATTATCATTTTGTATCACATTTCTTTTCTTTTTTGTAAAGTTTTAGTACTTTTTTACAGGAAAGATGCATTTTATATATTATTAAACATATGCATAAGATAAAAGGGATTAATTGAAAAAAAGAAATAGAGTTTTATGTTGTAAAATTAAGGTATCAAAACGACTTTTATTAAAACTGAACCTATGTTTTGCATTCTAAATAATAAATTTTGAAGAAAAAAAATGGTTTCTTTAAACATGAAATTAATGTTATTAATTATACATAATCAAACATAAATATTCAATTAAGATTTTGTTGCTGCTCAGAAATACCATTTTTATTTGAATTACTGATCTTAAAAACTTTTGCATATACCATGGAAAGCTCTTTGACACTTTTTTTCACTCAGGTCTGTATAATAATAAAAATAAAGGTATTATAATTTTAATATTGAAAAAGAGAAAGCAAGAGTAATATTAAAATGCAGAAACAAATAAGACTCCTAGAAACTGTATAAAAACTTTATTGTGGCTGTAAAACAGCTTTGAAAACTTATTTAAGCTTTTTTACTGTCTCCCATAGAAGATGCTTGGATGGCAAAAGGTAAATTGGCCAACTCCTCGACTACACCTTTGGGGTGCATGTCAGGAGAAGGTCTGCAGGGACTACATTTTTGTAGTTTGGGATTTTGAAAAATCGGTCGATACAGACAAGCATTCATTTATTATCGAGGAATTTACCAGAATAAATTACCCTCATGTCTTTTGTGAGTCTTTAAAAACTTGAGAAACATAACAAAACCTATATCAGACATAAAGATCTTATAAATATAATGTTAAATTACTTTAGGTCATGAATCCCTTACAAAATAGTAAGATGCTGAGATTAGACGTGCAGTTATTGTAGGTATAAAAGTGAACCTCTTCCTTGTCGATGATTCTTAGTGGGTGCAACAATGAATCCCAAGTGTCGAGGATGGGCTCATCCTCGTTAAACGAAAATGAAAAGCTACAGTCACGTGGTAATTTCAAGAGTAACCCACATCTTGAGATGTACTCCATATGGTGAGACATTGAGCCATACTTTTAGCAAGAAAGTAAATAATTTCATTAAGCAACCAAAAAACTGATTTGGACAACTCGATTGTTCATGCCCAAGATCAATAAAGACTTGGGAATGCTTCAAATAAGAATACTGTAGCTTTTTATTATCCTAGAGGAGGATGGCTACATAGTTAAGGTTTCTGTGGAAGACGCTAAAGGTTAAAAGGATCCTGAGCATTTAAAGTGGTCGGTGGTAAGATAAATGATTAGTTTTCTGATAAAAACATGAAGAACATACTAGCTAGCTATAAGCTTAGGGGCCTCGATCTTAGGAAATGAGCTGATTACCATATATCGGCCTGAAAAAGTGAAACATAAGTTCGAGTCACTAAGAGTGAAATATATGTCGAATGCTTAAAATACTCATACTTTATTGGTGGTGCTGAAGAATCAACTCCAGTAATGAGCATTTCATTCAAAAAGAAATACCGATTGGACCTTTCAAATTTGCTACATATTTTATCAGGGATCTTTTGTTAATGAGAAAGTTGTTTGAATAAACTATTTTACATATCCAAATCTCATATAATTGTCAAACCATTAAAGAAAGCTATTCAATTAAATGTATATACATCCATTAAAACTTTTTTTTCAATTTATCCTGAAAAAATAATATTTTCAATAATTTAATTTTGATAGAAGTCATTATAAATTGATGTCCACAATAGTCTTTAACATACAAAAATATTTGTATCAATGCATTTAGTGTCATTATAATTACTTTTGGAAAGGTCAAATATGATAGTGTGTACCTAATTTCCGTAATTCCTCATTTATGTCTCACAACATCCTCTAGTACCTACATATTGTTGTTAATATATATTATTAACCCCACCATATCCACATCTTAGTTTTTCTATATCATACTTTCGCCAGGATTAAAAATATTATAAAACTTATCAATTAAAACGATTTATTTATATTAATTTTTCAATTTGGGCCAACTATATTTTATAAAAATTGTCAATTCATGATTTTGTAATTTAGTTGGTAAGTAGACAGATTGGCAATTAATGTGAACGGGCTTAAATTTATGAAGTGGTGTTAGGCCTTCTCCAAATTGCGCTTGCAGTAATTTTTAAACAATTCTTTTTTTATGATTCCCTAGTTTTGAAGGACCTTGTAAGTGAAAAAAAAAATTGATCATAATCTCTAGGAAAAGACATAAATACATAATAATTTAAAAAAATATGTTGATTATTTATACACATGAGTAAAATAGGATTTATTCTGTGATATCCACAACTCTAGCCAAAGTATTTCATTATTAAGACCCATATTACTTACTATCTATATCAATTTCCCACCAATTTTCTTAATTTGCACCTTCCCTTGGCATGGAATGTCTTTTAGCATGAGTTGGTCGAATTCCAGGCATAGGGACTGCCTCCACTAGTAAAATAAACCACGTAGTTTACACATACATAATTTGTAACTGTTTGAATGGATCCAAGACTTGATTCAATGAATGAATGTAAATAATGATTTCAGAAATTTTCACTTCGTCGGAAAATGAAACCTTCAGATAACAATTGATAGTTAAACTAAACCGGAAAAAATATTTTTCTCCGATTTTCAAGACATTCCATAACAAATATCCAATTTCACCTTTATAGTCTTTAATCCAAATTTTAGAAAGTGGATGGAGTCCTAAGACAAATAAATTTTCTATCCCTAAGAATTTGTAGGATATCAGAGATATGTTTCTGAGAAGAATGTATCAAAAACATTCCTATGAAAAAATTCCGAGACGATTGTTTTCTCAAATAAAAAGTTCACTTAAATCTGTATTGCATACTATTGCCTTTCTCATGAATAAAAACTTTAACAGAGAGAAATGGATTAGGTATTTATTTTTTTTAGCTTTAAATCCCTTTTGAGTAGATGGATTTAATGTTTAATCTAAAACATTTTTGACATTTTTCCTATGACGATTTAAATTTTAATAATTAGAAATTATTAAATCCCATTTTGATTCTTCAGTTACATGCACCAAATTCAGGATTTCTATGGACATCTTTTTAAACATTTATCTTTTTTTTTCTTTCAAATCGAATCACAAATTCAATCTTATCACTGTTTACTTATAACCTGCAGTCATTCAATTATTGTTTTTTAGATCCAAAATCTGCTTGCTACATTGTACGTATAGATATTTTCTAATACAGGAATTAGCCAATTTGTCAAACAAAAATCAGGTAGGAACGCATCATAATTATTGACAAAAAAAGACAGTAGTATTTTTTAAAGATGATTTTGAACCTTTTTTTTAGGATGAATGATTTGATTTGCTAGTAGTATAATACAAAATTGAAATGATTAAATCATCATAATCATTCAACTGTTTTTCATGTAATAAAATACGTTTAATTTTTAGAGTTTCTCTTGAAACCTGGTTAACAAATTAAAGGTATTAAAAAAATATATGGTTTCTTTATTAACCACATTATTTATCAATGCTAAAGACTTCTATTGTGATATCATTTTCCCTTATTCACGGGTAGGTTAGATAGTCCGTTTCTGTACTTCATTGTCTCAATGTATCTGGGGAAAGGGAAAGGAAGAAAATAAATACTATATACTTTTTTTTCTTCTCTTTTTTCATCAGAACAAAAGGGTCTCCAGGAAGGATCACCAGTTTTCCCTATAATTATTTATGTTGATACTGTTTGATGTATTATCTACTATTTATTTTATCTGGAATGATCTTGTCATTACTGTATTAACTGTACATTTTTACTCTTTATGGTGTTAATGAAGGTATAAAATTTTAAACACAATCAGATAGCCTCATTCTCCTATCTTTGCAATTACAACTCATAAGGTATGTTTATCAAACAAAAAGCGCTTTAATTTTTTTTATAAGTGTTATTTGTTTTACAAAACTTCAACAGATTATATACAAGTAATTTGTTTTGTTTTTTTTCTAAATTTTCCACAACTTTTTATAGTGCTTTCTATTCTAAAAAAATGTATTTACTTTAATGAAAACTGTCTTTTTCACTATTTCAAACTATCGTTGTTAATTTTCCCTCATTAATGTTGACTTAAGGACAACACACTTAGAACAATCAATTTTTATTGAATAGAGTTATATTTTTATAAGGAAAGTCTTTTTTTTATT
Organism: Lepeophtheirus salmonis; assembly: GCF_016086655.4. Taxonomy (NCBI): domain Eukaryota; kingdom Metazoa; phylum Arthropoda; class Copepoda; order Siphonostomatoida; family Caligidae; genus Lepeophtheirus; species Lepeophtheirus salmonis. Next base: position 67,578,258 of record NC_052135.2, read on the forward strand.
ATTATTATTTACTAATGGAGTGGTGGAAAATAATAATTGATAATTTAATTGATATTTTTATTAATATAGCAAAGTTTGTATGTTTATATATTAGGACTGGTACGGTACGAGGGATAAAGGCCGCAGATAAGCTTCTATGTGCATCCATTAAACCTCTCTTCTAAAGTTGTGACATTTTAAATAGTGATTTGCAACTCCTTGGCAAGTTCAAAAGTGTAGTAATTTTGTTTTATTAATTCTATCCCCTTTCAAATTAATTCACGATATTTCTACCTGATGGAATTTTACTTATGATATGTACGAGAGTTATTTGTAGCAACAATCCCCAATTTATTCCGTATTAATCGAAGCAAACATCAAAAATATAATAAATCGGTTGCTTCATTTTCTGATACCCGGAAAAAACTTACGGAAAACCGACCATTTAAATAAATTACAACAATTAGGATCACTGAGAAGGAATATTCTGTATCTTTGTCTAATTCCCATACAAAATTATTCCTAACTACGACAACTGGACAGAACGAATCAAGGAAAATACGATAAGCCAAAGCTGAAATAAAAATGAACTTGCTATCAGGACCCTGATCTTAAAATTATCTCAATAAATACACAGTCTTTGACACAAGATTCAAATCATTAATCTTGATGAACAATCCATTAATCAAGTTTACCAATCTTTGATGAACGAAATCATAGATTTTCATAGTTAGGTAAGATTTTAATCCATAATTATTCTTTATATATAAAATTAATTAGGTACTTCTTTTTTTTCAATATATAGATCCATCAATCAAAAACTGAAGAAGTCAATTTGACAATACTACATCCTTCGGGTGCAATAGATGATAGAGCGCCACCTACTAAAAAAAAACTTTCATGGCAGAAAAATTGAAACATTGACCAAAAGAAATAGAAAATTACATAATGACCTACAAAAGGATAAAATGTATCCCAGTCAACGAAAACCCAGTGGTATGGTGGAGGTACAAATTAAGTAAATTTGCTAATTTTTCCAAGTTAGCTTCACAATATCTCATAACTAAAAGTACATTTGTATAGAGGGCAATCCATTTTTTCGACAGCTTACAATATTGTGACTGCTAATCTGTCTTGTTTTTACCAGAAAATGACAAACTCATCTTTAAAAAAAAAATATATATATATCAGTCTTTTGGTTAGAGAAGTTAAGTATATTTCGATAAAATATTTTACTATTATATCAAAACACGAACTGTGAAAGGTGTACTGCGGTTTGAATCGAACTGTGGGCTTAGCATAAAGTTCCACCAATAATATATATGTTTTCTGCTAAGTCATTTTTAATTGATAAATATTTTTTTTTATTTGGCATGAATGAGCAACAAAAAAAATAATTGATAATAATATTTTAGACATTAGGTATAAAAAACGACATTTAAATATTAAAACGAAGTGAAATGCCAAACTATATGCACGCTATACGTGGTATAAAAAAAAGAGAATATTTATTTTCGAGCATTTTCGAACTAATTACTCATATCATGAGTCAAATTAGAGGAAAATTGTTGCAAAATATATGCTTCATCTATAATTATTAATAAAATGGAGATTCTTTAACAGCATTCAAGTCGATAATTTAAAAGAAATAACAACAGAATTTCACTTTTTTTGGTCTTTAAAATTTTATCAATCAAAACACATTCATGAAGATTTTTTTTTTTGCGATTGATGTTTATTTTCTTTTTTAGAGGGAACAATGCAAACTAAAAAATATCCCACGATACACACTGCCCAACTTTCGTCAATAGCTATCTGTGCTGCAAAAATGATTAGATATCATGTAGATATAAAATTGCTAAATAATCACCCAATTAACAACTTTTGATTATTCGGTAATCGTCTTATCAATGGATCTTTGTAATTAATTATTTTGTTTTAAAAGAAGGTTTTTTTACGTCTTTTTATTTATATATCTAAACAATGACAATAAAAAAGAAGATTGAAGTTAAGTGGGAGATGTTTTGCTGGATAATATGTAGAAAATATATTCTTAATAAGTACATTACTTTGTAGGTTGAATGATTATTTAAAAATATTTATTATGGAGAATTTCATGTACTCTTTCTCTAAGAGTGCAAAGGAATAAAATAGTTTTTTTCTAAAAACATTGGAAAAGAAAACCATTTTTTTTAAACATATGGTAATTTTTTGTATATTTCATCCATCATATCTTAATATCAGGTAAATTAAGAAATAATAGGCTAGATATAGGTATCTACTGTATGTCATTTGTTTTAACTACAGTTGTACATCAACACTTGTTTCTTACTTGTTTCCAAACTATAGTCAAAGTTATATGTATTTGTTTGAAAAACCAAACCCTTTTCGGGAATTCCTCTAGGTATTTATTTTTCTCTATCAATGATATTAATGATTGAATGGTTTCTGAAATATAAAGGCTAATAAAATAATTCTATGTATGAGATATATAAAAAATGCAGTTACTTTAATAGTATGCATACTTACTAAATATATTTATGATATCTATTTTGTATGCTTTCTAATAATTAAATAATAAACCCACCACGTCCATTTGGATCAAAACATACTCAACATATTTTTAATTTTATAGTAAAGAATGAACAACCAATAATCGTTATTTATCAAATTGTTCCTACATTTTTTAGAAAATTCTAAATGCTATAATAAAGTATGTAATTTTTTAGTTCTTTCTGTTCAAGGTTTAGTGAATTTAATAGTATTCTATTATAATTGATATTTAAAGAAGGAATTTTAAAAAGGAAGTAAAATAGGACAGAGTAAGACTAAATGCAATGGAGGAAAAATTAGGTTTTCAAATTTTTAGTATTTTGTAACATGTATATTTGTTTTTGTTTACAGCCTGAAAAGTGTTTTTTTCATTTTGTTAATATGTTTTCATTAGTATATTTTTCTTTAAGAGATAGTATCCGAAAATAAAGTACTCACAAGTGGTTGTTCTCCAGAACGACTAAGAGAAACACTTAGGAATGGTTTTAGACTTATAACAGTTACTAAGTTGCTCTCTTCTAAATATTTTTCAAATTTTCAAAGTGACTATGGCATTTTTTTAAATGTTCCTTTAATTAATGAGATGGAGTTGCAGGGATTACATACAACTAAATATCATAGTATCATAATTACTTTATATGACCCTTGAATTGTATTTGAAGCCAATATACAAATATATATTTCCTTCTCTAAGTACGACAGTAAATCGAATCTACGAAATAATTAATTGAAGAAAATAACTTTTCATAAGCCCGTTGTTTACTGAGCTACAAGGGGCAATTATTTTTTTTTATTTTGGTTTATTTATATATAACCGTCAAGCATTATTTTATAGAACTATAACTATATGCAAAGAAGGCAACGACCATTTAAAAAAAAAGTATATTTTTTAATTCACAAATTCTTATAGTTAATAAAATTTAAAGTTAAAAACTCTTGCATCAAATATACTTTCTCCATATGAAAGATACTAAAATATTTAATTTGTTTTCATTTCAAATATAATGTCAATATTTGCTATTATTACAATCTAAAAATATGATGGAAAGTAGATAAGATACAAAAATGAAAATACTAAAATATGTTATTCATACAATACATTGATAATGAACAGCTTGTATAACGAATTTTTTACAACAAATAGTCGTCAAAAGACTTTTATTGTTAAAAACAACTTAGTTGATTGTCACGCTATTCTTGCTTAAATAAAAATAGGGATATCTAATTCATTATGTATTTCATCGTATCTTGCTAAATCCTCTTCCCATTGAAATTATATAAAATAAATCATTTCTCTACTAGTTCATTAGCAAAAGGGAATTACAATCTAACTGATTCTAATACTTTGATTGAGTCATCAGGATAAGTAATTAAATTAAAAATACTTTGATTGTTTTAAATTATATATGGTAAGGCTTGTTTTCATTGTTAGGGCAATGAAATAAATTAATAAATTTTCAACAATTATATTTGTACTAAGAGTAAATAAAACGTGCGAGGAGTTGAATATCCATAGGGAATATATAGTTATTCAGGACTATGAAAAATATTATTTTCATTTTATGGAATACTATTGTCTGTCAAATATAAAATTATTTTTAATATACAAGGTGCACAATCTATATATTCTGCCACTTTTGTGCACACTCTTTGGCAAACACAGGCACTTCAGCAGGTTGCTCAAACCTGCACCAGTTTTTGAAACAATTGGAATCAATTAATGAATTAATTTTCTCAAATATTTGCAAAAGGCACGGAGCCCTGCTAAGAATCCGGCACCGGTAGTGACAGTATAACAATTCTTCTATCTCTGGAACACAGTGAAACGGTTGTTTGCAAGGTTAAGAGGCAATTTGAGACCTATCAAAGAGATCACTGATACCTACACGGGTATATTAGAAACCCAGGTAACGCTCTGGTTTACATGGTTGCCAATGGGAGGCCTTGCATGCGGCAGCAGGACTGGGTTCCCTGCCACACCTCGAAAAAAAGTATCAAATGGCGGAAATGCAATTTTGAAAACTTCATCTCGCAGGACTTATAGCCTCTAAACTCGTCAGAGCCGAATGCGATAGAATTTTTTTACGGAAAAGATCAAATGTCAAACTAACCAAACCCTCTAGAATATCCAAAGACGATCTCTTCAGTCGGATCATGCAGAAATTTCAGTATTTGATAAGGAACCTAATGGTGAAGGACTGCTTACGCTTTCGGCCACGTAAAGAGACTCTAATTGATACTTGATGTGATTATATTGAACAAAATAAATCAAAGTACACCGAGGTTACCGAATCTGGTTTTATTTTTTCAATTTGAGGACAGTTTTGAGAGAAAATTGCGAAAGAAAAAAAACCTTTCTGCAGCACAGATAGCTTTTAAATTAAAGTTGGGATTTTTATATCAACGGATATTTTTTAGCTTGTACTTTTCCCCTCTAAGAAAGAAAATAAACATAAATCGCTCATAAAAAATTTATTGATGGATGTGTTTTGATTTTAAAAAGTATTAAATACCAAAAAAAACTTAAACTCTGTTGTTATCTCTTTTAAATTATCGACTTGAATCACGTTAAGGATTTAAATTTTATTAATCATTATAAATGAAACATATATTTTTCAACAATATTTTTGAAGGCCCATTTTTTTTGGGCGTTTGATGGTTATTTGCTTGTTAAAGGAATAAAATGCAAATTAAAAATAGTCATAAGGTTGTGAGTTATGCAGATTTTCATGCACAAGTTCACTTGTACAATGCGTGGACCGATTTTTACTATAGACAATTAGATATGGTTCTTAATTCTCAACGGAGCTGTGGCGGTTGCTAATGAAGCCCATTTTCTACCAGCGCTTCACTTGCACAACCCAATGGCTATGGTGTATTATAGGATATTGAAAGGGGTCTTTTATGCTCAGGGAAGCAGTTGTAGTGGTTAATGCTCAACCTCTTGAACCTGCAGTTCTTTTGAACGACCCTTGAGTGGGGTGTATTATAAGATATTAAAAGAGGTGGATGTAGGTAATAATCTACCTTTTGAACTTGTGGTTCACTTGCACAACCCGTGAGTCATGGTCTATTATAAAATATTAGAAGGGTCCTTGATATTATGGATAGTGGCGGTAATAGGCTTTGATTCACCTATAAAACCAGCTGTCCACTAACACAAACTGTTGGGCAAGATATATCATGCAAAATAAAATGGAGCTTTTTATAGGAATTTCTTATCAGAATATAGTTTGATTGTCTTAAAAAAAATTCAAAGAAAATAATAGATCAGGATTTCTAACCTTTTAATATAATGGCCCGCAGAACTTATTAAGTGAAATTTCCTGAAAAAATGGCTATATAAAACAAAATTATTAATTACATATTTATTTTAATTATAGACAAAATATAAAAAAAAGGCCTAATATAACTTTCAATTCCGAACTGCTAAAAAAACTTATTGGGTATCCCTGTCAGAGTTACTGAAAATGAGAGATATTTTGCACAATGCCTGGCCATTTTGCAAAATGTCCGATTTTCCATATGGGTGATATATATATATATTGTATAAGCAAACAAGGATTTCTAAATATTTTCCCACTGGATTTGTCTTTGGGGTTAACAAACAGCTTTTTTAATACACAATCCGTCCCTCCCTACACCACAGGAAAAACAACACTTCCTGTGATGTAATTTTTCACTTTACATGTATCCTAATTGTTCATTTACCCAAACACTAAATATAAAAAAGGTATATATTTTATTTAATATAGTACATAACGTTTTGATGGATTATAAAATATATGTAGATCTGCCAAAATTATCTGTCCCCTAAAGTATAAAAAATTTAACATTATTTTCTTCTACTACTAATTTAGATTATGATCTCACAGGTATAATGGCAAACAAAAGTATTTAATTTTTTAACTAATGTTCTTTGTACCATATGTAAATTTTGTTTACTTGCGTTAGTATTTATAAGGCAGTAATGGTATGGGTAATTAGAAATGGAGATAATTATACAACGGAAATAAAATTAGTCTAGTAAAAAGAAATCCATGATTTGTAAGGGATTTTATTTTTATATATTAATATTTGTTTACTTGGCAATGAAAAAAGTACTTAAGCAACGCTCAAGCTCAAAGACTCCATTATTTCATCCACATTTTTGACAATTGGCCTTCCGGAGTGTGGGCCATCTTTGACAACAAAATGATCGAAACAGAATTGTTAAAATAAAATAAAACGTGATGTGTTGTTAAAGTATGTAGGACCATAAACATTATTCACATTTCCAGCCACTTGGTTGTATTTTCGCTTTTATTGAAGAAAAACTGTATAATAGGGCGTATTTTGTGTTTGCTGTTGTCCATTTTTGACGCATACTCAAACAATACTATGTCAAACAATCAAACAATTGTATGATAAGTGTTATAGTACAAAATTTTAACTTTATATAGTAATTTCGTCTAAATAACATCATTTATATTATTAAGGTCCAAATTCCTTCACATGAAATGCTTCCCTATACCAAGGCCACAGAAGAAGTAGTTTCTATGGAAGCATCACATCTATCATACCTTAGCCACCTCCCTATTTCTCCATTTACAATCCTATGGATTTTGGTACATATATGTAATAATATTAATTTTATTCAATTTTTTTGGCACACTCCTCGTTATATGGTCGACATCTTTTAATCTGGGTTATGTTTGGAACTGGCGTTGTATTCCAATGTTTGATTTTGTCAAATGTATAAAACTTATGTTTTCTAATTGATAAAATAATTAATTTTATTTTATTGTCAATGTTTTAGTATTATTTTAAGTGTCATTTTCCATAGTGAGGATATTTCCTAATATTGTTGTCTCTTTTACCAGACAGGACTCCTCGGATAGTTTCTCTGGTGCTTCCATATTCGTCATGACTTGAGTCTGTTTGTCCACAATTTTCAAGCCCGATCTTTCTTCAAATGATTTTTGGACTATGCTGAGGTATCTTCAGTCTGACTCAGTTGACTATTGACTCATCACGATAGACACATCATCTGCAAGTAATGGATTTGTAGAAAAAAATCCTCCTACTTATATTCACACGAATCATCTTTTGTAGGGGGCTGATCACTATGGAGGAGAGAGATGGGCTGATAGGATCCCCTTGGTTCACCATCAATATCTATGACTGATTTTACTCCTGTTAGTATATTTCAGATTGCCCTTATAAATTCAAGGGGAAATTCCCAAAATCAAATTTCCTCTTTAATAGGAATAGCTTACCATTACATGATTGACAAATCCCACTACCGACAAACATTATCGGGTGCTTTCCCCCAGGGATTAATGGCCAGTAAAGTAATTAAAATATTCTGCTTCAAAAAGATCGATAATAACCCTAGAAATGAGCAAATAAACTTCAAATTGACTAGAAAGTATTTTACGAGTGATTAACATATGGTTGGCGTTTTAATTTCAACATTTATCATGAAGATAGTACAATTTTCTATATGTTCAAATGTAAGGTGGGCTATACGATGAATAAACAATAACATTGGCCTAACTAGCTTGCAACTAATCCCCAAGGTGACTCTTCTATTTTTATGAGCACACATGTTTCTTCAATCAGATTTGGAATATCATTTAATATTAGACAAAAATTAAATTCACTACTCAGGAGTTAAATAACAATGACAAAAGCTGATGAAAAAGAAAAACTTAGATTACCAATTTCTAAAAAATGGAAGAATAAAAATTCATTGGAGTTTCATTAGTTTGTATTCGCTTAAGTGAGACCAAAACATTCCTATTTTACACCGCATAATACCATAATTATGTCTGCAAATATTAATATAACAGTAGTTTATAACAAATATCATATCTAACTTTATTATTTTACATATACTGATTTAATTAGCTGAAACCACAATGAACTGTGTATTTTTGTATATCAATTATTCTTTTCATGTTTCAAAGGGTTAAAGTAAATATTTATTTACATGCATCCATAATTTCATTTTAAAAAGAAAAATATTAATAAAGTCTTCATAAATCAAATTATATTAAGTTTACCATATATCATATAATTGGTTTTTATATAAGGGAGTTCATGTACTTAGTTTCTTTTTATTTTTAATTCTTAATTTTGTACAAAATGCTAAACCTTGGTGTAAATGAAGGATTTTTCATTGGAAACGCTTAAATATTTTATTTAATTGGGAAAAAACAACGCCATATTACTTTTCTGCCTTAGACATTTAGAAAATTATCAAAATAACTGTTCAATTGTTGAGCTTTAAATTGCAAAATCAGTTTGAGTCATGTAGTGTACTTTTGGGCGCATAACTTTGTTATTAAGTAAAATATGCATTATTGGTAAGGCAGTAATCAAAAAGTGCTTCACAAGCATCATGTTATCGTATTCTTCGTTGATGATTATAATTACCACGTTACTGTCACTAGAAATAGCTATCGAATGAAATTAACTTGGTTTTTTGGTCCTTATTTGCAAAGTATGGACTTGGCTAGCATTTGGTTTTAACAAGAGGGTGTCACTTGTCACACAGCAAACGTTTCAAATGATTTACTGCTAGGCAATTTTAGTAAGCGCGTTATTTTGTGTAATGAACCAGTTGATGGTCCACCTTGATAATGCAATTTAAAACCTTTAGAATATTTTCTTTCGAGCGAAATCAAGTCATTGATATGGACCAATCAGCCGGTGATGTTAAAAAAGCTCAAGAAAATATCAAACACAAAATTGCTGCAATTTCAACAAAAAATACCCTTTTTACCGATTTTTAATTTAAAAAGTCAATATACAAAACTAATAAAATTTAAGATTTTGTCTTGCCTTGTCTTGAAGTATAACCCGGTTTCAACTCAATAAAATCAAGAATATGTGCATGGGGTAAAATTTAAAGGAGTGTTCAGTTTTAGACGCGCACACCTGTATTAAGTTTGTTTCCCACAAAAAGAGGACTAGCAATAAATTTTGAACAAAAAGAGTGTATAAGTCACGCCTTAATTGAAAAGCAGTGGTCAGACTTCAAAATTACTCGAGAAGTCAGAATTTTGGGCTCTTAGATAGGAGCCAACAGCGTAGAAATGAATATGCAGGATGTTTACAAGAATGGAGAAAAATATTACTTTTTCTCTTCTTTATGTTTGAACATGTGGAATAAGATTAGTCCGATATATATATATATTTTACCCAGTGCAGTGTATCTACTTTGCGTAAGTCCTTTTAAAATGTTAACATTCTTGAAATTATTAAAGTTGGAATACACATTTTTTGAACTTCAAAAGAAAAGAAATATCTCCAAAAATAGAATCTATAACCATTTAGATATGGAGACATAGGCATTCTCGATTTGTTTGAATTTGATAGTCCCTCAAAAGCATCTAGATTTGTAAACTATGGTAAAGGGAACATTCTGGTAGGAATATCTTAATCATATTTTGATTCGGGAAAGTAGTGGGTTGTAGATAACCCCTAGTATGGTTTCTCAGAAGTATTATATATATTGTCAAAATTTTCATGGATGATGGATTTAGAAGCATTCTGGAGGAATATGAACTTTCATTGAAATGGGATCTGCCCATGAGGAAAGTTTAAATAAAATGAACATAACAACCATATGTTCTGATATCGCAAGGGGATGTCAATCTATAACCATTTTGATATGGAGAGAAAGGCATTCTCGATTTGTTTGAATTTGACAGTCTCTCAAGATCATCCAAGTCCTTGATAAATCAAATTGCCTCTAAACGCCTATTTTCGATCTTCAGCTCTTATGTGAATCTTTAAAGACCAATTGTGCCTTTAAAATTGAAAACTCCCTCAATTTCAGCAGCTTTCCTATGGAACTGTTCAAAAAATCCTTCTCTTCTGCCACTCCAAAATTATTTAAAATGAAGAAATTTATTCTAACGAAGCCCAGCAGATTGTATAAAGACTACAAGAATTAAGTTCCTACCTTCTCCTACAAATAATTTACTAACAGACACACTTAAAGATGCTAACAAGTTTTTCAAAGAATACATCCAAAAATATTTGACCTATATGGGCATTATACAACTCATTGAAAAGCAACATGGTAAGAAACTTGGAAGGATTGACTTTCTGACTACTATTAAAAAAACTAAAATTGACGCCATGATCACTTAGGTACAGTATATTTAATATAAGCTAGAAACTATAAAAGACAGTAATTGAAATGGAATAATTCCTACTTTAACTTGTACTCGATTTCTTTAAATTGCATTTAATTTGATGTTTTATTATGATATATTTAATGTGAGTTCGTTGTTTTTGTTCCTAATATTATTCAATAATTTTGAATAATATGAAGAATGTATACTAATAAAGGGAAAGAAAAAAAAACAGTGAGTTATGTGAATGTTGTACGGTCAAAAATGGGGTTACCACTTTATGTCAAACATCCTACACAAATAAATTGTCGCAAATATTTATTTCTATTTCGATGACGTAGATTCTCAAATAATATGCATTAGAGAAGCACAATCAAAAAAATTTCACATTGATTCATTTTTAGGAATAACTGTAGAGAAATATGTACAACATAGAGACGACAAATTAATTTTTTTGTTAATTTGGCAAAGTAAGGCAATAATAGATAAAAATCTTTCGTTTACAACAATCAATATTTGCTTAGGGAAAGGTTATGGTGTTTTCTACACCAACGAAAGGAAAGGAGATTTTTTGTTTTGTGATCAAATTTGAATATAATTTCCCCATTTAAGATTGCAAGATTGGTAATGAAGTTCATAATTTGTTATTCTTAAAAGTATTATACTTAATTGTAATTCATTGTACAAATCATAAAATTGAAAATTAACTCATCAAAATAAAATCTGTCCTCTGTAATTGTTCAGAAAGGATAGTTTTAGACTGAGCTTTACTAAAATGGTAAAATATTGTGCTGTTTAAGGACAATAAGTATTTATTTTGATGCTGTTAATTTATATTAACTTCAATGATAACTTAGTTCAAAGAGCTTTCTACTCTTAGTAATATACTATTATTACTAAAAGTGACGTCATTCCTTTAAACTTACCCCTTTTGTCAGATGGAGTATATGCCAATGAGTCATACACACATAATAGGTGTTTGCAATAGGTATTTTTTAAACTTTAGTAATTTGAAACTTGAATTATCTTCTCAAGTGAACTTATATACAGAGTATTTATCTTATTGTGTTGTCTGCGATAAAATATTGATATTAAATTAATATTAGTTCGGAAAAATATACTTATCTTTTTAACACATGAGCTGAGTTTTTGCTTACTTTATAAAATCAAAAATGATTAAAAGTTTTATGTAATCGTGACACGTCATTGTAAAGAATAATTGTATCATCAAAAAATATAAAGTACAACTTTCAAAAGTATAATCCTGTGTAGATTTTTACATTGCAGAGCAAAAGTAAAAAAATAGATCAGTCGATTTTTTTCTTATTTTCAGATTAATTGAGAAATTTTACAGTTTCGACGAATATAGTAATATTTATTAATTAGATGTGGATTAGGTGAATAAATTATGAAACAAGTTTTTAGATGCCCTAGTGATATCGGAGTCTTAGCCAATTCGAATTCTAAAATCTCCTATTAGTATAGCAGATTATAAGAATATCACGGTACTATTTCAAATATCCTCTGATATACTTATTTTAATTATCCCCATAAATACTTGTGGTAAGCTATTCAACTCTGTAGTTCATAATTGTAGTAATTGTCAGGTTCTTTGGATACTGAAAGAGTTTATTTTTGCTCAATTTGAAGGGAGTTTCAGAAAGAAGGATTTCTCCAACTTCTACCATTTGGATTATCCAATAGAATTATCAAAATAAATTGCAATTTAAAATGGAAATCTTTTATCGCAAAGAACCTGATACATTAGAGAGCAATAAACGTGGGGTAATTAAGAGGATTATTAATGATGTAGTTGCTTACTATGCTGCTTTTATGATTAAAATTCCAGATGAGAACATCTCAACTTGGAAGTTTGATGAAGATCTATTTATATTTAATCCTTCATTCTCTGCAAGATACTTAATGGTTTCGTGTAAGATTATTTGCAATTAGTACCAATAGCTCTTTGCTTGCTCTTTTGTATTATCATAGTCATTTTATGGTTACTTATTGAACTTTCAGAAATTTATTCATGGCTTATTGGTTAGTCATCGTTTTAAAAGTATGTATAGCATTTTTAAACTAAAATGTTGATTCATATTTGCATAATGCAACTTTTATAGATGAATTAAGAGAAAAAACAATATTAATGCTGCTAAATAGTCCATTATTTGACAGAAAAGTAAATTTCAAATTGTTTTTCTATCATTTATAAGGTCTGCATTAAATTTCTTTACTGTAAAATATTTGATAATTTGATATTTTTGTATTGTTTCCCATGATTTTGGGTTTCAAAAGTATAAATATTGATTTTTTTAAACTTTCCTTAGTCAACCATAAAGGTCTAATAAACATCAAATTTAAAAAAAAATCGATGTTCATACTTTTGAAATCCAAAAGCACCAACTCAGAGAGTGCATATCTAAAGCTATGTGTAAATTTTGTCACAACTGGTGTCTAGGGAACACTTCAAGGTAGTGGAGCTTTATTTGTTGGGAGACCAGACTTGGACAAAAAGAGGATAAGTTTGAATTCTCTTGAATAAATAAACCTATACATCAATCTGAAATCATAGAATATATAAGAACATGCAATAAAACAAAAAAATGTCCTGGAATATCGGGTCTCCCTTTGGAAATCTATAAAACATTAACATCAGCACTTGCCCCAATTCTTGAGGGTGCTTACAGAGAAATATTTGATTCTGAAGCGATACCTAAGTTTATAAGTACAGGGACTTCAGTGCTAGTCCCTAAGAGATGAAAAGGACCACTTTCAAATTAAAAACATCAGGCCAGTCATACATCTGAATACATATTACAAAATCTTGATATGAATAGTAAACAAGAGGCTAGTTAGGATCCTCCCACATATTATTCCATACGAACAAAAAGGTTTTATAAGAAATAGATTTGCTGAACATCCCACCTACTGTACAAGATATGATCAATGAGATTAAGCTGGTAGGTAAATATTTTTTTGTTTTGCATAATAGATTTCGAGAAAGCTTTTGACATGGTATCCTACCCGTTCATAATACGGCAATTACTCGAAGTATATTTTTCACAAAAGTTTGTAAGAATAATAACTACTATTCTCAGGAGTATTCCTTCTATAGTAAAAATAAGTGGACATTAAATCTAGCTTCCATAGCTCAAGGGTGTGCCAAGAAGGAGAAAGTTTATCCCCATCTCTGTTTCTAATTGTTGTTCGATGTCTTCACAGAGAAATAATGAAAAAAAAAATTAAGGTCCTTCAATATGATGATAATGTTTATAAATCCCTCTGGTATGCAGATGACCTCATAATCATCATGGAGGACTCCAAGGAAACCTTAACAACCTCTATCAAAGAAGTATTTATCACACGGAAGAGGTTTAATAAGAACTCTGGACTCAAAGTTTATTTCGAAAAAAACAGTAGTCCTCATGTCCGAAGAGTAATTCTTAAGGCAAAATTTCCACATATCATGTTCTCCACTTGGTCTTTGCTCCTGGGTGGCAACATCGAAACATCCCAACATGAGGGAGCTATAAAACGAATGAGTCACTAATTTTGTCAAAACTAGAAAACTTAAAAAACTTATATTCATCATTTCGCCTAAATCTTTTTGATAAAATTAAGGTTTGGAACTCTATTATGATCAAAAAAGTAATTCATCTTATGAGATACACCCCATTTAGGGAGGGTGTTTGCAAAAAAAAAATGACCAAGATTCGAGAAGACTTCTTATGAAATAAAAAGAGACCATATGTTTTGCAAAGTCGGTTAGAGGCTCCCATAAGGACTGTGGACTAGGTTGCCAAAATTAAAAAGCAAGTGGGAAATCATTGAATCTCTCTTGGTTCAATAGCTTGATTCTTGATGAGGGTTTCTTTGCGCTTACAATGAATAAAGTATTTTTACGAGTAGTTAGGATACCGTATAAAAGAACGACTACATATAGGTCCACGGGATTTATGCAAAGTCACAAATCAGTTGAAAATTTCATGCAGAGAATTAACTACTCTTTAAACTCGATTCTCCCAGTAGTTCTCCTGTTACTTGGTCCACCCAGCCCTAAATTACAACAATAGATTATTAAACCAAAACGAACTACTCAAGTTTGACAGACTTATCTTTTTTAGGAAAACTTAGACAATACCGAACTCCAACTCTTCCCTATTAAAATTTCCTGGTAAAATATCACGTCTAGAAGCATTGCCAGAGCTTTAAAGATAATCAAAGCTGTGGGAACCATGCACTCCTTGTCTCTTGGCCATTGGAATGTTCCCCCTAGATCGGTTAAAATGGTAATAGCATGGTGTTTAGGCATAACAACCCCAGAGATTTGTCGAAGAAACAACTACTTCATTGTTACATTGGCTCTTGACGACTCTGTTCTTAATAACGTAAAACGAATTTTGTATAAAACATTTACGAACTCACCTCAGAAGCTGTTTCGATACCGATTTGCAACGGGTTCTCTCTACACGAATTTCAAACACTCCCTGGAAGAAGAAAGAAAATGTAGTTTCTGTAAAGTCAAAGTAGAAAGGTCCTTTCACCTCTTCGTGGGTAGCCATGAGTTATCCATGTACGAGGCATTTTCGAAAAAAGGGCTAAGGAAGGCTACAGAGTAACACTGAGAGTAAGGAGAGTGACTCACTTTTTTTATGTCTCCAGAAGCTGACGAAGATATGAAGATCGATACGTTTATACACAAATAAATGCCACAGAGTCAAGTTAAGCAGTCCAGTAGTATTATGTCGTTTGCAAATGATCTGTTATTTTGAACGAATCTTTTTAGTAAACGTACTGAACCAGCTCAGTTGTATGAGTGGTTAGTTCGTTTATACCGTAAGTTACCCATACATATCACTCAACCTTAATCAATTATTTCTATCCAATTTGCCTTTTATGTTAAGTTATTATGAAATATGAATATCTAAATGTATGGCATGGTAGTTCATTTACTTGATTCCTTGAGTGCACTTTAATTCGCGCTAACGAACCAATGCAAAGTCACTAGCTCACCAACTGAACTATTTTCACAAATGTACTGATTCACCAAAACAACTGAATTATCAAAAGAACTGAATTTTTAAAAGAACGAATCCTCAAAGGAGCTGAATCTTTGTAAGAAAGAATAATCAAAAGACCGAATCATTAAAGAACTTATTCTTTAAAAGAACGAATCTTTAAATAAACAAATCATCAAAACAACCGAATGTTTAAAAGAACTGACTCATAAAGAGGACTGAATCATCAAAAGAACTGATTAACTAAAAGGACATCTTATAAAATCCAAAAATATACCCCAGCCCATAGGTTTTTTTAAGTGAAATGCTGAGCCCGAAGGTAGCTTTAAATCCACCACCGCTACGTTTCTAAGCATCAAGGACCTCTTTTAGTATCCAAAAATATACCCTGGCTGACAGACTGTGCATGTGAAGTGCTGAGCCTCAAGGTAGTTCAAACTCCTCTGCCGTTGTGTTTCTATGCTCAAGGACCTATTCTAATATGCTATAATACACCCCAGTCCATGGGTTGTGTAGGTGAAGTGTTGAGTCCTGAGATAAGTAAAATTCCCTCACTGCCTCTTCCGTGAACATCAAGGACCTCTTGTAATATCCAAAAATACACCCCGGCCTACGGGTTGTGTAGGTGATCTGAACTAATAGTCATTTATTAATTAAAATGAGCATTAACATTAATAATGGGGATAACTAGACGACAACTTAAAGATGCAATTTCATTATTCGTTTGATATGGAGGTTTTAGTATATATAGTATATAAGGAATTTTGAACTGACATTTGATCTTTTGCATCAAGTTATCTAGTCTATCGAGTTGTATTTTGGTATATTTCAATGGATTCTTGATGCTCAGAGAAGCGTCTGTGCAAGAATTTAACATGCCGTGGGCCGGGGGGTTAAGTTTATAATTATTTTTTTTTTTTCAAATATTACCATGCAACAATATTACCACAACCTTTTTAGCAATAGTTTTAGAGGGTACCCTTTTCGGTTTTAGGTATTTGAGTCATTCAAGGAGCAATTGTTGATAAAATATGTAAAAAATGTCAAGTTGATGCTTGAAACTTTTATAAAGCATTTATTTATCTTGAGTATCATTTTTTTTTGTTTTGTTATTTTATTATTTTTTTATGCAAAAACCAAAACAACTTTTTTTCAAGTTATTTTTAAATATATTAATTTTAAGAATTGTATTGATATGTTTGCAGGTAGTAAACATATCATTTACTACGAAAACTCATTTAAAATAAATTAAATTATTTATTCTCAAATATTGTAAAATAAATTAAAAATTTATCTAAAATATAAAAATGCAATAAATCTTCAGTAGGATCTAAATTTCTAAAAAAAAATGACTTTCGAAGATCTTAGGGGTCATTTAACTACCTAAAATATTAATAAAAATTATTCCAACTATGTTAATTATATTTATTTAGACAAAAGAAGAACTTTCTAACCTCTATATCTTTAATTTTTGAAAAAAACGAAAAAAAAAGACACCCTCAATAACATTGATAAATTAGTTTCAAAAGAATACGGCATTGCATTTCCTTTTATTGTAAAAAAAATTGAAACACCCTTCAGTAATGTCAATACTTTTGAGTCCAATTTAAATAAATTCTTTATTTTTATTACATATTATGACGTTTTTGCATTCGTTTTCCTTCGAAAAAAACAACAACATTTTGCTGATATTAGTTGACTTCATTAAGGTGTTTAATGATTGATTTACTCGTATATTTCTCTAGAAAGTAATATTATAAAATCTTAAAAATGGCAATGTTTTTAAAGATATATTTTATTTTTCAATGCTAAGAATAAGGCCAAAATATTTTATTATGTTGAACGTTTAAATATAGGGCTTATCAAATATATGTTGAATTAGTAATTTTTATTTGAGTAGTTACTTAACAAAGAAAAAAACTTGTTTATCGATTTTTTGGTTTTCAAATTCACTGCAAAAGCAAATTTGGATTCTTTTGGAACTAATTAATCGTTGTTACTTATTTTGTTATATTAGTCATTTTGAAATTTGTAGTAAATGAAGGACAATTTTCCTTATATTGAATTTTTCTATATTTTTAATGATGAAGTAGATTGAACATTTGATTTTACTTTCCATTTCACTAAACAGGGATATTTAAGTTTTACTGTTTATGAGTATGCTTGATAGATTGTACATTATAATAGTCAATTTTATACAAAGTGATTTAAATATTCCCCGATTTGAATAAGTAATATAGTCTTAACGACAATAAATCAAATATTGTTTTTTATCAAAAATTAATCACTTGAATGATAAAGAGTTGTGAATTTTTTTTCTGAGAATACTTACAATTTTACATTTTATTCATTAAGTAAGAAAATAACAATTAATTGTCAAAAAAAAAAGTGTTTAACTGTACGCTCTTTGATTTAAAAATATGTAAGTTGTTGGATTTTTTAACGTTTTTCCTTTAAAATCATCAAGCTGAATCGAGATTCAGGATTCTTAAATTTATTAAGTATTTAAATTAAAAATGTATCATTAAATAATATTACTCTATTTTTTCTCATATTGTCCGTGCATTTTGAGGGTTTTTATTGTTGTTTTTTTAATTATATTTATATCTTTATAATCTAAAAGTTTGACAATTTTCATTTATAAAAAAACGTTTATTTTTTTTTCTTCTCGATAATCTTTCAAAAAAGAACAATGAATGATTGATTGAAAAATAATGAACAAATTATTTCCATTGTACTATGATATAGCTAGGACTCTCTCTTAGCCAAAAACTTGCGATGAGGCTTTCGTTACTTCTTTTACTTCGCGTTGATAACTGTTTGTGTAACATGATATTTTGGAAAGGCAAACTTGACAGAATACTGTTGACTTTGAGGAATAAATGCCGTGGTAAGAGGTTCCATGGGGTCGTTCCAATCCTAGATAATCGTAAGTAAAATAGTATTTCAATTTGAGTTTGGATCATTCGTACACTTTTATTCCTCATAACATAAGACGTAGCAGCTAAAATATTTGAATTTAAAATAACTTCGAACCAATAAATGTAAGTAAAAATCTGCCATGGGATCGTATTTCCGTTTGTATGTATGGAATTCGTTTTGCTGTTCCGACACGGAGAAGTATTTCTTATGGAGTGAAAAAGGTTTTGTCTAGAGCTGAAACTCTTAGAGGTAATCATTACTCTATATCAAACCAGATTGGAGACATTTTGTACTGCAAAATTTAGAATTACATAATTTCTTTATTGTGAGAGGGAGAGTTCCTCAGGTTTGAAAATTATTATGTGCAAAGATTGCATAAAAAGTTGTCAGACCACGTATTACATGAACACCCATGATATATGTTTAACCCACCTTCACTTTAAATATTGATTTATATTTTGAAATCATTCTTTAAATAAGAAGTACATCGTCAATCCTATGTTCTATCTTAATATTCAAATGCTTATAGATACTTTTCAAAATGTGGTTAAATTATATACTTTCAAAACTAAATACTTTTTTTTTACTTTGTATCATAACTACAAATATATTTTTATTTGATACAGGTTTATAAGAAGAGTTTTTCATAACACATCATAATATTTCTGTATTTTAATGGATAACTATGGTAACATTGTAAAAATGATTTATATCGTTTAAATAATATATTATATTGGATAAAATATTTATTATTTAGTGGGCGAATAATTTTAACCACAAAATAAAAAAAATGTAAATCTTATAAATGCAAGGCAATCTCTCTTAATAATCGTTTGCACAGTAACTTAAAAATGTGCTGTACAAACAAAAAATAAATTACAATAGTGTGTTTAAGCTAAGGCTATTCCTTTCGTATTTTTAAAAAATATCTAGCAATTGATTCATCTAAGAATAACATAGAAGGAAAATGACAACATAACAGGTAAAATAATTTTATAATGAGTTTAGAAACACCTGAGGAAAAAAAATGACATCGAATTATTATAATCATTTATAATGATTAAAAAATTGGAGTTTGTGTCTTATAAAAAACGAAATCTGAAGACCGGCTAAGCTTTTCATTATTTATAAACAACAGCAAGATCCTTACTGTATCACGCATTCCACGGTTTTCAAATGTCTGCAAGAGGTAAGGCCCCAAGAAATCTCTAAAGCAGAGTATATAGGCGAAATGTTTTAGGGCGCTCTGTATAGAATAAAGGAACTCAATGCTCAATATTGATTATCAATAATTATATATAATTCTAAATCTTTTATATACAATACAATCTCTTTTAATAACCCCTTGTAAATTATATTTAAAATATTGTCATATTAACAAATAGAAAAATATAAATGGGATGTTTCAGACAATATCCTTCAATTAGCAGTTGGACAGCAACTTACGAGTGAGTAGTTTGCGGTTGTATTAATACCCGTAAGTATTGGTTTCTCCTAGATAAGACTAAATAAAAAAATTAATGATAGCAACATTATATAATACCAATGTTTTTATTGGTAAGATGGAGACAAAATTAATTCCAGACCCTGTTAAAGATAAATATCCACTTTATTTTATTCAAAAGATATTGGAAATGATACTTTCAGCGTCAATATACAATTAAAAATAGTAACACCGATGACACTATTACTCCGAAATTTTTAATTAAGAAAATTTCTTTTATAAGGCAATCAAATTTATGTACTACCAACATTGTTTTGATATTTACTTACACTAAAATGTTCTTCTGCATAAAAAAGTGTGATTTTATTGTATTGTGTTATTCATCAATTTAGTTTTTAATATATTTCAGGAAATATAAATCACTTATGAGTTTAATTAATTAATTATATTAAATACAAAGTATCTATAAACTTGCTTTACTTCCCTTATATCTAAATTATAATTAATATTTTTGTAAAAATATTTTTCCTTTGCAATACTAATGTAATATATATTCACGCAACATGACTACCTAATTGTATTAAACTATTTTAATAACTATTTAAAACTAAATTGACCAAAAATTAATCAAAATATACTTTATTTTTAGGCTTTTTTTTTTAAATTGAAATATAAAATCTATTCTATAACTTTACTCACGATATAAAGATAGAAAAAATGTTAGTTTCTATGTAAGATACTTCATTTCACTCGATTCTTTGGCGTTTATATACATTTTATATTAATTGTAATCAAGATAAAGTAATGAATAATTCATTTTTAAATGCTGTAACTTTTTTATATTTACTTTTATTTTCATCTATATATAAAGGGAGCGCGGATCAAATTGCCGGGAAAATATTTTTTAACTTTTTTTATTGAAAATCAAAACTATGACGAGCATATAGGTATAGAGTAGCCATTCATTCGATATAATCACCGTTGGCATCAATAACGGCCTCAATACGGCCTCTGAACCGGCTGCAGGCTCTTCTGACCATCTCATTGTCCATGTTGCCGAATACCACCTTGATGAAGTCCATCAGGCTGGCCTTGGTGCTATGGGGATGTATTTTGGTATGTCTCTCGATTTAGCCCCAGACAAAATAGTACAAAATATTAAGGTCGGGAGAGTTAGGAGGCCACAAATCCTTGGTTACGACGTCATAACAGTTCTCGGTTAACCACTGCATGCAGATTTTGAACACATGGCAGGGTGCTGAGTCCTGTTGCCACACCCAGGGCTTGTCTCCGGCCTTCATGGACCTGGTAGGATCATCCTCAACCATCTTCTTCACCTTGTCGACAAAGTCGGTATCCCTGACCTTCCTGTCGGCACCCTCCTCCTTGGGTGCCGCCTTTATGGTGGCATCAACATCCCAGGTGTCCTCTAGCTTCTTACGGATACGCTGAACAGTCCGTAAATTCACTCCTAAGGTTGAAGCAATCGTTGAATTGGAGATTTCACCTCCATTATTAACCAATGCCATCACTACGGCGGACCTCGAAAGCTCCTCGTTCCACTTATAGCTCTTTATCTCCTCATATGATGACGGCATGATGCTAACTGAACTACGTATCGTCAGCTGACGAGAATAGCTTTCCTATTTGGTAACCTGTTTTTTATTTGATAATGTTGTCTTCAAGTTATCAAGGTTTAAAATTGGCGAGAATTTGATCCCCGCTCCCTGTATATATATATATATGTAACTGAATCATAGTTATACTTTAAAAACTTGATTTCTTATAGAAAATGCTTTAAAGGCCAAACCGATATCCCTTGAAAGTTTTAATGGTTATATTGATCTTTTTCGGCTTAAATAACAATATTAAATGTGGATTTTAGCCCGCAGGCGCTCCAAAACCTTCTTTATGGTGCATATTGTTATCATTGAAACCATGTAATTAAACTTACAAACGACATATGACAACGAATTAAATGTGAATGAAAAACGTTATTTTTGTATAAAAAATATAGATATTAGTATCAAAACTTAAAAATAAAATCCAAAAGCATCAAAAAAATCTGAATAATATTTAACAAAACATTTATGAGTATCACTGATATTTTTAAAATATTCATGTAGCTAAAATTTTCTCATTGGATATAGCAAGGGTGTATTTTATCATATTAGAAAACTTAATTTCATTCTTTAAACGTTTTAAGCATTTATCTCTAACATACAAAATATCTAAAGTTACAGAACTTTTTTTGAAAACCTGAAAAGACAATAAGTACCCAATGCTACGGGTTGCCAAAGCTGTATTACTATAATAAGCTAAATTGGTTTATTATTTTTAATTCAATTACCAATTCTTTAATATTTTATAAAAAGTATTACATGATAGATAAAATTACTTAAACAACAGATTCAATGAGGACAACATGTGTTTGTTACTGCGTAAAGTTTGACAAATATATGCCATTATTCAAATTTGTGTCAACATTGGATGCAAAAATGGAATATTTGGTAGCCCCATGAATATATCAGACACATCCACAAGGTCATGGCGAATACTACCCCAATTAGTGCGCCTGGTATTGCCGTGCAGCGCCATTTCATAAATTTTATTATGTTGCTAAAATCTTGTTTATATTACAAACCAATTTGTATTTATACAAAATTATCCACATTGTATAATTTTAACTTTGTTTGCACAGTAAAATTTACCAATTATTATAGTTTTATTGAAAAATGTATGAAAAAAAAGCCATAGTAACTACATTCTTTTTTCACATGGGTGGCACAATTAGCTTCAATGCAATATTGCTAAAAGATGATTTAGTGTTATGCATGACAAAACAAAATACCTTTAGCATGAATAATTAAGTGTATATTAAGTTGTTTAATATTACATGCAGGCCCATATTATTCCACTTACCCCAATTAAATTATGTTCAGCAATCTACTCAATCATAAATAAAATTCAATAACGCACACTATTTCAAACTCATCATAATTTTCGAAGGTATTAATAAGTTTTCTTGATTGATATACTCTAAAAAATTTTTTTAGGGTCTTTAAAGCATAAATTATTTACAGTTTATACTTTAGCAAATAAAAAACTCTTATATTTTCTCCAACAACGACTATATTAATTCGTTATGTTAGTGTAAAGAATTCAAGTGCTATTCATCTCTTAATTTAATTGTTACTCAAGTTATTTTCATGAATCTAATTTATGAAAGTAGCTTAAATTTTGGCAATTTTTTAAAATTTATAGAGTGATTTATTTACATACTCTCATATATTTATTTTGTTCTTTTTTAAAGACATATTTTATGTAAGACAAGGTTATTTGCAAAAAAAATTTTTTTTTTTGATATTTCACATTTGTTTGTACGTATATATGTATTAAGGATAGGTTTCATTTACGACCTTGAACCTTTTTTATGTATCGTTTTTAGGGAAGACTAGGTAGAGTTGTATCAATTTGGGTTTTTGAATCCATTACTCCGTGCTGGTGTAACTTAAACTCACCAAATTAGAGCATCAAATACCTATATATGTATGCTATTATAAATACATATTGAAAGATATATCACTTGACCCCCTTAGTAATCATCCTTTTTATAAAGTAGTTAGTAAACTATGCCAAAAAGAAAACCCCAAAAATTGGACATATTTGATTACATGATAAAAAATTGAAAGATTCTAATAATTATGTTATTAAATTTTTATCAACTTACACTAGTAGATATCAATTAAATTGCCAAAAATACGTATATGAAATACAGGGTTGATCTTATCTTGTGGTACACGCTTTATTACTTTCAATTTGTCAAGAGTAAAATTTGAACGAGAGGTTTTGTAAGGACATCTATTTTACAAAGTCATCTTAAAATAGTGCTTGGTGCAACTTTTATTTTCAATGTGGGCCGTCAGCTCTAATAATTGATTGAAGACTCAATCCCATTCCGACTTTGACAATGTATTCAGACTGGTGCACTTTTCTTGATGGAAGCCCCTACAGACTTGACACACTTGTGATGAGTAGTACACAACCTTTCATCCAGACATACCTAGATAGAGTATTCCAAGGGGTTCGCGTCTGAAGAGGAGGGCGTTTACATGTTGAGGTTCCAAATGTTCAGAAAGTTGTCTCTCATAAAGCTCTGGGTCTTAGTGGCACGATGACATGGACCTCCGTTTTTAATGAAAATAAAGTTGTCTCCAAACTTTTCTCTGGCCCAATGTATCACTTATTTGTACAGAAGTTCGATATAAGCATGTCATTTTAGCTGATCCTTCTTCTCCGCAAAAATGAGAGGGCAGAATTTGCCTGTGCTGGTCATTAGATTTTTTGTTCTGAATACATGTATCACTGAAGCTGAGACATGGTTTGGATGATCGGTTGTTCCATAACAGTTGTTCTTTTATTCACAGTGGTATCAACAGTCAAAAATTCATCAGTTTCGAGCAAAACTTTGACCGAATTGTTGTTGGTCTTCAGAAAATTTAGAATATTCTTGCTCTGTTCTGAGTTAAGATGTTTTGTTTCCCTCCTTGCACTAATGTCTTTCCAGATTGGAAATATTAAAATGTGTAATAATAGATAAGATATACCTTGTAATACATCTAGAAAATGTAAACCCTTATTTTAAAATAGTTTCAACAGCATGGGTTTGGAGTTTCAACAAGCTATAATTTGTTATTCTTAGATTAAAAACATTAGATTTTTTGATAAAATACTTTACGAGAGATTCATTTCTATATTCAATTTTTTGGGAATCAAACTATGTAATATATATTAGTTTTGAGGAGATCCTTTAGTTAAATAAAATAATAGCTATGACAAAATAATTTTGTAGCTATTGGTACCTCTCAGTTTTCTGTTTGAAAAGGAAGAGAAGAATTCAAGAAATCAAAAGTAAAAAAAAGGAACAACAACTAAGGAAAATAGATAATTAAATTTTCTTAGCCTCGATTAAAAATTACTAAAAATATGAAGACATTTAAAACAAAGTATTATGAAAATAAATAAAAAATTTCAAATTAGTTAGATTTAATATCACAGAGCAAACTAAGAAGTATTGGCTATAAAATGTATTTTCAAAGGAATGAACACAATTTTATGAATCTCGGGGTGTATAATATCCAATTTCACATACACAGGCTTAACATTTTTATCACAAGTTACATTTGCATGTGACTTGTCAAATGTTAAAACTGTCAGCGTGGCAAGAGACGTGTGCAACATCTAAAAATTATTAAAATCTTAGTTGGAAGTCCTTAAAAATAGAAAAAATTTATTTTTTAATGTTTAAATACCTAAATTTTAATTGTTTTTGAATTAATAAAATTCACAATAATATAATAGATTCAGATATAATTATATTTTCGATCACGAATGATTTTTATAGATCGGAGACATTCACTATCAAAGATATCTTCAGGATCCTGATGTGGCTAAAAAAAGTGCAATTTGTGAAGTAAAATAATATATAATATTAAAGTAGAATAAACTACTGAAATAAAAATACCAGAAATTATTGCATCAGTTCAGTGTGTACTGATACAACAATATCTCAAATGTATTTTCACTGAGATACTTTTGAATTTGATAAAATTATATCAACTGATAGCAAAGAAACAACAACAATAATTCTAATTAAATGAGTTACTATTACAACAATACAAAACTGACAGTATTATGACAAAAATAATTATCTTTAAAACAGTTTTTATCGAAAATCTTCAAGAGAAGTTATTTTTTTTCATACTGATATTATAAAATTGAGATGTACATTTATTACCTGATATTTTACAGATCTGTCCCGTATTTTAAAAGTCCTTGCCCACCCTTATTCTTTTTCTTACCTATTTTTGCAGTAAATTAATATTCCATATGTATGCAATATTGTGAAAACTTTTGAAAACACAAGTTTACTCAAGTATTGTTTCAAATAATGCATATTAGGGTGGTTTGATTTTTATTTTTTTCGAGTTTGGATTACGGGTGGTGAGAAATAAATGTCATGTAGTAAGGAAATAAACTATACAAAATTTCCTTTTTTATGATGTAATTTTTAGAAAGCATTTCCCGTTCAAAGTCTGAAAGGAGACAAAAGATCTATCTTTATAAAATAAGGATTAAAATAGAGAGTTAATCATTATTTTACTTTCATTAATTATGCAATAATTATTCTTATTTATAAGTTTTTTTTTCTAAAGCTACACTTTAGAGAAAAGAGAAAATAACATAAGATAATTTTACATTTTCCTTTTATGAAAATGTAAAAAAAATATACGCTCTATACACGGGTCATCAAATTTTGCTAAAATTTTCTGATTTTTTGTTCCCTTGGACAACTTTAGACACTTTTGTAGATTAAAAAAATGTCTTTAAAAATTATTTTAAGCCAAATAACTGAAAATGTCTTCTCTGTTTCTATATTGACTAAGTTAAGATTGTATGCCTTTTTTTTAATCGAAGTGTGCAACCTTAAGATCACCACGTAGGACAATGTGGTTTTGCATTAGTCATTTTCATACCATACGACAACTTTTCTGCACTAATTGTAATCAAAATTCGAAAAAAGTTGAAAATCAAACCACACTAATGCATATGTCATTTAAGATTTGTTAAGTTAATCGGATCTATAACTATATTTTTTCTATAGTATTTTTCTTTTTTAAATGACGAAATTGCACTTTTATAAATATAGTTTTAAGACTTGTGGTCTCTTATTTCTTTATAGATTAGTTATTTTGGAGAACCTTTCAACAAGAAATCCATTAAAACCTCCTGGAATATAGTCTTGTTAAAATTTAGAATTCCACATTGTAATAGTAAAATATTGATGAAATTCAATGATTTTCCTATAATATAATAATACATTGGATCACGCTGACTGAATTTTTATAAATACATAAGATATATTTGGCCTTGTAAATAAGAATACAATGTGAAAAATGGGAATCAATAGGTCATGCAAAAATATCTGTGAGATGACCTAACTACAATTTTTTAAATCATTTATGAAAATCATGTGTAGTGTTATAATTGAATAATAAAAAATGGATTATGGCATTGTCCATATTAATTTAAAACATGTACCTATTTATGATTTTTCAGTAGCATTTTTAGATAATGCCATGGTTATGAGAGTTAGTCACTTTTGAGCAAAAAACAACTAAATTTTATAAGAATGAGGTTAGAAATTACATCAAAAGTTACATGATATCGAAATTACTGACTTTAAAACAAAGACTCTGCAGCACGAGGGTTGGGCTATGGCTCAATATATTATTTGTTTCCAAATCAAAGAAACAGAAGAAAAAAAGTAATCGGTATTTAAAATTGACGAATATTCTTTGTGTTTATATGTGTGACATTAGTTACTAATATAATTATATAAAAATGATAATTACTAAAAAAAAAAAAACTAAAGAGGAAAAAACCATTATTATTTATATTTTCTCATCTGAACGTCTTGATCTTAACCTCAACGCTAGTAACTATGAGTAACCCGTCCACACACTCACACCAAAAAAAAGTTGCTGTATAGAATTGCCACATCCTCTTTTTATACGAACAAATCAACTGATTTATTGTGTTATGGAGCACTAATGTCATGTTTGTAAATCGGATCAGGAGTCGTCTTTCAATCTACTCTTTTACTCCCCGAAAATACTTCCGCTTATTGGTATGGTAGAGTGTATATACTGGAGCTTATAATGTAGCCCTCTGACTGACATATTTTAACATCCCCCAAACACCGCGAGGATTTTAAATTGCAAAAGTACAGGTGAAAGAAAAATTCAATTATGCATCGAGGCTTTATTGTCCCAGCAAATACTAAATAAAAAACTCCGAGGATTCGGAGTTCCCTTCAAAAAAACAGGTTTCTCCAGGAACTTTAAGCGAACTCAAAAGTTTATCTCAAGTCTTGTTTATGACTGGCTTGCTTTTTTCGTCTTTGTTCAATGAAAATTGAGGACAAATAGTCCAAGGAGTACTTTATTACACTCCCGAATAGTCTACGGGGGCGGTAAAGAGATGGAATAGGTGAAATATTTGGTTTCAAGGCTTGTGTTTGTACGCCTTCTCCCCCCTCCTATTTCTCCTTTTTTTTTACTCCGTTTCTTCCGTTTACTTATATTATATAAAAATGTATCAAATAGGAATAAACCTTTATACTTTTAAAGAAAATAACGACTTTAAATAAATAACTGGAAATTATTTTTTGATTTTATAAAACTATAAAATATTAAAATTAGATATGTTATGAAATAAAATACTCTAAAAAAAGTAAATTAACCAAAAAATTATATAAACAAGATAAACTTTATTTGATTATAAAAATATGTTGTTGTCTTTTTTTCTCTACATGTTTTTTTATAAACCCTATAGTAAAAAGTTTTGCTCAATACAGGTTTATAAATTGCAATTGTACCAGAGATAAACGTTTACCAAATTTGCTAAAATTATGAAATTGTGTCCTACTTACCTAGTTGCAGTACCAAAATGAGGTTTAACAGATTCTAATAATGTTGGAACAACTGCATCACCCTAATATACATCAAGGAACCCAATATATATACACTTTTTTTTATACAGACCGAAAAAATTGCTTTAATTTATATATAAGTACTTTTATCTTATATTATATTTGAAAAAACAATTGTTGATAATATTATTAAATAGAATATAGTATTTATTTTGCATAAACAAACATATATATGTTTACTATTGTTTTAATGGATTATTGAAAAAATTTGCAGGTAATATTTATGGAAGCAATTTCTACCAATTAGTTGGCATAAGGGTACATCACAAGCCATACATAGAACAGAAGTTATTGGTTATTTATCTACTATTGCACAATACATACCTTTAGTCTAAGTTTAATCTTAAGTTATTTTAAGACCACTATTAATTTAAAAATATATATTATTGGCTTTGTTTTCCAAGACTTATAGTTAATTTAAATATCAAACTAAATATCATCATCAGAACAATGGATATTATGTAGAAGAAAATTAT
Source organism: Lepeophtheirus salmonis (assembly GCF_016086655.4). Lineage (NCBI taxonomy): Eukaryota > Metazoa > Arthropoda > Copepoda > Siphonostomatoida > Caligidae > Lepeophtheirus > Lepeophtheirus salmonis. The sequence continues at coordinate 67,607,336 of NC_052135.2, forward strand.
AATATAAAAGTGAATACAATGACTAAAATAAGTAAATATGTTCTATTATTTAAAAAAAAAAAATTACAAATATTTGTTTTGTATTATCAACATATTTTCATCATATACTTGTTTCTAGATGTAATATGTGTGTCGTGATAACCCAAATTAAAATTAGCTAAAAATATAGATGTTAAATTAAAATAATGTGTATGAAAATGAAAAAGTAATTATATTATGCAAAAAGTTATTTTTGTCTATTTAAAACAGTTCATGAAGTAATTTACATTAAAAAAAATAATAATTTTTTTTTAAATTTATATAATTATATTCATTTTAACTCACAGGTTTTTCACATAAAAAAGAATAAAAGAAAACATGTAATCAGTTGAAAGAATGGCAAATAATTTGCGGTGTTCGGGACTGCCTCAATTACGCTTAAAATAGTTGTTTTATTGTGGTTTTGTTCTTTAGATATTGTCCTGCAATATCTAATATCACCATTGTATAACAAAATATCAAATATTGTGACAAAAAATGAATCCTTTTTTCAACTTTTTATAAAATATTGGATAAAACCGGATTTTAAATGACTTTTTTTGTAGTAGTAATATTTTTATAGTTCAGTGAATTAATGCCAATATAGGATTTAAATATTTATTTTTTATAAATTAGTTGGTGCAACATAATCATTGTATGGTAATTTAGATGCAAAAATAATAGTAATAAACAACTAAAAAAATTCTAGATTTATTAATGATGCCAAAATGCTTAAAATATATTTGCAAAAAATGTAATCTTTTTACTAATCCAATTCCTTTTTAAAAAGTATCTCATTTATCTTTCAAAGACTTAGCAAAAGGTATGTGAAAACTTGATCACTCAAGAGTATATCAAATATATACTAAAATTTCTAAAAACAAATAACGTAGAGATATAATAAAATTGTATGTTTGCCGATTATTTATTTATTTTCATATCCAAATTTAAAGGGTTTTTCATTAGCAGCGCTCACATTTGTTTTTAAATCAAACGAAAATGGTTTGAGATATTGTAATCTATTCGTATTTCCTTCCCCCTTCTTCTTGTTCTTCTCTTAATTTAATTTCTTGTATATATATATATATGTATTTAAGTACAGTGGTTTACCTAGTATAAATAGTCATTGCATTTATTAGAGTAGGCTTTTGTTTTGTAAAGAATACAGATGTTCTTATAAATAACCCTTGTATTATTTCTTCACACCTTTCCTTCTCCTCACTTCTCTCGGTCGTCCTGGATCTCTCCACCTATAAATAGTTTGTGTCTCCTCTAAACCTCGTCAAGACACAATAGATATCGACAATTTCTTTATTTGTCGTTAAAATACATTCAAATTAATTTATGAATGAAATTCGATGTCGTTTGAATGACCACCACGTACACGTTTTAAGAAGCCCAAGTTTTGACTACTTTTCCGCATAAATTGGCTAAAACTGCAGGAATTTCGCGTTGAATATTTGTTCTGAGCTCTTCTAACGTCGACAGACTATTGGTGTACACCAGGGCTTTCACGTGACCCAAAAAGAAATAGTCTAGAGGCGTTTAATCGTACGTGCGAAGCGGCCAATTGACTGGTCCATTTCTGGAGATAAGACGCTCACCAAACTTACTCTTCAATAAATCGATTGTAACATTTGCTGTGTATGAAGTCTTATTGAAACCACATATCGTCCAAGTCCATATCTTCCAATTAACGGAAGAATTAGCAGTAACGATTTTCATTCACAGTAACGTGGCGATTGTCATCGTTGACGAAAAAGTACGGCCCAATGACACCAACAGCATGCAATCCACCCCAAATAGTAATTTTTTGAGGATGTAATGGCGCCTCATGAATCACGTGAGGGGTTTTCCGGCCCATTAGCGCATATTTTGCTTGTTAACAAAGCCATTGAGCCAAAAATGTACCTCACCGCTGAAGATGATTTTACGTTGAAAATCAGGATCATTTTCGAATTTTCCTTCAGCCCATTTTACGAATTCCTGACGTTTGAAGGGGTCAAGCGGCTTCAGTTCTTGTGTCAACTTGATCTTATACGGGTGTAGGCCAATATATTTTCGCAAAATTCACCACAACGATGTCACAGAGATGCCCAACGATTGAGAACAGCGTGTAAGAGACAAATTTGTGTCATCTTGAACTGATGCGCTTCCAGCAGCAGTATTTTTTACACTTCGTTCATTTCTTTGTCTCACTGGGACAGGAACATTATGTAGCGCGTATGTGGACTCAAATTTTTTCACCAAACGTTGAATTGTTGATTTTGTAGGGCGAATACGTTGACCGTAAATTGGCGTTAACGCTCTAAAAGTTTGGATTAAAGACTCACCACTTTTGTAATAAATTTTAATAACTGGCAAGCGTTGCTGCAGTGTGTACTGCTGCATGATGAGACTACAATTATTTTTGCGCACAGCTGTAAAAGAAACAATAACATATATGAAGTTGTTTTTGAAACCTATTAATGTAAAATGTGAGCGTCTTTATTGAAAACCCCTTTATTTATTTGTAAAATACATAATTGTATTTTGTCTTTACTGCACATAACAATAGTTGGAGAATAAAGTTGTTCATTGTAAAACAGCAGTATACTATAGTTATATATAAATTGTTTCTCAAGTAATTCAAATGCCATTATTGTCCGCGATATGTTCTGAACAAAAATCGGTAAATAACTCTGCACGGCCCGGTATATAAAAATTTCAATCTCGGTGATCGAGAACAGTTCATGAGGGGCTCTTATAAATTAGGTAAAATTTCCTTGTCCAATTACAAGTTTCACCAATTCTATTCCTTATTTTACATGCAAGCTGTGTACATATTAGAAAGTTTTTATGATTATCGCATGATTGATTGAATTTGTTTTCATATCATAGTAGGCCAAAAACTCATACGTTTGCCATTTCGTTCAATTTATCTTCTTCTGTGCATCTACTTATTAAAAATAATATTTCTAATATCTATAATATTTCTAATACTGTAAAAGATTTTTAACTGATTATTTATTGATATGAAAATAAAGTTTATTCTTATGGACTACATACACTTAAAAGGAAAAGGCAAGGTGCCGTTTTTAGTAATAATGAATTAAAAAAATGTACCTCAAACATAGTCACTCATTCACAAATCTTTGTTCAAAAAATGATAAGTGTTGGTACATATTTGTAGAATGCAAAGAGAATAAAACTCCATTTTTATCGACAAAAACCCATCACTAACTTATTAAATTCAAAACCGTATAACTACAACATATATGCATTTTAAAAAGTGGAATTCGATGAGTAGGATTGTGAATCCAAAGAATTTGTAAGTGTGGGATTTTTTATCATATATTTGTGAACTTATGAGTAATAACGGAGACTAACATTGTGGATTCGTTCAGAAGTAGCTGATAGCTGCTTATAGGTACTCTAATGAAACGGGATGAGAGCTATACTGCTCTCCTCTCAAACATTCTTCAGATTATCAGGGTTACCATGTCAGTTTTCAGGTTTTTTTTTACCTACTTGATGTGCTTAGAATTTATAGCCCTAGAATGAGGTCTTGGTTCAAGGAAAGGAAATTGTTAGATTGTTTGATATAAATACCTTTTTCGAGTAGATGGTAATTTCTTATGTTATAACTTACCGGGTGGTCCATTGAAATCTGAACACTTAATAAATTAAATATTAACGAAGGTTGAGTGATTCAAATTAATTCACATTTCGATATAAATTAGAATTAAAGAATAAATAATAGTTACAAAACAAAACAAGTTGAGAAAATGACAATTGAACGTGATCAACAAATTTCCATACCTGCACTTCTAGCAGTTGGAGTGGGAGAATGGCTCTGTCAAAAATGCAAACTGGACAAGGAGGAGTTAGAGAAAACTGCCCAGGGCAATCCCCTCTAGTCCATGAAGGCACATACAAGAGATCTTAGGATTTCATAAAATACCTTCTAATTGGCTATCAAAAAGGAAAGAGCATTTGAGGGTGGAGTGAGTACTTTTGACACCTAAAATCAAAGAAAGTAATCTCCTCCGATGCAAAACTCTTTTGAATGAGTATTTTTAGTAGTTTTGAACTCTTTTTTGACACTTTTGGCCCCCTACATCCCTCATCTCAAACCCTTGACTACGTCTTTGGGTGCATGTTGAGGAGGAAGGCCTATAGTATCCTCCATCAATTACCGAGGCACAAAAAGTCACTGTCAGCTAGCACTAGGATGCCACGACAAATGACTACATCGGCTGGGGGTACCAGGCTTTCCACCGACATCATTTCCACTAGACGTAGAAACATTATTAATTAAGAAAACTCATCTATTAATATGGTTGAAATTCCATTATTAATTAATAGATTCTATTTTGTTGGTGTTTAAGGTTACAAGTGTTCAGATTTTAATGGACTACTAGGTATAAAAGTGAAAAGTATTTATATCAATAGCTTAAAAGGCAAAAAAATTGAATTTTTTGATATTTTTGAGATACCATTGTCAAATATCTTTGTATGTATGAGTACATATTTAAGTTACTTATTCTTAAATATGCATTACTGAATGCGACCCCTTAAAAATTAAAATTTCCCAATTAGTTTCAAATTAAATTCAAATTTAATTTAGTAATGTCTTTTTATTTAAACCGAAAATGACTTAATTGTATATTTATGTCATCATTTTCTTTGTATTTTGTATATTTTCTGAATTGTGAGTTGTTGTTATTTCAAGGATCCCAATGTAAGAAATCATATTTATTTTTTCTGATAAATAATTTATTATTTTTTCTAACCTGTTTAGTTTCCAACCATATTAATTTTGATTATAATGAGTTATGTTTTTAAATTTGTACACAAATAAAATAAGATAATTTGCTTAAGAAAGATTAAATTTAATGACACAAGAATAGTTTTATGTATTATTAAGGTTCTTGATAAAGTATGTATGATGTCCAAAACAATTATAAAATCAATATTTACAATAATCTTTTTTTTGATGATAAACACGCCAGATTAAAGTAATTTCGAATAAAAAGCTCTCATTGTAAATAAAACTTTACAATGTAAGAAACAACACATTAGATATGTTCAACTTAGTAAACAAGAAATCATTATATGACAATAACAAAAGCTAAAATTAATACTCGTATACCTAGTTTGGAAATTTATTATCTTAAAACATTATTATTATTTTTATACCACCAAAATAATTTATTGAAGGAGCAAGGATTCTCTTTATTTATTGATAAGAATATAATCCTAAAGTACTAAACAACATTTGTAGAACAAATAAATAATAAAACCATCAACTCGATAAATATACATTTCCAATAAATTAAATAAATAGTTGCTCCCTATAAATATAAATATGGTAGACATAAAAAAAACCATCTTTTTTTCAGAGCAGTACATTGCTATTGTATTGGAAATCTTCAAAGTTTACTTTCGCAGTCATATTTTGCAATAGATGTTGATCCTATTTGTAATGGAAGAGCCTCGTCGTTAAACCCATATATATATTTTCTTCCTGAGTGGATGTGCTACCTCTAAAGTGGGTATACCTCTCATATAGGATTTCCCATTTTTCCTCAAGTTTTACTAAGTCCTAAAATAGACGGGATTGTTTTTTACTTTTATTTCATTCTTTGCATTGTGGTACTTCATATAGATAATATACTCCAAACGCTACCTCGTACATCAGGCAGGACTGATTAAAAGTGAGATATGGATATAAATATTCCATCATTTATTGTTTCTGATGAATTCTTTCCATTGTTGTGCATTTTATGGTGTTACAGGGATCATAAAGACAGTTTATTTTTCCCATAACCTTATTAGTGGTTATATTTTGAACAGTTATTGCTACTTTTAGCTAAAGTGGTTTTTGTTTACCTTGAAAACTAATAGAAGGGATTCACGAAGGGTGAAAAGCCAACTGGATGAGTAATTTTATACTAAGTAGTAACATAAATTATGTTGGTAAACTCCACCTCATAATTAAATGAGGAGCCCATTTTTTACTTCTAAAATTTCCACTAATGGGATATTTGCCCAAACCCAACTTTCAATACGCCTTGATGATGTTTTTTGATGTCTTTTAATATTTCCATGGATATTAATTTGGAGCAAAGATTCTCAAAATGATTTCCATGAACTGCAAAACTGTATTGAGGATGAAGAGAAGTGTAGATATAGTGGTTTAAATACAATTTCCATGGAAGGTAAATCTTAGGGGAACATGTAACAACACTACGTTATTTAAAGATAGATTTAAAACTTTTCCCGAGGGTCACTAATAAATTATTATGCCCCTTTACTACTTAATTTGTCTATCAATGTGTTTGACAGTTATTAGAATTGCATGGAAATAAAACATATGATCTATCGACATACTTACAAAAATTAGCCGAAAATCAACATAGCCATCCAAATAATTTTAATAATATGCTGGAGGAGAGTGGATTGACAGTCATGACGTTTCATTAGATAAGCTACAAGCATTTACATAGAATATCAATGAAATAAACACAAATTCTTCTACGTATTTTACAAGAAAATATTCAGAAATTATCCTGATATCGATCTGGAATTCTAGTCGGAGTCCAACAAGGACTTACACTTATAACCCTTCTACAAATCATCGGTGTTATTTTACATATTTCATGCACTAGGGATTAATAGTACTTTATGTATTACTGAATGGGTTTTTTTACGGATAATGATAATAGGTTTAGAAAATAAATGTTGCCCTACAAAAAGTATATCTCGCTAGCAATGTCATATTTTTTACAAATCCAGTTATGGATTTAATTTTACTTACCAATTCTTCAACTTTACACTCCATCATTTCAAAGCACATACACACGTATTCTCATTTTTACTTAAATGTTCATCAAGAATGAAATAATAACAATAGAAGCTATAAATAAAAAAACCCGTTCAGGTTGACAATAAATGTTGCACGCTCAAAAATGCTTATATTTTACAACTCTACAAAACGGAAGAAAGATCGAATAAATTAACAGCATGAAACATATATGTAAATTAAATGTAGATTAATTTAACCACTTTTCTTTGCTTTATTAATAGTCAAAATTAAAAAAAAAATAGAAATAATTTAGTTCAGAAATAATTTTTCATTTGCTCTATTTCCGCAAAATCATTGATATAGTAAATGATTTCTTTTTATTTGAGCAATATTTATCTATTTATTCCGTTACACAAGAAAAGATTGCATAAAATAATTTATTTATCGTATTAGTGTAACTCTAATTGTCTGTATAAATATATAATGGAGGTTTCTAAAGCTTAAAAATCATCATTACTAATTATGAAGAATGAGGACGAAAATAAACTATAAATATTGCAAAACCATAATAAGTAATCGGACATGAGCGTTATTTCATAACATTATTTTGTTTACTTTGAGCAAAATAATAAAAATATTAGGAATGATAATATTATTTATTATATTTGTAATTTGTAAATTCAAAATTGTATTTTGGAAGAAATAAATATACATTTTTTCTAAATACCCTTTTAATTTTTTTACACCCTTCAAAAACATATTGGGACCATCTTCCAAATATAACATTTTTTGATATTCATGACGCATAAATAATATGAAAGATTTAAAGGCAAAAAACATAAATATTTTTTTTTACGCAATGACCAAAAAAAAAAAAAAAACGCTTTGATTTATGTTTTATGTAATTAGTTTCATAATTTAACAAAAACAGTTAATGTAATAAAATGATATAAATTTGCTATATGTGTTCATTAAAATGTCTGCATTTAGCTTGTCACTTACATAAAATTTTAAATGGTATATTTGATCTGCTTGAAATATTTATTTGTTTTTTCCACATTATAAATGTTCATTATAAGTTTTAAAAAAGGTCTCTAGGATCATTGTAAATTATAATTGAAATTTTTCGTTGGAATTCATATGAATTAAACGTAATTGTTAATTTTCATATTTATCAATCAAATTATTGGGTTGTGATATGCAAAATAAATAAAAAAAAGGTCAGGAGTTAAATTTTAACCAACTTCAGTTGACATTATTTTGAAAATAAATAAATATATATATTTTTTTAAATAAATATATTAGTTTTTTTATATATTCATATACAGTATAGTTTATTGTAAATTTAGTAAGGTCAATTTTTGTTTTACAAAAAATCTATAATTTAAGGTATATAGTGTTTGCTATTTTGTAAAGTTGACCAACATAATGGTCTTAGAGACACTTGAGACATTTTTCGATGTGTGTCAGAGAGTAAACGCCTTAGGAGGCCTCAAATTTCAAAATTATCATGAATCACAAAAATTTTCATCAAGAACAGTTAGCCTCCATCTGATTATAGCTCCAGTGTACTGGAAGTACTTCAAAATGAAGTCAAATAAAAAAATATATATGATTATATTTAAAGCATAAGAAAAGCAAAAAATAATTTCATTATTTTTTTTGTATTTGTGAGTAATTTTTTTGACTTTAATATATAGTCGATTTTGTAAGTTAAAAATCAGGAAGTAACTATTGACGGCATACAAATATAACTAAATAATTATGGATTTTCTATTTATTTAGCAATTTATATTATTAAAAGATACATATTTTTTAAATCTCTGAATATTCATTAACTAAATTCATGAAATCAGACTTTTGAAAGTTTTTATTCAATTTTGATCTTGAGTGACTTGTAACAGTTATATTTTTGTGTCGTTTCTTTCTTTCATATTTTTTTTCTCGGATTTCTATGTTGTTAATTTGTTTGTTTGTTTACTTTACATGAATTAGCTGACTTTAAAAAATAAATTAGAATACTATAAAATGGAAAAAAAGTGCCAAAATCTTATATGGCTCTCAAATTTCAAATTTTTCAATTAAAACGGACACTATAATATTTGTGGTTATCAAAGGAAGTGTACCAGACATAGATAAATATGTATATCAATGTTTGAGCAGAGATAAACAGTGCTTTGTCAGATTGTACAAAAGTGGCCGCATTATTTACCTGAAATTTTTCTTGAAAAACATCCTGGACCAGTGCAAGATTATTTAATTATCACTACTTCTACACTTTTAAGATTATACATTCAAGAAATCCATCAATGGGCTTCACATACTTGTTATAATAATTTTAAATGTCTATAGTCCTTCTTTCCTTCATATAAACATATCAAACACGGATCGCAACAATTTTTATTTTCAATAAGTCAAGCAAACTAGCATCTCAACTCTGAAGAAAGATAATATTTGTATGCCGTCAATAGTTACTTCATGAGTTTTAACTTACAAAACCGACTACATAATAAAGTCTAAAAAATTACTTTCAAATTAAAAAATAATTATAAAACAATTTTTTCTTATTTTATTTTGTACTTATTATAAGATTTTGTCTTTTATTTTAAATTTGACTTCATTTTGAAGTATTTTCAGTACACTAGAACTTTGACCTGATGGAGAGTAACGGTTTTTGATGGCACAGAAAAAAAAATTAGGAGGTCATTACCAACACCTAAACATATCTCATGATCCATTATAATTTTGAATTTGGTCAACTTTACAAAATAGTGAACCGTCTTTTGGACAGTATTAAAGCAAATACACAGTTTTTTCATTAAAAATGTAAATTTCCATAACTTTAGGTGCGTTGAGCTACCTTGAAATATTGTTCAAAATTGCTCAAACTATTCCAATTGTATTTTGGACAAATAGGAATCATTTTTTAATTTAAACCATGTACTTTTAGAGAAAAAAAAAAACTGGTTTTATTGTCACCTTAATAAAGGGGTTTAGTTCTTACCATTTTTTTGTTTTTCGATAAAAGGAATTTCACAAACTCTGTGATTTGACATGGTTTAACCCTAATGCAATATTGAAATTTAATTTCTCACCCCAAAAGATCTTGCAATTCGTGGCGAAAATCTCATAGCATAGGTATTACTATTTTACCGGAAGTTTCAATCATTATATTTATAATAATATTTTTATCCAACTTTCCCCCATCAATTTCACAAATAAGTATAGTAGTGAGTATCTATAAATACTATTTTTTATTGGTATAGTTGAAAAAAATCAATTATAATTATATTATTTGATACTTGATCCTCTTATAATTTCCTGCTATTGAAACATTCAATTAAAAATATTATAATTATTATATTCAGAAGTTGCGCAATTTCGAAAAAATATGAATTAAGGATATTTCTTTTCTAAAAACAATGTTTTGAAATCAGTAATAACATTTTAAATTATATAAAATTGATGAATTTCAACAAGATTATAACTTGATTACTATACATATATATTGGTTTAAACACAATATTTTTATTTCTATTAATAAATATTTGAGTTACAGTTAAACTATGAAACTAGGTATTTTATGAAATCTCGGAAAATATTAGGCCTTTTTTGTTATGACTTTTTCACAAAGGCTTTTTACCAAATTACTATAATTTACAGGGATTTTATTAAATTAATAAAATTATGGTCCAGTCTTTTTATTAAATATCTAATGATGATTATAACTAGAAAAATAATAAACATTAAAAATAAATCTTTATTAAAAAGCCATTATTGTTATATTGCAGAGGTGTTAATAACTATACTGTCCATTTTGTAAAAAGCTTATTATGTACAGAAAAAAAACATATGTAGGATAACATGATTTACAGACAGAGGTTTTATACAAGACAACATAAGTTAACTTAATGTATGGGCTGTTGGGGTTATTTACACTAAACGCTTTAAAATAACTTCCTTTTATGAAAATATATTTTTTTTAAATTATCAATATGTTTTTTATTGAGATTGTCAAACTGATGGATAGATATACATTGATTTCATCAACTAAATGAAAAAAAAAAATATGTCGTTCTGGACTTGGCTCAATGCTAAAAAAGTCAAATGTGACACTTTTAGCTCGAATACAAGACTAGGTAATATTAGGAATAGTAAAAGAAACCCATTATTTTTCTAACAAATGGCTTTAATAATGTGTCGGGTTGTCTAAGAAGAATCGGCTTACACTAAACGACATTATAAAGATAAGATTTAGTACTAAATAAATATTTATCACAGTTCTGTGATTGTTGTACTCTGTATTGTTTTACTGTGCGTCAAAGATGAACGCAAGCAAAGAGACAATACTCCGTATTTTATAGTTTTTCTTTGATAAAGGTGAAAACGCGAGCCAAGCAATTTTAATGTTAATGGTCCTGATACTGAAAGAGCCAATCACAGACAATTTTGGTTTCATGAAGTCTGTTCTAGTAATTTTAATTTCAACGATGCACCATGCTTTAGAAGACCAATTATCGGAAAAGTAGATTAAATAATGGAAATTATCGAGATATACAATCATATAATCAATGTTTTAATTGCTTAAGATATATGCATTATTGGAAAAAAATAATTAAAAAAATTAATTAATTGGAATATTTTAATATTATTATTTTTTTTAAATATAGATATGTTATTGAAAATGTGTTTATGAAAAATTAATTATTAATAATTATATACATCCCAATTCGTTTTATAATTTTTATGAACTGTCCTTTAATTAGTTTTAAAAGTAGAGTTTTCCATTCTATTTATTTCATCCTATTTAAGTTATTCTGTTTTAAGTTATACACATTAAAAAAAGTGATGCAATAACAAGTATATTTTCATTTCATGAACAAAATTTTACAAGCTTCGACCATTTTTTTTAAATAAAGCCAATAATTACTTTACGAATTTCATTGAACCATCTTGTGAACTGTTGCAATAATGTCTGCAAAACATCTACAACTCTTTTGTATTTTTTTTCTTTTTATAGCTCTCTATTTTCTATTAATCTTGCACATATTGCAACCTTTTCTCAGAAAATAAACATAAAAAAAATCTGAAATGAATGCAAAATAGTAATTGTTCGAGAGACTTTTAACCCACTAAGATATTTATTACAAAAATTATACGACTGCAACTCCACCAAAAATTTAGCTCGTGTACTATTTGTTCTTTTAGTTGTTTTTTTTCTAGAATTCGGATCAGTTTATGAAATTTCAAAAAGTCGGACACCTAAGCTATAAAAATTTAACCACCCTCCTATTAATCATGATGAGAAAATGAAAATAATAATGATTAAGAAAATATTGATGAGACTAGCTAAAAAATCGTTTTTTCTTCTTTAAGTACTTGATTTTTACAGTCTTTGTTATATAATAAAATATATCAAATAAAAAGGACTTTTATTATAATTATCTGTTGCCAAACATTTTTGGTTAATGGCTTATAGAATATACTATTAAAATAATGATCAATGATGGAAAGACAAAACCTAAGCCTCATTGATAAATATAGTTTATAGTATGACTCATCAAAATTGATTTTTACTAAGGCTTACTAAATATTCCTTTGTAATATGTAAAATGATCATTGAATACCTTAAAAAGTGCAAATCAATTTTCACTTAATTGTAATATTTTTTTATATAAATTCATATCTATTATTTGAACTGTTATATTTGATATTAAAATTTATATACAGGGTAGGGTAGAAAACGTAGACTGTTAATAAATGTTCATTTTCTCACTACTATGAAGAAGTTTAGTGATTATCTTTGATATTCTGTTTCCGCCGTCCTTTTTAAATAAATAAACTATACTAACCATTTAGTCATTTCATCATCATAAGCGAGCAACAAGCAAAATGGCAGTGCATCTCAGATCTGCCAGATGCTGGGTTTGATGTGATGAAAACATCGAACATCGTTAAGTATTCTAGGAGCCTGTTTTTAAGTTGGCCAAGATGAAAAAAATATAGAACACCTTTCAATGCTGTCAGGAAGTGAAGGGCATAATTTAAAGAGGGATACGAAGTTCTTGTTAAGTTTGGAGAAGAATATAAAGGAGGAATCGATGAACCGCCTCGCTCACAAATTCTATGTGGCTCCTAGAAAAATCCGAAAGGCTGTAAATCACAAATTGGGATTAGTTTCTTTTACAAGGACCCCCGCCGCTTTTTTTCAAAGGGCCTAAAATCTAGGAGGCTCATGAAGTGCAAGAAATTTATCACATAGATGAGGCAATTGGGTCAATTTTGAAATTGGACAAGAAGATTTTCATAGTTGACCACAGGCTTGGGGAAATAAAAGAAGATGCCCGAAGTGTTTATCAAACCAAATATTACGCCCAAATAGTGGTCCTCGGCATTGTGCCTCTGATGGAAAGAAGATGCCTCCGTTCAGAAAATTGGACAGAAAATTTCCCAGGAGACCTACAATAAGGTGCTTAATTTGTCCCTTTACACCCATTCTGATGGAAGTTTAGAATTTTTGAAGAGCACATTCAGTTTTAAAAGTGAATCTTGAACCCACAAACTATATAGATAAAAGATAAAAGTGCCTTTAAAGCCAGGAAAGGAACCAGTTTTTACAATTTTAAATGTATTTAAGTGAACGACGTATTTTGAGACTATCTTTTTCCCCTCTATTTTGATTAAATTCTCAACAGTAATGTTTAATTAACTTAATTGAATAGTAAAAGCTTGTAAATTATTTAAAAATACGCATATTTTAAAAAGCTTTTCACAAAAATAGATCCAAGTAAATTTGCTTCATACTTACTTAATGCTTGGATTTCATTAATTTCTTTTATTGAAGGGGCTATGTACAAAGAATATAACTAGGCGAGAGCATGGAGCAAAAGATGGCAAAAACTTGCATACGTCCTTTGTATATGGCTCCAAATTTAGAATAAATCATTTTATGTTAAATGATAGTTTTAATATTCTATTGTACATTTAAATTTTAACTTAAGTTGGTTTGTTAACAAAATTATCATTTCTTTTAATAATTATGTTATTGCATGTATAAACATATTTTCCTAAAAGAATAATGGTGTCACTTAGATTCAAACTTAGTTATCTAAACAATGAGTTAGATTTAAGGATTTTCTATCCCTTGAGATGGATAAAAACTCCAGCAAAGTAACCGATGATTTAACACAACGCAATTGCAATCCAAAGTAATAATTTTGTATAGAACAGAATTAAGATAAATTTAGAACTAATGAAACCTACTTAAAATTTGTTGGAGTAAGATAAATATAACTTAGGCTCAAAAGTAGAAATAAGGCTCGTATCAAGCTCAAATGTACTAGAAAGGATTTTACATTGTTTTTAAGTAATAGGTTATCCATAGAATTATTAGCCAAAAATATAAATATATTTGCCCCACTCCGAATACTAAACAAAGGCTTCCTCTTCTATAAAACGAGACATTCTTAAAGCAAAGTTTTATAATAGAACGGATTGTCTCTGGAATTTCATACCTCTATGATTTCGTCAGGGAATTGAGACAAACCTCAAGCGATCTATGGTTAATACTTTTTTGTATGATATATTTTATAAATATGTATTCTTTAAATAATTCAATTGTTTGTTACACGTTTACATTCGTTTCATAATTTTTTAGTAATCTTACATAATGTATATTATTTTTACTCAAAATAATATTTTAAAAAGTCAACAGTTATAGACTTCCACTATTACTTCTGGTGGAAAATAATTAAATATTCCATTAAGCCTTTTAAAAAGAAATATTAATAATTTGTATGATAGAATATGAAGCGTCATCATATATGTAGTTATGAATATGATTATAGATTACAATTCAAATATTAGTAATCATTTCTATATAATTGAAGTTTTATTAAATAAATTATGGAGATTGTACATTCGTCTCTTAACCTGAGAGTGAATGTAAATTATGTTTCCTTCAAAATTTGCCAAGTATTTCCTACTTATTTTTCTCTTATTATATCTTAACTACACAAATATGGAAAAGAAAATTTTCTTTATCAAGTAAGTATAGTCCTTCCCGATTGAAACTTAAACTGTAGCTATTACTTGAGTTAGGAAGCATTATTACTCAGTAGACAACATTCTTGTTAAGAAATATTATCATAAAATCAGTATGTGTGAGCTTAAAATAAATCCTGATCTATCCTAAAAAAGGAAATATAACTAGAGTGTAGGATGTTGAACCGGCACAATTGATACACAAATGCAAATTGCAGAACAAATACGAATCATAATTTTTTTCTGTAATTTTATAACAACTTGTGATTATTAATTTTTCATATTAAAAAAGATAAAGATAGAAACATGACAAATTATTTTTCTACGTGCTGTACATTAGTTGTCAAAATATTCTTCTCTTTGTTTATATAAATTAATAAACTAACTTCTTTGAATGTACTATGAATGGATAAGTTATTGTATATATTTTTTTTTTGAGAATATGAGATTGGTGTCTAGTCTTGGATTGTTAAGCTTGTCTTCAAGCTAATAAAATAACCTAGAATAGGTTATCTTTACATAAGCTTCAATCCAATCTCAAGGAGAGCTATATCGATAAAAGTTATCAAAAGAAGTTGGAACCAATTAGACTTATTCTTCAAATTCCAATAAACTTTGTAAGGTAAATTTCTTCAAACATGTATTTAAAGTAATATTCCAAAAACTTTGAAAATATTTTTTTTTTTACAACTCACCAAATTCAATTGGGTATTGTAAATAATTATTATATTATGTTAAAGATAAATCTAATATTTAAAAAAATATATATATTAAGCTTATTTTTAGATCTTTTCTTAAGTCATGATTATTGTTGATTACAATAAGCAAAAAGTTTCAAAATATCCAAGTTTCTAAAGAAATTATACAATGTATTTTGTACGCGTAGGTATGTTTATTTCGACAAATAATCTATTACTTATTTTTGCAATTCCAACCTTTGTGTGTGTATTCCATGAGGTATTAAATAATAAAAAAACATGAATACACTTTTTGAAGCCTCAAAAATGTGTAACTAACTAACTTTGGAACTAATGATATATAATATTATGATAAATAGAAATTATATATATTACAACATTGAAGCTAAAGCAAAAAATAGACATACACAATATATATTAGAACAATATTTCCTTAATGTGTGTAGACAAAAACACCAAGGAGGTAACAAAAGTTAAGTATGAACAACCCTTTCGTATATAGCCAAATACTTTTTCTACTTTATCGATGTATTTCAGTAACTTATAACAAGACTGCCAAACACCAAATAAATATACTGTTGTTTATTCAGTTGTTGTTCTTATAACATGGAACTTATAATTTTTCATTTGCTCTACTAATTTTAAGTTTTGCAATTTTGTTTTATAGATACCTTATACAATAGGTAAAAGGAAATCCATTATTTTTTCAATAGCTTACTGTAGTAATGAGTATCCTGCATTGTGTAAGTGTGATCAATTTGCATTATGTATACAGTGTAAGAAAGATAAAATTTTACCAAATTTCTTTTGAGACAGTTATGTGATTTATTAACTCAGTATTTGTTGATGGCTCATCAAAGATGGACACCAGCAAAGATAAAATACTCCATATTTTACAGTTCTTATTCTATAAAAACTATATCTAAAAAAATAGAAAGTGATTGTTAGGATGATGCAGCTGACCCAACATTATCCAAATCAGCGGAACCTAACTTTGATATTAGTATAAAGTAATTACAACACAAATACAAAATTTTATTAATTTTTCATAATCATCTTTTCTATACGCGTATGAAGCAAAACTTTTTGGTTATGTGTTAACACATTAAAAAGTAAAACATTTTTATGATCTAAAAGGGATTCTCTTTTTCCGTAGTTTTTTGTTAGTCTACTTTCCTTGATTGTAGCAAGGAATAAGTTATTGCCCTTAGACCGTTCATTAAATAAGGTAGACATTTTAAACTTCATTTGAGAAAAGAAGAAAATGAAAACAATAGGAATCTTTGCCAACAAACTGTGATAAATCCATGTCATCTACATTATCTTTTGGAATCTCTAAAAACGTCATTTTTCAATATTTTGAGCCATGCCTCTTTCTGTAGAGTATTTGATCTAAAGTCAGTAATTTGGATACCATCTTTGTTTTGATGTCGTTTATAACTTGAACACAAAATAATGCTAAATGTACGACTTCTTTAATTAAGTAGAACCCATGTGCTGAGAAAGCCTCGATTGTTGCATCTTTACAAGTTTTATAGATCAAGTTATTGACTAGTATGAGATTATTCAAAGATGCTGCTAAAGGAAGTAAACCACAAAGACACGTAACTCAATAATAAATAGTTGAGTTACGCAGAAATGAACACTAACACACTATGCAGTAGAAATTGACGAATGTACTAGTATCTATGTCTGTATAAGTGTTTAACTGATGCTATGGAAGTACAATAAATAGGGCTATCTGATTTTAACGATGATTTATAATTTTTTTTTTTGGGAGGAGGCGTATATTAAATATTCAGCAATATTAAAAATGGAGCAAAACCATTACCAGGTAATTGTAAATTTTTTTAGTGTATGAAAAAAGGACGCAAAAAGATAAAAAATGTTAACCTTGACAATTTAAATAATATTTTGAAGGCGAGCAACTTATCTTATATATATATATATTGTTTTGTTTTTTTTACTTGACGGGAGTGCAAATAATTTTGACGGATTAATAAAGTAAATAGAAAGTTTTACAGCTCATATCTTATCCGTTTCAAAATATAATAATTTTTTTTAAAGAATGTTTTTACCATTAAGCAATTATCAATTCAAGAAAATAATATGCCCTACTTATTTTTAATAGACTCAATTTCATAATGAAAAAATATATTTTATTTAAATATAAAGGGTTACCCGGCTTTGCTCTGCAAAGGAGAGAGCGGAACATCACATTGACAAAGGTCGAAATAATTGAAAAATAATTATATATTTATAATTTTTCTAATATACTTATGATTATACTATGAATGTATCGTTGTTGTGGAGAAAGATCCAAACAATTATAATTATTTTGCGATGATAATAATGATGAAGTGGCTATTGACTATATTTTGAGCCGGCTCTCGTCGTTTACTTCAAAGACTCGTTACGTTCGGGAACAACACATTACTACTCCCAACCAATTCTCAATGTTATTTTTTATCATTAATGAACCCACATAGTCAATGTTATACTTTATACTTAGATGTTTACCTCAAAAATCAAATAATAGTCATAACAACTTTATTAAATACAATACACTGTTCATGTTGTGAATGACAACAAATTCACAGCAAAAAATACTTTGGAGTTGCAATCCTACTAATTATAACCACAGTATTAGTACAAACTCTAGAAATCAAGAACCCACTCCGTCCTAACTCAAACTGGATACATGGAATATTTTACACAATTTGTTCAAAAGAAAATAAATTATATATGATATATTTTTAAATAAATATCCATTGAAAGCTAATTAAACTTTTTTGTTCAGTCTATGAATCAATATATTTTTCTTTATATTTTTAGTATCAAATTTTTTTGTATGCACTATACAAAATATATTTTATTCAATTTTGATATAATGTTGTTAAGTCAAGGATTAGTTAAAGAGATGAATTAAGAAGGATTGGATAATATGTTAGTTTGAATTTCTTTATAAAAGTTTTGTTTTGTAACCAAGTATGCATAAAATAAATAACAAGGTTAAAATAATTGTACCTGAATTATCCTTTGGAAAATATGTGTAAAAGTGTATTGTATTTTATACAATTTAAATAGGGAATGATATTAATTTGTAAAATGAGCCAATTCAATTTGAAGCCATTTTTCAGATGCCATAATATCTTGGGAGTACTTTTTTTAGCCCAAAACGCATTTTTTAACCAATTTCAAATTAATAAGGAAAAAATTGCGTAGGGTGCACACATTAAAGCCATTTTATACTTTGTGTTCAAAATTAAAATACATGATTTTGACCATGTACAAAACAAAAAATAACAATTTAAAACTTGTCCAAAATTATGAATTTTTGGGCATTGTCGGATTGAGTTTTAAATCATGAATAACTTTCTTTGTTCGATGTTTTTAATGAAAATATTCCGATACACACTTACTAGTAACGTATTCCTCAATGTTTTTATTTAAAAAATCTCAAATTTATGCACAATATCTGGATAAAGTGCATAAACGGAAAGATGATAGAAATGTGTCTAACGATGCGTAACTTACCATATTATCAAAAAAAAATTCTGATTCTTTTCTTTCAGAATCAACGCACAAAATTTCAGTGTATACAATTAAAATCTCACTATGGGATGAGTTCGAACTTGAGACAAATAGGCCATATAATAATAAAAATATACAAACATGACAACGATTCGAATGGAAGAAATGCTAATCACTTATCCAAATTCAATTATTAGTACACATTTTATTATTTTCAATCCAGAATAATATTGTGGAAAAATTATGGAGGAGAGCAACAAAATATCTTATATCTGAACAAAGCAAGCTGAAACGCTTACAAAGGCACTTTTCGACTCATATAGAAACTGTAATTGAGGCTGAAGGTAATTTTATTCAATACAATTATAACTGATATAAAAAAAATATCATTAATATCAATCACATTTTATTGTTGCTCGTGTGGAAAAAAATTAGCTTTTAAGGTAACTTGGTTTCAGAGAACATGACAATAGGTGTAGCTCAAATTATACAAGCTGTTTCATTTGGCCATGAAAACTTTAATTTAAACATATATAGCCTTCGAAATCAATCCATGAATGAAAATGACTGAGTTGACCAAGAAAAAAATAATTTCCAAATCCAAAGTGTTGAGAGCCGTATGAAATTCTAGAGGTAAGTCCTTAATGCCTCAGAAACTACCATAACTATGTCAAGTCTAAAAAAACTGTAAACGCATTCTGAAATATCTTAAATGTAATTGAACAGGTTAATTTTTCTTAAGCATTAAGCCTGTCCATGATATTGGAGCTGGTGAGACCGGTGCTGACTAGGACAGTAACCTCCTTTCTTTTGGCTTCCATTTTCCCATCATGAGTATTCAATATGATCTAAGCTGCCGATCTCACTTCTAAAAGTATCCTGTCAAAAATTTCGATAAGAATGTTTACAAAAAAAAAAAAAAAAAACACACCTTAATTTCTCATTTTGATAACTATTCATAACTTTTCGAGCACCTGGTAAGTTATCAATCGATTATATATCACCAAATGAAGGCATTGCCAGTGGTTGATTCATTGCATAATAATGCTTTTGATAGAAGAAAAAGGTATTCTAGACATTATAATTTAGAGTATAAACATTACATTTACCAACTGCATCATGTTTTGAAGATACACTATTATTATTTACGAGATAGAAAACATATGCATGCATAGCTTCATTCCACAGAGTGATCAGTTTTCTCTTTACAAATGATAATATGGTTTCCATAATTCTAACTTACTTTTTTTTTAATTTAAAACTTACATCAAATCTGAACAAGCTGAACAAAAATGTAACATAAATTGCCTCTTTCCATTTGTTGATGATTATAAAAAGTATTTTATTACCTTCGGCAAGTTACAAATCGATTGAGATCTAACTTGGTATGAATACTATGAATGGTCACAGTAACAGGCACTCAAATTTTTAGAGGTCAAGGTAGCACAAAATGTTAAAAATACATAATTGGCAATAGCTTTGGATCATATTTATGTATAGAACAAACTGATGTCAATATGTAGAGATGCTTCATTTAAAAAAAAATTAAGATTAAGATTAAAGATCAAAGGTATACATAAGGTAAAAAACTCATAATAGACTATCAGTTTTAAACAAATTTAGATACAGAGCTGAAATTATCTCTTGAACAAAGAATTAGTGACTGACATCATGAAAAGAATATTAAAATTATATCTAGAGCAATTTTTTTTTTGATTATAAGGAAATGTGGAGCGAAATTCATATAGATGAAAACTAATTATGAGCTCATACAATATATATAACATATTTTAAAGTATGAATGCAATGAATATTAAATTTAATTAAGTTTAATATGTTCGTCATCGCACATTTTTGACATAAACATGATTTAAAAAATGATACATCCTTTTGTAAATAATAACCATATTATGCGATTTATGGTCGACCGAGTTCCCATTCTACTTATCTTTTGTTAACATAATTCATATTTTGATAGTTGATTAAATAGCTAAAATTTGGCATGTAATGTTATTGCTTTGTAACAATGATAGGTATCAACTATGAATGATTAAAAAGACCCTTTATAATAAAAGGATAATTTTGGGACAATATAAAAGATTATATGATAAATTATAAACAGAAAAAACCTAAAAGCAAAATAAAAGTATTTTCATTGTACCCAGCTGTAAGAAACTTTGTATATTTAAAAGTGTGAACATCATTAAAAAAGGTTTATTAACCTTTATCTGGAGAGTGTCATTACTAAAATTGTAAAAAAACCAAAAAATAAACGTAGAAACCCTGACAATTTGAAATATCTTTGGGAGAGAAGCAGCCTAGGTGGCATAACGTGTTATTACAGAGTATATTAGCAACATACATCAATGAGAATGCCAAATGAGGAAATAAACCCAAATCCTACTCAATATTTCGTAAAGACATGGACATAATTTACCTCGGTGTCGATCTTAAATTATACTCCGAGTCCCAAAAGGACTTACATTTATAAGTCCCCGACAAATCAGCAGTGTTACACTCCCTATAAATAAATCCTTCAATCAAAATTATGAAATTTTTCATACATTCATGAGCACTCGAACTTAATAGCTTAAAGGTTCTCCCCTCCATAATTGAAGAACAAGTATATAACATATTTAGAAAATAAATGAAGACTGTTCAGATTTTATCTACAAAAGTATTGTTGTCTTTCAGATTATATTTTTACAACTCTACCAATTATATACTTAAGACAATATGTGGTATTGATTTATATCAACTTACATATCTACATTATATGTGATAAAATATCAAACATAATGTCAGTAAAAAGTTTTAGAGTAGCATTCACTGTATGAATCTAAAAGTAATATACTTATATAACATGTTACTTTTTATATCTATATGATAATATCCTATAGAATGATAAAAGTATGTTAAAATGGGATGAGTGCAAAAAAAAACATGTAATAAGTTTTTCAAAACAAACATGAATATAATAAAATTAATTATCTCTGTTTTGAAAATTCTGTCATATCAACGAACAAGGAGCACTATTGCATATTGTGATCGTTAGAAGTTTAAAAAATAAAGAACTGGAAAATCAACATAGTAATCAAGGCAATTTTAACTCTCCAACAAATTCTCAGTATTACTCATTCTTTTTCAATAATAATAGAATAATCCTATGCTAAATCATTTACGCTCACCATCTCAAACTCACATTTATTATTGTTATTCAATCCGTAGAACACGAAAATGGCCATAAAAACCTTCAAATTTTATAGGTTTGACTTTTATAGCCTCTTTATGAAATCAAGTTTTTAGGGTATTACTTCAATGTAGTTAAATATTTTGACTAGAAGGGAATACATAGTTGAAAATCAAAGTTAATAACCCTTTTAATACATTGTATTGGATGAATATATAATACTAGGCCGTCAGATGTTGCTTTAAAAAATGAGTGAAGCTAATAACTATTATGATAATTGATTATTAAAGGAAACATTTGACAAAGAAACAGTTTTTCAACAACTGAATACATTAAGGTTTCCATGAAAATGTCAAATGAACTCCTTTTACTAATAAATTTATGTGAAGAGAGGAAATTATGGATTATATCAAAATATATATCTGACAGTCGATGTATGCCAATAAGAGTTGCAAATTTTATGCACTTTCTATATGTAAAAAATCGAAAATTGACATAACAACCTTGACCATTGATTTTTTTTTTTTTTGGAAGAAAGCAACTTAGATTGCATGATCGGCAACAAGAAACTATGAGATAAAATAAATAAACATAAGTACCACACTGCATGAAGAAAGAGGATTGGCAGAAATACTCAATTCTACTTTGAGTAGAACAGGGACTTACACATATAACTCCCCAACAAATCATCGCTATAACTTTCCAGCATTCATGATCTAAAGATTTTCGTTATCCTAAAATAAAGAAAAAGTTACCTCAAGATCACTCATTTTCAAAATACAAGGACAACTAGGAGATAATTACATACAGGAGATTACTTCTAATTTTCAGCAGTAGTTGAAAACGGATATGTAAAAAAAAGTAAATTTACATCTAATTCATTAATAATTTAGCGTTAATTGTACTGGGTGTCACATAATTATAGTCACTTTATAAGGTTTAAATTTACTACTTATTTATGAAAATTTATAAAACATGTCAATATCACTAAATTTCTGAATCTGTCAGTTTTTAATTGATGAGTAGCCATGTTTGAGCTACAGTAAAGATTCGGATCAAAACACAACAAATACAATGGATGGCTGACTTTAAGTCGGTTCTATGGATTAAAAAACCCTTAAAAGATGCAAAGGACCCTGAAAAGTTTGTCAGCCATTTGCAAGGGCATGATAGACTTTGAAAATGAAGTATAATATCATAGAAAATCCATTTACTGACAGCATATATAAATTTGCCTGAATAAACGTTAAGTATCATAAATTAACTATGTACACCCTACCCTGTTTGAATGAAACGCAATTTTTCTTATACTCTATAAACGGCTAATATTATATAAAAGTGTATAAAATAATAAAAAGTATTGCTGACCTTGGTCATACATTTTACCTTAAATATCTCAACTATCAAACTAATTGTGTTATAATTTTTTTTTTCAGAAAAAAAATTATTAAAAAATTTCACTTCTGAAAATAATATTAGAGTGTTATGTCTACGGGCTTGGAAGAATTGAGATGTTTAGTCTATACAAATAAAATTTCATTTTAATGGTTTCTATTGTTGTAATGTCTTCCAATTACTCAACATAAAGTGTATAATTAATAAGAGGCAGAATAATTTCATTGGTGTTTTTTTTTTTTTTGATGAATACAATCAATGTTTAAGTTCTTATGTTATATGCACAGTTTATGGGTTGAAAGTTTTTCGTTAGACAATATTGAGAAACAAAATTTACAAAAAAAAAAAATTAATCTGCACAACTATACTATTTTTTAAATGATTGAAGATTTTTTTTATTTAAATAAATGCATTTATATGAACTAAGTAAAATTCTTTTCTCCCCCAAGCCCCAAGAACTACCACGATATTCTTTTTACAATCCAAAATGCAATACTATTTTTGATAAAATTTATCGAGAGAAAGAGCTAAAAACTTAAAGCTGAATTGAGTTATAAATCTAATGTTTCAATTATTAGTTTTCCAATTTAATAAGTTACTTGAAATAATAAATTTTATTCAAATTAGTGGAAAAAATATGAAAGCGTAAACTTTCCATAGAATGACTGTTATATTTATACTACTTATACTAAGTGTTTGTAGCAAACCTTTTTAATTGTTAATTTAATTATTATTTAAATCTTTAAGTTGTTTTCTTAGTAAGAACGGACATGAAATTTACTCCTTAATAGTTAGAAAGTTGTTTAAAAATTAACTTTTTTAAGCTTTTATTAAAATATATTAATGCATACCAGTTCAACCATTATTATTTACTTATCTCTATTATGAAAATTTTGAGAGATTAAGAGTTATTTTTCACAAGGTTCCAATGTATAATGCTGTAGAACAGAATTAGCTGTCGATTGATAACAAAAATAATGTCCTAGTCGCCACAATGAGCATACAGCATAAGAAGATAATTGAGATTGTAGCTCTCCTCTGCGCGGGATTGTCCCAGAAGGTCATTGGGGAGCAGACTGGAGTCTAAAAGAAGACGATTTAAAATGTCTTCATGCGGTTGAAGGTCGGGGAAGGAAACAATCAACTGCCTGAAGTTGCCTTTCAGGTAAAAATTCCCTATCGTCCCTCAGCAAAAAATGACGATTATAATCAGCACTGTATACAGTTAAACAGTTAAAGAATAGACCGTTATAATTGATAATTATCAATTATAATTGTTCATTCTTTAGTATTTAAAATATCTATAATCAATTTAAGCATTATAAAAGGAAAATAAGGATGATGTGGATAACCGGAATTTAAATGCACTAGATCGTTTGAGCTGTCTTGATTGTTCTTGGTCATTTCAATGGACCTAGTTAGAAACTACTGATCTATAGATGAAATAACTTGTAAATATTTGGATTTCAAGTTCTATATTATTGGGTAATTTAACTAGGTAAAAATTTTCATAAGGCAATGGATTTCTTTCAAATCTGGGACATGGTGTCATTGATAGAAATACAACTCAGAAATTAAATATTGGATCCATGACTGTGTACTAAGATCTTAAAGATGAAAAAATTAGCACTTTCATTTATAAGGGAAGGTGGAGCAAGTCAATCCCCTTGGGTAAGTTGATACACCACTCAATATGAGAGAACTATAGAAAATTCAAAGTTGTTTAATTTTAATATATTACTGGGGACACTATTTTAACTTCTCCTGAAATTTTATAAGAAGAATAAGTAAAATGGATAAGATTTAAGGTTCAAAAATTTAAATATTTGTCAAATATGTAATTTGATGTCACTACAGTTTTTGGTCGATATCTATGCCTTAAATAAATATCTGATTAATTTTCACATGTTGGAATTGTTCATTAGACATTTGTGAATTATTAGAATAATCAAACACGAGCATATTTTTTTCCTTTACTTCTTGATGACTTTTGAACTGAATAGCATAGGGTTGGGCCAAGTTGATATACTTTTGCAAGGGGCAAGTTTATACATATATAAACTTGCCCCTTTAAAATGATTCTCTTCTGCACGCACGAACAGTAGGGGAAGGTGAACTGTCAACCAATTTGTATATTATAAATTATTAAAATTATAATCGTCTTTATAAAACCATGACAGTATAATTATTGACCAGGGTGTGATGTATACCGAATTATGTAATAAATTTGAATATTCTTGAAAAAATTCATATCATCAATATATCGATTTTTCTTAACTGTTTATATACTTATGATATCATATAAATGTAAAAGTACAATTTGTTAGATAACCCATTTGGCTACCTAGTTGCAAAATATTAGCCTAATCTCTGAGCTTTTTGAGGGCATAAAAACCAAAACGTGTATCAACTTATCTCACTTTCTCCTATTATTCTTTCACGTCGAAATTAGTGGTGACACGAAATTATACTGAAAAAAAACATGGTTAAAAAAAGAGTTTGAAGGTAAAACCTATCTAGGTTGAAGGTTAAAATAGTTGTTTTCGAGTTCTATACCATAAAGGGGACAATATAAATGTAAGTCTCAACCGCCGAGCAAAAATGCTGTTGCATAGTTAAGTAACTATAAGAATACTAGATTTTTTAATTTTTCAAATTATTTTTGATTCATTTGTAAAATTTGTCGTAAAAAGTTGAAAATTGTATAACTGTTTATTAAAATAATGGACAAAAAAACAACATATATAAGTACTAGCATAGCTTTTCAAATACCAGCAAGCATTAGACAAGGTGTTTCCTCGCTCATAAAAAAGTACCTCACGACGGGTACGACGAAATAGATGTACCTCTAATCAACATGAACAAACTATTGCTCTTCCTAAGTCTCAATTAAGTCAGACGTGATAGATTACTTAAATATATTTATTAAGCACACAATGACAGATAGTATCTATGAATTTGATCTTAATTGCTCTCAATATCTGCCTTCGAGCGGCCACGGAAGATGGAGCACACTCTGGCAATATAGTACCTTCTCATGAGCTTCCATTCCTCCATGGTAGACTTCAGGTCGATGACATTGCTGTGGCGTTATCTACAGGCCTTACACTAGACTTGCCACAAGATAAAGTAATCGAACGGGTTCAGATCGGGGCTCTGAGGGAGGCCAGAAGTTCTTGGGCCAAAACTCCATGTTGCCTATCACCTAGGCTTGCACAACATTGGTTGTAAGGGTAAGTGGTTCATCCTTCCGGAAGACGTATGACGCCTTGCCCGACTTCTTGGTGATCTCAAAGTACTCGGGTAAGGTGTCCTACGTCTTCTAGCAGGTTGGGGCACCCACAAACCCGTCTTCAACACGTGGCTGAGGTCTTCAGAAGTGTTTTCAAAGCAAACAACCCGATTGCTCTTCTGTTGAAGACGGGGTCGACAGTGAATGGTTTTTCATTCGAGAAGAAGATCGTACGGTCATTTAGGAGGTGTTGGCCCGCTCCAATCGGACATCTTGTTGCTGTCGAGTTATTAATGGTCTTTCCACGTACTTCTTTTACTTCCCCTCGGCGGCCTTGATCGCCCTAGGCACGGTGGAGAGAGCCACTGACTTCTTTTTGACAAATTTGGCTTGGCCTCAAGCAACTTCTTGGCTGCATCTGGGTTAAATTTGGCCCGCTTTCCACTACTGGGCTCGATTTTAAGGGTTTCCCCGTCTTTCATGAGCTTTCTGACCTTGTAGACGGTGTGCCTCTCGATCCCAACAATCTTGACAATATCAGGTGAGCCGTGGCAGGGGCAAATTAAAGCTTCCATTTTTTACAGAAATGATAGAGGCAATTGCAATAGCTCATTCGAAAGCTTAAAAAATCATCTGTCGTATGAAACAGCGAAAATTTACGAATTACAATCACTTTACCTTGAAAATATAATCTATAGTAGTGGTACATCCATTTCGCACGACCCGGCAAATTTTGTTGTCAGCAGTCCATTCCCTCGTCTCACTTGATACACCATGCTTTTTGATAATTTATTATTTTTTGTGCATTTTGTATATACTTATGGTTTGTTTCCAAAAGGACAAGAATACATTTGCTCGCTGATGCCTCGTCGTATATATATATATTGGTCATTAATTTTGTTTATTAAGAAATTTCGGTTATCATATACAAATAAAAATGTACAACATTGCTTTTAATAAAATATTACTATGTAGGATTACGAAACATTTTGGACATAAGTAATTCATTTTACAAATTCTGGAGAAATAATATGATAATGATATTCTGAGAGTACTTAAAAAATAAAAAGCCATATAAATCATTCTTACAAATTTCTAACTACCAAATTATTTTATGACTTTTTTTTTGTTTCTTTTTGTAGGAAAGGTAGTCTAATGAAATAAAGTTCGCAATGTGTAGAACATTAAATAATTTGTAGAATGAAATATTGCTTAAGATTTTTTTTTCTTTCTTTCTTGAAAATTCGTCACATTAAATGTCACGAGGACATAATATTTCACCAGGGTATTATTTACATATACGAGTATATAGGTGAGGAGGGGGGTTAATTTATTACAAGGAACAAATTCGATTTTATCCCAACTTTTCTAGTGACTACGTATCTTGGCAGCAATGTATGTTTGTATGTTGGCAAGGATAACACAATCTGGCACAAACAAATAGGAAATGGAGAAATTTCAGCCCATTTTAGCCAAGAAAATATTTTGAAGGAAGTCTCAGGTCCATCATCATTTGCAAAACGCAACATCATTAGAGATAAAACATTATCAGCTTTTGAACTCTTGATCGATAATTATATTATTGCTCACATTATAAAATGTACAATGGTTGAGGTTCGTTCAAAACTTAAGAATGATGTATGGACAACCAGCAAACGAGAAATACTCCAACTGATTGGAATAATGAATGCGAGAGGAATCTTAGCCAAAGGGCAGCCAACAGAAATCATTTGGCCAAGAAAATTGGGGATCAATCTCTTTAGGAATACTATCCCTCGCGACAGATATAAGGAATTATTGAGATATATCCGCTTTGATATTCGTTCCACAAGATCACAAAGACTTCAAAACGACAAGTTCGCCTTGATTTCAATGGTATGGGATCGATTTGTCGAAAATTGTAAGTCATCATACAGGCCAGGTGAAAATATTACCATTGATGAACAACTATTCCCAACAAAACCTAGATATTCATTTACCCAATATATGGCTAAAAAGCCTGATAAATTTGTTAAAAATTTTTGGTTAGCAGTTGATGCATCGTCCAAATACTTGGTAAATGGATTTCTTTACTGGGGAAAAGATTCTCAAAGACTAGCAAATAAATATTTATCAGAATATGTCGTAATGGAACCATATTTGGAAAAAGGGAGGAATGTTGCAACAGATAATTTCAGATAAACGTCATTGTCTCTTGTAAAAGAACTTCAGAAAAATAGGACGACTATTTTAGGAACTAAGAATTGTGCTCGCAAGGAAATACCTCCTGAACTAAAAGCTACCGAACAAACACTATTTACAAAGCTTAATCTTTGTAAATAGTGGCAAAACATTGACTTCTTATCAAGGGAAAAAAAAAAAATGTTTTTTTTGAGCTCTGTTCACAAGTGTTAAAGTTTTAGATGTACGAAAAAGGTTACCAGAATCAATCCAGTATTTTAATGAAACTAAGTATGGAGTTGATATTCTACATCAAATGGCAAGACTTTATTCCACCAAAATGTCCTCTCGCCGATGGTATTTACAAGTTTATTATAATATTTTGGATTTTGCTGGTATAAATGCTGTTATCTTGTACGGAGAAGTGACTGGTAAGAAAATAACTTGTCGCCAGTTTTTGAATAATTTGATTACCGAACTTATTGGTGAAGATGATGAATCAAAGGATGATATAGAAGAAAATAATCAATTATTTCAATCACAACCAAACTGTTCAACAAAAAATAGAAGCTGGTGTACAGTCAATTGTACAAGAAAATCACGGCGCTTAGCAAACAAAACCTGTTGTAAATGTAAGAGATTCGTATGCAAATCTTGTATTGGTACTGAAAAAACAGTTGTAACTTGTAAAAACTGCTAATTTCTTTATATGTGTTATTATAAAAGTTATGTTTATTTTTTTAAATAAATAATAAATCTTCGGAGAAAATCAAAATTAACACATTATTTTTAATTTTATCAACCACTAACAGTTACAAGTATTAAAATAATAAATGGGTATCATTTTTGATATCCACCGTCGTTGAAGGGGGCCGTTACTATCCGTCGTTCTAGTGTTAAACATCTAATAGATGAATTTAGAGAAAATGGAATCTCTCAATTGAGTTGGTATCCAAAACTTTTGGGTCGCACCTATATTTTGTGTAAAAAATGAAGGTACATAATCACGTCACAAGGATAAACCCTCGCACTAAATTCTGTTCACATTAATATGAATTGAATTTCTGATTTATAGTTCAAATCAGGAGTAAAATATTTTAACCTTTTTTGTCTGTTATATGTAGTTTTGGCTCATGGTAGTCGTCCGGAACCGAAATATATTTATATATATATTTAGGAGACTACGTCTAAGCCAAAAAAGAATCTATGATTTATTTTTAGCTATTTCTAAAAAATATTTTCCTTTCTAAATAAATTGCAAAGAAGTGAGGGGTCATACCCCCAAAGCCCTACAGGTGGGATGGACACTGTAGTATTTATTATCCATATCTTAATTCATTGAATATATAAAATCCATCATAGAAAGTTACATGATAAAAATTTCGAAAAAAGCAACAGGAAACTGCAGTACAATTTGATTAAATGACCATTTATAAAAAAATGTAACTTTCAGGTTCGAGTTTTTCATAGGCCGGAAATTAAAAAGGGTTTTTTCTTGATTGCTTTGAATATGCTCTTGTATTCGAAAAATAATAATTTAATTTAATTTGATCGTAACCCCATTACCCTTAATATAAGGTATAATTTACAAAATATTAACCTATACTTACCTATGTACCGATATATGTATGTAGTTATAATGTACTCTTCTTAAGATAACTGGGATAAAACTCCCTCCTAACATAAAAAGAATTTAATTGTATCAAACAGAGTTAACATAGACTCATAATTCAACTTTTTTGAATTTGTAACATTTACTTAACATTAATAGTTCCCCATTTTGCACTCTTAAATATAATTAAAAATAAAATAGCTATTGGAGACTAGAAACAGTTGAATTTGTCAGACAAGCTACAACCATAAAATTAGAATCACAACTTAATAATATAGTGCAGTTTATTGTTAAAAAGTATTCATTTTTGTGTTCCCTACAATGATAGATAAACACTGTTTTTAAGAGATAAAATGTATTTGTTTTTTTAGGATCGTCATTTTTGAAATAATGCCGTTAGCTTTTCCATACTTTTCTTGAAATTGATGTTATTTGAATTATTAACTATTTGCTATTCGTTGATATAATTTAATTAAAATTTAAAACTCACTCAGTTCAATTAAATGGAACAATTGCTAGAACTTTCCTTCTATTGTTTTTTTCTATTATCGTGCAAATTTTATAATTAGAGCAGAGTTTTTTATTGTTTTTTTTATTTATTATTATTTTATGTAACATAAACATATAAAATACAGCCGGTAATAAAAAATTTAAATTATAATTAAAATAATATAACGTACGAAAAATAAATTTGAAAATATAGAAAAAAATGAAAGAAGAATAAGAAAAAAAATTGACGGCAAAGCACGACAATATTCGTGCGTGTGTGTAACATAAATATAAAATAACATAAGATTTAGATTAGTGATTTAAAAATGAAACTTTTTTTGTAACTTAACCAATCTAATAAATTTGAAATTTAAGAATTAAATATCATAAGAAGTTTAGTTATTTATTCATGGAAAAAAATAATTTTGTCTATATTTTTTTAATTAGAACCCTAATTTGATATATTTGTAACTTTTGCAACAATACCTGTTTAAAAGGACAATTACACCATTTGACAATCGCATTTCAATTCAATCTATGAAAAAACTACATAATTATAATCTATGAATAGATTCAAAGAATAGCAGACATATGTTGCCATGTGTATTTTTTCATTGTAGAGACTAAGCCAACCTAGCTGTACAGAGTAATTAAGCCACGTACAAAAAGGCATCATCTACTTGCATGAGCTTAATACATAGATAAAAATATATTCTTCTGTTTAAAATTACTATTAAAAACATTTGTTTGTGATATCATCACGATATAATTATGAACTAGGCATAGTTAAAAATTATAATTTGATTTCTTGTAAAAATTTATTTTTATATTCAAAACAAATTTGGTACTCTTTACTTTTGCTGAGGTTTCATGTGATTGATAAAATAACAGGCTAATATTGCATTATCAGCACTTTTTAAGATCATACTGAAAATTTAAGCCAGTAAAGTTTAGCTTAATTCTAATTAGAAACTGATCTATTAAATTTGTGCTACATGTATTGATTGTTTTATTTCATTCTAAAATTTTACTAATTATTATTTGATATATACAAGCTGTGTCCAATATTAAAATATTACTAATAAATAGAAAAAAAACTATGTCTATCGTTAAACCCGTCTTTTCCCTTTGCCTGAAATGGCTTCAGAGGTTATTTTTTATCAAATTAGCTCCTCCTAAATGGTCAATGATTTTTTTATAATATTTGGCTATATAGGTATCTTTTGATTTAAAAAAAGATCACCATTGTTAAAGTCTTCATAAAGGAACACTTTTTTGTTACTTTAAGTAAACAATAAATGACCCTGATGTAAACATTTTCCACATCATTAATTAGAAAATATGTTATTTTAAGAAAAAAACCTTTGTGGTTTCTTTCATATGAGTACGTGATTTCCACCTTTATACTCGATAAATCAATAGCCTATTATTGCAATTTGTGATCTTTTTTTTATTATAGGAAATTTATATACCCATTAAATTAAGTGGTAAAAGATTTTCAACTAACATAATTCAGTTATAAGATTTAACAAATTTTAGGACCAATATGCTCCTTTTAATATTTTTCAGGTTTACTTTTATCAACCAATGTCCAATATTAACATTTTTATTGCACAAAAATCCTCACTCAGATACAGTCAAAACAATAAATAGTTGACATCTTCAACTTCTAGACTATTTGAAAAAGCCAAAAAAAACTGTAGATCTAATAATTAAGATGAATTCCCATAGAAAAAAGGGGAAAAAAAGAGTGTGAATATTAATATGCATCATTTGTAGCAACATTATATAAGTAAAGATATGAAAATACACGCACTTTAAAAGTTTTGAGGATACAACTGTACAAACTACTTAGGATATAAAACATGTTTAAATTGGAATTAATTTTCTTGCCTTTACAATATTGATTGCTGATAAATTAGTCTGACAATTATATTAATCTTACAAGCAACCTCACATTACATATTTATTTAATAATATATAAGAAATTCAAA
Source organism: Lepeophtheirus salmonis (assembly GCF_016086655.4). Taxonomy (NCBI): domain Eukaryota; kingdom Metazoa; phylum Arthropoda; class Copepoda; order Siphonostomatoida; family Caligidae; genus Lepeophtheirus; species Lepeophtheirus salmonis. The sequence goes on from NC_052135.2 coordinate 67,640,491, forward strand.
AGTTAAATAGAAAAAATCAATCAAAAACAAACTTTTTTTATGGCAAATCTTTTGAAATTGTATTAAGGTTTATTCTTTATTTTTAGTTATAATAATAAACAATTGAATAAACGAATTAGTTTCTCTATTTGACACTTTTATTATTGATTTATGTATGAGTTGATACATTTAGTCGGAACTGAACATAAGATAACTTGACAAATATATTATATTTTGAATGATGCAATGTGTTTTATCAATTATTATTACCTTTAATTTTTATGGACATAGTTATTTCTTTTTGAAATATGGCGTAAAGGGGGACATTTAAATCGATACAAGAATTACAATATCACAATAATTGATTTCAAAATTTTTAATTAATTATCTCAATCCGTCACCTATAAAGCGTGTTGCAGTTAATGGACAAACTATATAATTGTTGGGAGAGTTAACTTTGGTAATTGGAGTCTAAACATTATGCAAGAATTATCCATGGACTTTTGCAATAGCTGATGTAACTAATCCTGTTGAAGGAATTGATTTTCTTTATCATTAAAAATTTGTAATCCACTGCAAAAATGGAAATTTGTCCAATTCAAAAACTGGCAACTTAACTGCACATAATCTGTTATCAATGAATGGCGTATTTAACAGTATCTCGTCCTAATAACGCCCATATCGAATTCATCCGGACTAATATCATCAAATGAAGTTCTCCTTTATATGTATTCAAGTTTCGTTGGCGTTATTCTAAAAACAAGAATTGACAAGGAAACATTAAATTATTTTCTTGAAGCTGAAATTATTCGACTATTTAGTTCTTCTTGGGCAAAACCTTTACATTTTATGAAGAAAAAAATAACCAGGAGAGTCGAAAATGGTCGGTTAAATACTCAACTTTAAACGCTTAAGCAATTTATGCTACATTGAGAATCCCTCTTAATTCCCCTACTTTATAGGTTTCAACTGTCCCAGTTTATCTGCGATAAGAGCCTTACAATTCAAAATCTATTGCACTGGTTTTTTCTGGAGCATAAACTTTTCTACTCGATAATCCAAACGGTAGAATTAAATAAACAGATTTCTCGGTAACTCCAATTGAGAAGAATAAACTTTCGTAGAATCAGTAGAGCCTAACTATAGCTAAACGTATGGATCACCGTGTTAAATAGTTTGCCACAATCTTTACAAAGATAATGAAAATAAATAAATCTGCAGGATATACGAAATTGTGTCGTGAACTTCGTACCATCTGCTATACTAGTAAGATATTTTTTCATTCAACTTGACCAAGACTCTGATAGCACAAAATTTGTTTCAAAACCTGTCCCATAGTTCCTTCACCTTATCAAAATCAGCCGCTAAATGATCAATTTGGAAGTGCCAGGGCATTGACTTCCCATCCGAATAAGAGTACCTATTCAAATGAAATAAACCCCTATTGAAAGAAGTTGTTATGTTAATTCCCAAGCTATAATTTGTTTTATCATCGGGTTTCTTATTAATTACATCATAATTGTTCAGTCAAAATTCTGAAACTTCAGTTTAAATTGTAATAGAGTGCACTATCTTAATTTTGGAAAAGTATCAAAGGACAATACAAACGAACAAATTGAAGTTTGCTTTAGATTATGGCGAATTAGGAAAATTATTGTACATACATCTTTAATAAACAAATTAAGCCTTTTTTAAACATTTCCAACTTTTTTATTTCCCTTCCTGGAGAACGATCTGAATCAAGTTTATTTCCTTTCTCCATTTGAAGATGTAGCAGTTCAAAATTCAATGCTTTGGTATGATGTTTTGTTTGTTTTTAATTTACTCACTTTTTCTATTGATTCCACTTTTTATTACAACATTTTCTCCTTCATGGAATAAAATTTGCTAGAGAGGGGGGAAAGCCGATTAGTTAATGATAAGTTTAGTCTTTAAAAGAAAAAAATATCGGCAGAACCTGCATTTTTTAAATTCTGTAAGCCGATCCAACTCGCTACACATATATATAACAGTAATTCTGTAACGAGCACTTTTTTTGTGCAGCAGGAAGTTATATAATTCTGAAATACACAACCCGACCTATGGGCTAAAAATCAACGCAAGCATATTCTTAGAAGCCATATAAAAATAATATCATAAAAGAGCAACATGGTGTATAAACCCCGATTAAAATAATTAAGAACTTCCGAGTAAAAATTAGTATTTTATGTCACGTTTATTCTATTTGATATTTTTAATATCTACTTAATGCATCATTGGTGCATACATAGTAAATAAGAAAAATGAATGGAATTATAACGATACATTAAAAACTTATGTACCTAAGTTCTTCATTGTTAGTACTTCCTTTATGACATTTAATTAAATCATTTACATTTTATTTTTATTTGACGTTCTACATTTTATCTACAATGTAGAGATACATAGTGTTACTGAGTATTTGTTTGAGAGTTACTTATAATTGTAAATCCTTGTTGGACTCGCAGTAGAATTGAGAAGTGACATCTAATTTATCTCTATAGTATTGCTAAATATAGAGTGGGATTTCTGTTTATTTCCTTATCTAATATAATGAAACGTTATACAAGATAAGATGCACTTCTATTAAACATTGACACGTTAATCTTCGGTTTCTGTTTTGTAAGCACATTTTAATATTAAAAAAACATTTCATTTCAAATGAAAATAATAACATGTTTGAGTGTCACTTTTCAATAGTAGAAACTAAAAAATAATATAAACAAGGACTTGAACAAAATTTTATTTGTGTCACTGTTTGGTTTTGAATATAAGAACATAATAAAAAATCTGTATCGATAAGTGCAAGGAAATTTTGTCATTTTTCTGATTGCCCCTATCTTAGTTCAAACTGGTACATGGATTAAATAAAGGGTGATTCAGGAAAATCGGGACTATCTTCAACTGCATACTGATCAGTAAGGGAAGCAAGTAGAGGTTTAAATTTTGATTTACAAGGGGTAAAAATAAGAATGGTTATATAAATTTATTTTGAAGAGAGGTTGTATTTTTCTTCAATGTGAGGGAAAAAATATTTCTGAGTCAATTAAGAGCTGTTACATTGGGTTTTTTGCATTGTTGTATTTTTTATCAAGTGAGAAATTTATTTGAACCTTGGGCTCATCCTATTAGACCACGAGAAGAGGAGTCATCAAAGAATTCTTCTGTCTCATCTCCTCGTATAATATATTCGAGGGCAGTGAAACAAGGAATGGGTAGAAACGTTATTGGAGGAAAGTTTATTGCCTTGGAAAAGAGATAGTATTCAATGAATGAAATTTCACCCGAATCCCAAAATACAGAGGTACCTTCCCAGCCCATTTTTGAGTCTTTGAATTTATTTCTCCGTCTGCACACCATTCAGCAGATTACCGGTTTTATTTCGGGAGTGAAGTGGTGAATCCATGTTTCATCAATTGTGATGTAACGATGCAAAAACTCCTTCTTATTCCGTGCAAACATTTCCAAACAGCTCTGTGAATCCTCTGCTCGTTGTTGCTTTTGGTCAGGTGTGAGCAAACGCGTGCGTTTGGAAAACAGCTTTTTCATACCCAAAAAACATGTTCATGTATGTTGGTGTAAACACTACCTTTTGATAACTTCAGAGTGTCAGCTATCTCTTGCAACTTCCTTTTGCGATTGCCCATGATCATTTTCATGGTTTTTTCTATTTTTTCCTGAATAACTGCTGCATTTGGCCGACCAGGGTGTTCAACATCATCAGTGTCCGTACGACAACCTTTGAAATCGGCAAACTATCGTTTGATAGTTTTTTTATCATTTCATACATTTATTTTTGAATGCTTTAAAAGATATAATTTTGACAATCTAAGGCTAACAAGCCAAATATTTAATTATTATGATGAATCATGTTAAAGTAAGGCATAATTGTCTGAAATTCTTTGCTTGTTCTTACTCGCTAAATACAACTAAGAATCCAAGTATATGCTTACGTACGTAATTAGTAGTCAACCAACTAACTACAGGTAGCTAAGGTGGATAGAAGAGGAAAAAAAGAAGAAAGCTACTTGTTTGTAGTGAAGATAATTACTAACACATCATTATATAGTATAAAAAAATCCAAACAAATAAAGTAATACACTACATAAAACCAAGTATCAGCCCCACCATTCCCGTTGCAGTAAAAGGAATTAAAAGTCCGGCTTTATTAGTGCTAATTAAAACTCCCCGAGAGCCATCACGGCAATTTTTGGTGAAGGGCAGACACCTTTGAAACACGCCACAGAGATAAGAGTATGGAGCTTGCATATAACCTTTGACACCAAACTTAGTCCTTCGTTGGTTCTTTTGAAGCCGTATAGAAGCTCATCTGGATCAGGGTTTCTTCTTATTTTCTCCCCTACACCCTTCCTCACACTCTTTATGATGTCCCAAAGTGTTCCACAGTCCTGGAATATATGAGAAATTGTCTTAACTTGCTTGCACACACAGTGTGCCAGAGCGTCATTAAAATGTCTCCCTGTAAAGAAGACCCCCAACGATATCCGAGATTACAGGTACATTTCCTTAGGATTGAGGATCAGGTCCCAAATGTTCTTGAGATATTTATCTATATTTTCTGTCTTCGCCATTGCCCTAGCAAACTCATTTCTGAAATGTCCTTCGCCAAGTTGATCCTCATATTTCTATTTAGGGTCTTATATGGACTCACCGTCCTTGTAATTGGGTTGAGTGTGTATTCTCCATGTTGATTTTTAAGCATAATTATCAAGGGGTGAGAAGTCTCAATTTTTAACACATCGTCCATCGATCTCAAACTAAGAGATGTCTTCACATTTGCAGGTATTTTTATTTGGAGAAGCTCACTCTAGCAAAGCTGCCCTTCCTACATCGAGCCAATACATCTTTCTCGTATCTTTGGGTATGCTTTGAATCTCTCTCCATGGCGAACTTTTAAATTATTTTTCATGCATGTGCATTATTCTTTGCCTCGGAAGGTATTTTGCCCTGATAGCAATAACATGCTCCATTGTGTCCCAATATCGAGCATACCAAGTCTGTATGGACGCTTTGGAGTGAATAGTCTTTTCGATCCTACAATTTTAGGTAAACGAATAAGCTCCCTCCCTTTCTAACTATGTCTTTCCTTGATAGTCTGTGCATCTCAGAATATAGTTCATTCTTGGAATAACTACCATGGTCCATCATTTAATTCTCTTGAAAGGCTTTCTTATTTCTTGAATTGAGTGATCTATATTTTCATTTACTCTTTCTATATTTTCAGTGAGAGGAATTCAATGTTATAATTACTTAAATCAAAAATAACTTTAAAGATGGGACGTTTCGGGGACTGATGGTGTTTACGGGAAAATTTTCTTCCGGTGCGTTGGTTGAGTAAGGAAAGTCCATGAAAATATATCGGGGAATGGCAGGATAGCCTTGATTTCCAAGAAAGGTTTGCAATGTATGTTTATAATGAAAGATATAGAAGCCGTTCTGGTATTCTTGCAGCTAAAATAGAGCCAATTTTAAATTATAAGCTTGGTCTGGAAAATAAATGATTCTTGAAGGGGATGAGGATTTTTGAAATATCTAGAAATATTCAAATTGGAATATAGAGTGTGCAAATTAAGGGGAGCTTCTATGCAATAATTGAAATTGCCTTTTGTAAAGGCTTTGATACCATTTTATTATTTTGAGAGCAATAAACAATCTTTTTCCTAGAAGATTTTATACCCTAACTAGAGCTTTTCGATTCAATGGTACGTCGACTATACCTTTAGGTATCTTGGAAAGTGATCCAATAGTTTATAAAAAAAGTTATCGGCAGGGGTGTCCTTAGCTCCATTACGTTTCGCTGCTGGGATTAAACATCTTGGGGATACGATGAAAAACAAGTTTGGGGGTTTTAAAGTTGATTGTGGAACGTCAAAACATATAATCACATGTATGCTGAGAATATCACTTTGATATTGGAAGCACTGTCAGAAAAGGAATTAACGAGAAGGATTGAAGTTTTAATGAACTACTTCAAGAATTATGAAAGAAGGTTTAGTTTGAAGATTAACAACAAGAACACAGTTATTTCTCTCCTGGGTAAATAGGATCCCTTTGAAGGAGTTAGAGAAGCTGATTGCTCTATCAAATATAAAAGTTTCAATATTTTAGGAATTAAGTGGAAAGTAAAGGAGTCTGGTATAAAAAATGGACAGATCTAAGCGTTTTTATTAATTCTTTAATTTACAAATAGAAAAAAAAATGTCCAAAAAAGAATTGAGCTATTTAATTACCAAATTGTTCATAAGGCAACGTCCAAAAAGGTCATTGACAAAGAAAATTGCTAGCTCAATAAGCTTTTTGATTGAAGCAACGTCAATTCCATTAAAAAAATCCAAAATTCAAAAAAATTATCAAAAGATTTTAACTGAACTTTCAAAAAACTCAGAGTCTGAGCGCTGTGCATCCATTGCGTTCAATCCTGCTTAGAATTTGTTATGGCTAGGAAGTATTTTTTTTTTTTTTTAATTTATAAATTTTCTGATTCTAGGGAGCTGTCCAGAGGATTATTTATGAGATTTAATTTTTTTTATATATCTAGTTGACAAAAAAAAATTCCCATCCAACTTCAAAGAACAGGTGGATAAAATCTTTGATTGATATTGAAATCGCTTGGATTTACCTAAAACATGGAAGAAGAGGATCAATAGTTCCATTTCTAAAATCAGGGATACTGTAAAGACTGTGACAAAATGATCAACACAGTAATGTATGCGTTTGTAAGTAGCCCGGCACTCCAGATTTTGAAAGATTTTATCATATTAAACATAGCTGGAATTACAGGAAATTTTATAGCCTTTAATTTTTTTTTGGTCACTCCTTCAAAATCCAAAGTGCTCCAACAAAAACAAAAGCTTTTGAGTTTGCTTCATCAAGCTGTAAATGCATGATTTCATGCATTTCATGATTGGCAGTAGGGGAGCCTTTCAAAGCCAAAAAAATCAGAGCTATTCTGTTCTCAGCCCTTGCCTAATATTCTCCTCTCTCCATTAGGATTCCAAGAGTGTATAAGTCTTCTTGGAACTATGCTTAGGACAAATTACACAACATTGTCAGATAAAAACATTAAATTCTTAGAATTATGTACCGATATTATCTTGGGATTTGATTTTTTTGGCCTTCATACAGGATGGCACATGACTACTCTGGGAGGAAAGATGGAACCTTTTTCAGTTTGCAATGACATATGTATCAAGAGTTCATGGAGTTTATGTTGGAGATCTAATAAGATATTTTCCCTTTTGTTCAGAAAAAAGTTTAAAGTTCCTGTGTCGAGTGGTTCACAATTTAAGAATGTTACAAAATGAATAAATTTCACATATTTAGTTTTTTTTTTTTTTTTCTTTTATTTTTCCTATAGTTTTTAGTTGCGTTAATAATTTCAAAATTTTGTTTCTATTCAATTTAAATACCGTGCATTTGAAGTCCTCTTTCCGAATGATTTCAAAAAAGTATGGATATATTTTTGTAAAGTAATTTTATTAATACTTATATGACTCAAATTTCATGTGGCTAACTTTTTTTTCTCTAGAGACCTAATTATGAACTAAAATATTTTATATATATATATATTGTGTATGTAATCTCTGTAGAATTAATAAAGTTAGAGTAGGAAAAAAAAGTTTTAATGTGCAGCACTCCCATTTAAAACTTAACATTAATATTTGCAGGAGAGCGTATTACACAATAATATAAGTCACTCAAAATCAGATCTGATATATATATATCAAATTTAAATCTCTTAGGATCCTGGAGAGGCCAAATGAGATGTAAAATTATATAAGAACATATTCGTAATAAAATAAGGAAGGCAACTTTTTGCTTAGCTTCTTTTAATTTAAAGGTAGAGGTAAAACTGGGTCAACTTTAAGGCATAAAGTCCAAAGTGTGGCTGGAGTCCAATTTATTTTATTTTAGGCCTTCATCCATGTATTGCCCCCATCATCACCAGATCTTAATCCATTGGATGGCATTATAATAAACATTGTGAAGAAAGATGCATATTTAAGCTCCCACAGGAATGTGGATGACCTGAAGGCTTCAATTGTTGTAGCTAAGGACAAAATGGATGAGGCTTACATGAGGAATACTTTGGTTATACACACGGTATTGTACTTATACACAAATATAGTAATTTTAATTATTTTCTATAATTTTCATATAATTTATATGGGTAAAGGGCACAGATTTACACGTTTCTATGGTATAAATATATTATTATTTATAAAAAATTACACTATAAAGTTGTGGTTTTAACTTTATCTGTTTTTTTAACTTTCCATCACTTTCCAACGGTTTTTTATCTACCCTAGATATTGAAATAAGTAAAAAATTAAAATATTCATAATTATTCAAACTATATTAAAAAAAGAGACGGAAGGTGAGTTCAATTATTTATATTTTCTGTATAGAACATGTTTAATTTCCTTATAATTTATTATCAACTGTCTACAAAATTTTATACTAATTTCTCCAACACCTGTTTTAGCTTAAAAAATTCAAAAGTACAAAGTATAGAAGACCATTTTGTTAGATATATAATTACAACTAATGGCAAATAATATTTTATAGAGCTAAAATATTAATATTATGGTGTAACACCTTCACAAAGTACTCACGTTAGGATTTAAAGAGAAATAATGAAGTGTTAAATTATTAGTTGTCTCTTGTATTATTTTCCTTGAAGAGTAATGGTGTTTAACATATTTATTACCATTCAACAACTTCTTTCATAGTTCATTAATCTAAATGATGGTATATAACGAAAAATAATGAGGAGACTTTAATAGGTTTATTTCATCTTAGAAAGTACACAGTAAACTTTTACAAATATACACTTTACTTTCATATGTATGTGTAATATATATGCATATTAAGTTAGGGAAAAGTTCTTATTAGTTTGACAAAAGTGCTCTTAATACAAACTTATACATATTTTATCTTATTTCTTTGAATGTTTGATTAGTGCAAAAGACACATAATTTTGAATTCGGGATTTGTTTTTGTACTTATATATCGTTAACTATGGCAACTTTTCCCTTTAAAAAAAAAAAAAAAAAAAAGAATAGAATAGTTATAAAATAAACCCAGGAACTTTTTTACAAGAATCCTAATTTTATGTATCAATACTAATAAAGCAATGTTTATATTTCTGTCTATCTGAATGTATGTAGATGTGACAACAAGTCAACGGGTGCACTGTACTTAGTGCTACATGATACAAATATATAATACTTATAATGAAATATTGGTGGTGTGTGCATATAGCATCTAACGTGTATACAGGATGCACTATAAAAAGTTGTCCTTATATTAAGAATATTGTGTCCTGTAAAATTATTGTAAAAAAAATTCAATTTAATCCACGTCCCAGAGCGTCATTAATCAATAATTATTTCCAAAAATACACGCGCCCTGAGATTATTTAGGTGAAAAGCTAGGTCCTAATACATTTTAAACTCAACCATCACCAAGTTTCAAAGCATCAAGGGCCCCTTATAAAATGCTATGATACACCCCGGCCTGCTAGCTTTGTAGTTAAACTGTTGGCCCTGAGTTAGGTTAATTTTTGTACGCAATTACTGTATTTGGCATCATGAATATTTTCTAATAAGCAAAGATATGCTTAGCCCACAGTCAATGCAGATGAACTACTTTGCCCCAAAGGCAGGTTAAATTCTTACACCACCGATTTTCTGACGATCAAGGACCCCTTTTATTAATAAATAATCATTCCTGGTCCAAATGGTGTATTGAATTGAATTGCTGAGCCTTCAGATAGGTTACATTTATAAGCCGATGCATCTCTGAACTTTATGGATCCCTAATTATATAAAAAAAGTACACGTAAATAGCTTAGCCCAAGTTTGCAAGTATGTATTTTTTTAAGTATATTAAACAGATTTGGCCCTAGATACCAACGTTTCACCGGTACAACCCTTGAGATAGGGTATACTTTAGGATATTAGAAGGGATCTTTGATGCTCAGAAAAGTGGGGGTGGATAATTTAACCTACCTTGTGGCCCAGTAGTTCACCCTTACTACTCTTTGAACGAGCTGAAGTTTTGGATATAAAGAAAGTTCCATAATGCTCAGGTAAGTGGTTGTATATAAATTTAACCTGCCTCAGGACTCTGAAGTTCCCTGCACAACCAGTGGGATTTTTGAAGACGCATAATAAATGCCAGGTACTAACACTAGTATATTATATAAAACAAACATCATTAACTACAACTGTAAGTAAAAAATAATATAAATTAAGCAAAGGTGTGAAAATAGGTTCCTTTGAAACTTTAAATATATTTTTTTTCACCCTAACAATAACTTACAGGTGAAGTTATTTTAATTCGTTAAGACATTAAATATACGACTGTTTTAAAGTATATTCCCTTTTTAATTTTATTACCATTCTACAAATAAAAAAATAGCTTTTAGTTCGTCAAAAAAAGCCAGATAAAACAAGGACATGCTTTCGATGTACATATGTGGTTCATGAACACAAAAGCCAGTTAGAGTTATTTTTTATCAAAATTAATTGTGGATTAAATTTGTAATCTTTGGCAAATTATCGTCAATTTATATTATTAAAGTAATCTTTATTAACCCTTATTAGAAGTCTAAAATTGTATTATAAGTAGTCAAAATTGATCGTCACAATAAAAGAATAAAAAATTGGCGGAGTTTATAGGGGGCAAAATAATTAATATATAATCAAATAAAAATTATAAACTATGGCTAAAATTCTTGGATATATTAATTCATCCCTCAAATTTAAATGCAAAGCCTATAATTGACTCATTTAAGTCCATATTAATATTCGGTTGTATGTTGTATATATAAAGTAGAAGAACAAATTTTAATTTTTCCAGCCAGGGAATAAGTAAACTTATATTTACCAAAAAGATCGAATATCCGAGACCCGAACCGACTTTGTGCACTAAAACTTTTTAAGGATCTTAAAAAAGATACAAAGAATTTTTCAGATCTTAAAAAGATTATAGTATTACTTAATCCTAGTGTTTAAAAAAAAAATCTATATTTCATTTAGCATCTCTATTTATCTTTATTAGTTCTGGAAGCGACATCATATAAATAGTTTGTGTAGCACGTGCCGTTACCTTTAATTTATCTATCCACCTTTTCTCTGAAAAAAAAAAAAAAAAACATAAAAAAGGTTCTTGGTAATATGCCGACTCTTCCTTACTATTAAATAATAATTCCAATAGTTGGAAGAAATGGATAACAGTTTAGAAGGAGCTAATTCAACCAATTAATATTCAAAACAATAATTAGAAGAAACTAAGCAGAAAAATCTACAGCTAACGACATAATACACAGTATATTTTTGTGTTAGCCGGGTGACAGTGTGCCCATGGTTATTTCAAACATCGTTACCTCACTAATACAAAAATTTATACTCATTTTTTTCTTTACCTCTAATCAGTGTTCTTAATATTGATTGATTGTATAAGAATTAATTCTTATTAAGGTGTGAACAATTATGAAATATTATTAAATAATAACCCAATAGTCGGAAGAATCAGTTAACTACCAACAGATTTTAGGCCTTATTTTAGTTTCAATTGTGAGATGGCGAGATACAGCAAAAGTAAACACGTGCCCAATGTTATATAATAATAACTAATAGTTATGGTCTTATAGTATTATCATTAATTTTGGTTATAGCACTCATTATGCATTGTTTCGGAATCAGTAAAAATGCAACCGTAGTCTGGATTCTATTTGATTAAGTTCCGAACTTTGGGTAAAAAATTAAAATAATTCGAGACAAGTATCTCTCTAATTTTGGTTTTGGATCTGAAGCCAGAAGTCCAGGTACACAAAATTTACCCAAATATTTAAGTCTAAAGATCAGAACTGATCCGGGTCCGTGAAAAAAAAATCATGCTATCCTTAGCTAGGGACTGTATAATTCTGAAATACATAATTTGACCCTCGGGCAAAAGTTAACTGAGTAGAGACATATATTATATTTGTATAATTACAATAAAAAAATGAAACTTATAAATATTGAAATACAGGAATTCCAGCGGGTGTAAAATCTATTTACATCCCAAAAAACAAAATCATTGTATGAAGTACAGGACGGAACGATCAAATCTGTCACGCTGAACAAATAAAACAACAGCTTTTTTATAAAATATTTATTGAAATGAAGAAACAAGCATGTTTATTAGGTTATAGAAAATACATTCTTTTAAAGCCTAATACCTTTATTTATAATTATGACAAACAAAAAGAACATTCTAACTGAATATAACCCTATTACTAGATATATAATAAGGGTTAAAGAAAAAATTATTATAAGAAAAACGACAATAAAAATCACAGCTTTTTTCATTTTTTTTTAATATATAGAAGCATCTAAAAGTCCGAGTAAACAATCATTTTTGGAGAAATTTACTAAAACGTCGAGTTCTTTCTCAATTACACCTTCCAAATTTGTTGTTAAGGGTTTCTTGTTACATCTGCGAGAATATATTATCGCTTGTACTTTACTTATGATGTCCCAAAATCATAAAAGCCTTTGGATGATTTGGATCGGTGGCCACTACACAATCAGTTTTTTACGTTGACACGTATAGTTTTTCTTTTAATTTTACTTCACACATTCCACTCAATTACTTTCCTAGAAATTATGTGCTAACGTTTCTATTTTCTCGCTACAGAATGTGCAATTCATACTCTTATCTTAATTATTTGACTTATTCGTATACATTGATAAGGTAGTGATTCTGTAACGGAGCCATTTTTGCTTTGATGAAGTAAAAGCGTTCTTAAATAGTGTTTTTGTATTGATGTCAACTCCTGGAAAACCTATTCTATCCAACCGTTTGGTTACCAACTTTTATGCTGAAGTTTCTCCCTGACCTAGTAGTTCAGCTCTTATTCATTAATTTTTTTATTGACTCTAATGCTATGAAAAAGAAGTTGTAGAGAATAAATTTATTCAATGGAACCTCCTTCCACCTCCAAAATATCCACGATACGGGTGCAGAAACAGGAGCACGCCTTATGAACTTGAACCCGCCGGAGAGAGGGGAATGTACGCTGGGTACCAGCAATAAGACTGTCCTTGGTATTGTGGTGCTACAAAGTTGCGGCAGATTAAATAGTTCCACCCTGTTAATATTTAATTATGCCAAAGGTAAATATGCTTCTGGAGTCATTTCTAACAACTGTACCATCTTCTAACTAACAAATCAAATAAGAGCATTCAACATATGTAATTCACTCAAACATATGTGGAAATGATTAAAATTATGTCATTTATCCAAATTGTTTGTTATTGCATAGGTATAATCATACTCACATCTTACATCTGTTGATTACGTATGAAAAACTATTAATAATTTTACGAAAAAATAATTAAATTTATTATGTCATGAACCTATCCTTGACCTATTTAGTCTCAAATATTAATATGTACTTAAAGTTGTAAATATAGCTTGACTAGAATCTACTTTTTTATTTAAATCGGAAATTAGTATACTTTTCACTTATTTTGTGATCTTCTTGCAAGCGAAACATTCTCAGAATATAAAATTAAGTAGTCAATGACTACATAAAAACGCAATCAATATAATACAATATTCACTTACAATTCTGATCTTTTTCTATTGACACAGTCAATCTTCAGTCCAACATATATTAAGCAGACAGGCAAGGGAAGCTGAAAAGGTGACAAATTAGTGAAGGTGACTTCTTAAGGCAGGCATAGTTTTATGGAACAATTATTATGTAGAAAATAGTTTATATAAAAACACAATAAAAATATATAATTTACGTCCGGGAAATAATGGGATAATCATTTATTCCTAGATAGATTGAAGCGAAGCGAAAAATATATTATTGGAGTAGATGGAAAGGGGTCTTTATTTTTCGAGATATTCGGACGATTAGCACCTCAGAGGATCAGTAATGTAGATACGTCTCATTTTGTTGAGGATTAATTATTTTTTCTTACTTAATAATAAGTCTATGTAATGAATAATGAATCTAATTAAGTTTTATGAATTGTGTTATGATTTTTTATTCATCATAATTGCTTAATTAAGCTACGGCAAAACATTAAACAATCATCGGAGTTTGTACTGTATACGCATCCCTTCAATCCACGTATCGACTTCCAAATAAGTCAAACTCACAACTTTCTCCACAAAATATGCCCTTCCATCTACTATATGATCCTCCAAAGTGCTAATTGTCCGAATATCTCAAAAAAGTCGAAATTCCTTTCCTCCTAATATTTTGCGTCGCTTCAGTAAAGAAAATACTTGCTTTTTTTTAAAAGTTACAATAAATACATCTCAACTTTCCTCTTATACAGTCACTCTCCAATTTCAATATAGATAGAAAAAGTATGGCAAGTGGGAAAACTGGAACTTTGTACACGGCAGAAATTTGGAAAAACATTCATTTATATGCCTGCATACATATTTTCTTTATTAAATGGTCAAAAGAGAGTCCATAAGTCTATGTTCGATAACCGGGATATCAACGCTTTTAAAACGATAGTATGTTTCATATTTTCTTGAACTGGTATTTAAAGTGTAATCACGTCATAAAAATAATAATGACCCGCAAAGACATAACGAAAACAATATCCCCCTCCGAAATTAATATTTTGCGTTGATGTCTCTTAACACACATTTGAAATACATACAATTAACACTTTCTTTACACTATAATGTTATTTTATTTTAAACTAAGACGTATATGGGTAATGAATATAATCTTATATTTATCAGATGTAATAAAAGAATACAAAATGTTATGTTTGTACTTCGAAGCACATAAGGGAATTACAAACTCGTAGTTGCTTAAATTACCCTTCTATTCAAAATAAATGTGTATTCAAAATACACATATGTACTCGTATGTTAGTACTAGCATACAAATATTTAGGTATGGGACAACGTAGATTAAAATAGCAGCTTTAAGAATAAAAAAGTTAGTGCTTTGTTGTATAATTGTTCATCCACTATTAATATCGAATGTCACTCCAATGAACCAATCAATCTCACGAGAAACTTCAGACAAGCTTGCCCTGCGTCACATTTACTTTGTATTGTGGTAATCGAAGAATTTTGTGAGTCCTTATTGAGATAATTTGAAGACTTTGGAATGTATTTCAACCAACAATAATCATTTATTGTATGTGTATGCTGATGATATTACAGAATTACTGGAAGCAAACTCAAATAGACAACTTACAGGGTTTGCAAAATACTCAGATAGATCGGGGCTAAAAATGAATAAAGATAAGACTGTTATCCTTCCAATTGGTTCGTGGTATCTAAGTGCATCAACTAAGATCAAAGGCTTTCCCATACCTGAAAAAATGGTAGTTTTGGTCATTGAATCGCCAAGAAGTGGCGAAATTCAAGCAAACTGGATGTCACTAAATTCTATTATTTACAAAAAAAGAGAAATGTGAATATTCTCAGATGGATTTATTTTTACAATATCCACATTTTCCCCTTGTTTTTATACTTAGCTCATTCGTTGTCCTTCTGGGATGAAAAAGTAATGCGTGTAGAAAATGCTTGTCTTAAACCCCTTTTTTTATCATAAATACCTATCCAACCTCAGAAGAATAAGGAAACGTATTTTTAGTGTAATAACTTTGTTATATAACATAATATACCTAAAATATAACGAAAAGTATTATTTGATATAACTCATAAACCTGATATTGAATGGAGAGCACAGTTCTCTACAAGTTAAAAAGAAGAATATTCTAAGGCCAACCCCTTTTAATCAAAATCCAGTTGTTAGCATTGCAAGAGAATGGAGAAAATTTTCTACTATACGATTCTGGGGAAAATTACCAAATTCTAATTCTCTTATTTGGTACCACTCCAGGGTTGGAAGACCTTGCAAAACTTAAAAAATGGACAAAAGATGAGACTTTTAAAATTGCACCAGACATATACTATCATGTCGTTACAATTTAAGAAATCATTCAAAAAACTTTTTATCCTAGGAACATTTTCAGTATTCCAATTAAAAACAAGAGATATACTTAATATTTTATCAAAAATTAAAGGAAATGTTTTCAGAATCTCCTGATTCTGTTTTAGTTGATTTTAAAATTCTCCCTTTCAAACTATTTTCCTAATTGTGAGTTGAATGATTTTTTTTTTTTAAATTCTTTCAAAATTTATACAAAAAAATTATTGATCTTGGCTATAGACAACGTTGTCATGGAGAAAGTGACTTTTATTTAAAATGAGACAATTTTCATCTTTTGATGAAACAAACCCCATATTTTGAATTGACGTTTATAAGAAAATTAAGAGGGAGAGAAACAAAATGCAATGTGTTGGATTGAGTCTATAATGTAATTAATAAGTGTGCTAATTTTGCATCCTAATCTCTAGGATCTAATATAAGTATTTAAAAGGAAGAATTTACTTCCAAATCGAAGATTATATAACAAAATAGATGTGATATTTTTTAACAAAATAAAAAATATAAAGAAATTAATAAGTGTATTCTCAATATTGTAAGAAAATATGGCGAATATGATGATAAAATTTTATACTTAAAAGTTTAATTATATAATTTGAATCTATTTTAAGTCTTTAAAAAACTATTGTAAGAAACTTATTGTATAATTATATATAGGAATTTATAAAATATAAATATTTATATACACAAAATTATAAGTATTAATTTTTTTTTTTTTGCCCTTTGCTCACAGGATTAGATAAATGATTTCTAACAGAAAACAATTAGATACTCTAACCTTTCCAAAAAAAGTAATTTAAAATAGAGTTTACCCATTACAAAATTTAAGAAAAACAAAGTTATTGATATGACAATTGAAAGACAAATCATTTTATTTGACATAGCGTCCATTAGAAAGAAGAAAGAAACGGTGTAAAAACACAGAAAAAAAATGCGGTTTTAAATTTGGAAACCAAGGTTTACACTATTTTTGGTATAAGAGGAGATTCTGGGATTTATTGGCGGTGGTTTTTAGCAATCCCACAGTACGCCCTTCCAGGGTGGAGGGTATTCAACCATATTTAGGATGGGCTAAGCTATTTATTCCCCCTCCCCGCTGTTTATCAATCCTCTCGATCCATTTCTTGGAAGATTGGATGCAATTTAAAAATTGCCATGAAATTTTATTGCAACAATTTTTAACACAATTCAAGGTACTCCCTTCGGTGATGGATCAAACAAATGTTTTTAGATATTTTT
This sequence comes from Lepeophtheirus salmonis, assembly GCF_016086655.4. Taxonomy (NCBI): domain Eukaryota; kingdom Metazoa; phylum Arthropoda; class Copepoda; order Siphonostomatoida; family Caligidae; genus Lepeophtheirus; species Lepeophtheirus salmonis. Next base: position 67,657,742 of record NC_052135.2, read on the forward strand.
CATAAATAATTATCAAGCAAATTTATAATGTGTTATTATTCATCATGAAATTTGAACAAAATAAGAACGATTTTATTTCAGGCAATTATTATCCATGGTAATTATCTTCAAGGGCAACCATACACGGGCAATCTTGCACGGGCAATTTTCTCTAAGGTAGTTTTGCAGTTTTCATAGTACCATATGAGTGTGCGTTTTAAGGGAACTATTCTATCTATATAGAGTTAATTTGGCCCAATATAACATAAAATATTGGTACAATAATGAAACACATTGAATTTGGGAAGTAATCATTCTTAATTTAAATTTTAGAGTCGTTACTCGTATTTATATTTTTTAAATGTTTTATTATTTATGCTCGTTGAACGCATTATATTTTATTTTTATCTGTTTTACTACAGAAAAATAATGATATGTTAAATAATTTTTTTATTGTTGTGTATCAGCACGTACTAAAAAGTTATTCGAGAGGTAAATAATTTTAAACTGAAATTTTCATTTATGTTACTTATACTGTAAATCTTTTACCTATGAGTGGAAAATTAAAAATCAAAGTCATAGTAATGGGACATGATTGGGGACATATCTTTCATCCCTTGTTATTTAAAGTGAAATGAATATAATAGCACTAAAAAACAATATTCCCCTTAACGATTGTTAGAAATATGAGACGATACACATCAGTGAAAAAATTGATTGCTTGTCTAAAACTATATTTATATTCTAAAATATAAGTTGGAGAGTGAATATTATATATTTTAGGCTATAGAGGATATATTATTTATGAATTATTATATTATAATCAAACGATATAGGTTCTATACTATAACACATCTCTCGCTCCTGTTCTAGGTATTACCCTTTTCATATGCATCGGTCCAGTAGATAAAAAATAAGAAAGTATAAAATACTATTCTTTGAAACTCCGATAACTAATTCTAGAGTTTGTTAATCACATAGAAACTATTGAAGTATCATTTAATAATAATAGGATACAAAAAGTATATTATATATTAAGTACTTACATAGAGAATTGAGAAATATAAGATAGATCAATGAATATTTCAACTCCAAGAAAGATAACGTGAGTAAAAAGATATGCGATTTATAGTATGTTTTTACTTCAATGATAGGGATCTCATTGTATAAATAAGTAGATCTATTAAATTAATAAAATTATTCAATACCTATTATATTATTGTAATTACAATTAGACATATAAATTTTTTATAAAGATTTAAAAACATTATCTTTATTTCTTTGGAAATAAATCATACTTTTAATATTCACAGTTCAATTTTTGACTCTTTAGTTTTTATTTTAATTTTGTGAAAATATTGATTTACTTCAGAAACTATTTTTTTTTTTTTTTTCATGTAGTTGAAAATTCAACCAGCTATCAGTAGTAAAACCGTTTAAAATGTTACTCTACATTGCGTTCAACTTCAAAAACTTCCAAGAAGGATAGGTCTTCTGCTATTTGTTATAAAAAATAATTGGTGGAAATATTCTTTTGAATGTGTTTTTGAAGATGTAATTTTTTTCATTATATACCATTTGTTTTTAAAAATATTGTATAAAAACGTACACACCAAGATAATCAAATACTAAAGTGATTTTTTTAACATCAATCACTTGAAGCCACAACAATAAACTGGAACAGAACCATTCTTTACTATATATATCGATCAATTTGAATGCAAGACACTTATCCTTATGGATAAAACTTGACAAATAGGAGATGGAATGTGAGAGAAGTCGACAAAAATCTCCTATTAATACTACATACCAAAAGTATATAAATTTAAATCTAAATATTTTTACTAACATATTTATGGATTGAAAAGTTATTAATTATGCAACACAAATGAAGTACTTAGGGGGGGGAGGGCTGTATGATCAAGGACCTCTCTGATTGAACACCTGAAAAAAATACTGCGAAGGGTTCCCGTTTATGGAACATGGCAAAGGCAGTCATAGAGCAAAAGTGGGGGTGAACCTCAGATAAAGTTATCTGGCTCTAAGAAGCCATGATCAGACCCATCATCACCTATGGGTGTCTTGTTTGGGGACACACCAATATTACAAAGATAGTCGGATAAGGAAATAAACCACAACGATCAAAACCAACAACAGGAGTGGATGCAGTGTTGGGCATAACTCACATTAACCTCTAGATAGAAGCGCATACAACAAAGTCTAGATAGAGAACAAGGCATATTCTCCAGGGCACCTGGAATGGCGTAAGTGATTTTCCAAGGTGTTGTATGCATCTTTTCCTTTGCAATAAAATAATTGATCAAGTTTAATTGAATAAAGTAAGTGACTATATCATCGGCAATCCTATTTGAGTCGACAACCGTCAAGTGGAACACCCTGATACAGTTATGTATCCAGACGGGTCCAAAGATTAGGAAGGGCAACACAGGTGGTGCAAGAGTGGTTATCACTCTTGGCGACATGTCTTTTCATCAATCATCAACATCATAAAAAAACGAACGATCGGTCTTCCAAGCATAAATATTCGCCATCACAGCATTTAAGCAAGAGAAGTCATCAAAAAACATAGATTCGATCAGATTATCCATTTCTGCTGTTGTAGCACATATACCCCTTTGTGTGGTCGTTTTCTTTGCCGTATGAATGTAAAGTTTTCTAATGTATTCATGTCTGTACTATTTTATAATGTATGAATGTAAAAAGCAATAAATTATTAACTAAGTAACTAAACCACATACGTTATTTTGTTTTTTTTTCGTCTCATCTGTCTTCTTGGGATTTAATTCTTTTCACTCCAGGCTTGATTTTTATTTTATTTTTTATTTTTCCCTTCTTCTACAAAAAAATATTTTACCTATTAGCGTGTTTAGTCCTGCTAGTAGGGTATTCTACTCAAAAAAGGTATAATATATATAGTTATATATAATGTATCCCTTGAAATGGAAGATAATGTCTTATGCAAGAGTCCTTTCTAAAAGAAAGGAGAATGTCAAAAACGCACAAAAAAATTGATTTTGGTGCAATTTTCCAGTGAGAAACTTTTGTTATAGCCTTAACAGAGTCCAAAAGCCAACGTGCCTTCAACAATGTAAATATGAAGCAGTTACCCGTCTACAATGTATCTATAAAATATGGTTTCACAGAAGACAAAATCGCTTGTGTACAAGCCCCATATAGCTTTTGGATACTCTTGCTTTTGCACCAAGGTCCTTATGGACATTTGTCCAAGGCTGGAAAGATTAAAGATATGTTACAAAACCGAAGTAACTGGACCTAAGGGTAAAATTGTGACCATTGATATGAAAATTAAAAACATGGCCAATTTTAAATTAGATAAGAAGAAAAACTTCAAGATTACTACAGTGAATACTTTTAAAAGAGTCGACGAAAGCAGACTGAAATAAATTGTAAGTAAATTTGTTGACATTGTTGACTCCAGCTCAGAACAAAACCCTGGAGACTCAGAAGCGGAGAAATGCTTCAAGAATTACAAAATGAAATGGAGGAAGTCAAATTTTATTTTTAAGGGGGTAGGGGAATTGGAATATCCCCCAAATAATGCCTGTGGATGAAAGTCTTGTTAATTCCGATTTCCTGGAGCTAGACTACAATACCAAAGATATTTTAGATTTGGACATCCTTGGCTGAATATACATAAGTTATAAAAGAAAAAATCAGAATTAATAATGAAAATAAGTCGAATAAAACTTCTAAACTCATTTCTCCGATTGATCAGTAATTTTCGTCACAAAATCCTAAGAAAGCCACAGTAAAGCATCAAAGTCATCAAAATAAATATCGAATCGCTCCTGAGAAATGGTTTAAGTACAGAGTACTTTCAAGTGCTCTTGAAATGGCCACAATGACGGGCGAGCAGTATAGAGATAAAAAAATATCGTAATCATGACATTTTCTGATAGTGTTTCTAAATATAACAAGAGAATATGAGCGTTGATATCTTGGATGCAAAAAAAAAAAAAAAGATGTCTATAGAGGCACAATGTATGGTGCCCCATTCTAAGAATAGAGTTAAAAAAAAGATTGTAATCATAAAATTTCCTAATAAAGTTTGTAAATATTGCAAGGGAATATGAGCATTGATATCTTGGATGCAAAAATGATATCTATAGAGGGAAAATAAAATAAAGGAAAGTATGGTGCCCCATTTTAAGAGGTCAGTATGGTGTTTGCTCTTCAATCCTGGTGACTCATGAAGTTAAAACAGATGTATCCCTGTCTTATTTATATATCTTCCATTATATTGACCTAGTCTTCATAAAATTCTGAGATCAGCAGCTAGCAAAACCTTGAGACCCTTCAATGGCCTTGACCTTGACTTTATTAGATATGCACACGTAAACGACAGGTAATTTAGTCATTCAGAAAAGGACACCTGACTCACTAACTTTTGAAGTATGTACAACAAAATTCAATTTTTAACTATATGTAATTCTACTAAAATTATGGAATTGCTTATAGTTTATTATCACCTTAAGGTTCCCATGAACTCTTTATGCATATTATAGCATAGTTGTTAAATGTTTGCTGATAAAGATATCTAGAAAATAGGAACACATTATAATTCAAAGTCTTGGATCGTCGTTACTTTCAATGAGGTTCAATGATATGAGATACTCACAACTAATTAAAGAATTGGAAGTCAGGCTTAAAGTCTTGAGAACTGGATCAATAATTTACCCTTATAAATGGATTCAGTGTAATAAAGATACGCTGTTTGTTTGTTATATACATCAATGATACTGAAGGGCTCAAATCAATGAAAGAGTTTTCTAAGAATATTAGGAGACGAAATATAGTAGATTTTGAAGGAATTTCAATGAAAGAGTTGACGATGAAGGATGATAAGTCTCTTTGTTCATCACAATACATCTAATTCCAGTATTAAATATCTCTATTAAACATATTCTCAGTTCTTATAGAAGTATACGATGATTCTATACTACATAGATATTGAGCAACGGATACGTATCTATTTGAACCAAAATATGATGAAATAAGAGATTGGAATGTTAAAGAACATCTACACAATTAATAATACTTCCATTAAATGAAAGTATATCCACCGAGTGAGGCACGAGAACCTCTTCTTCAGAGATGAGATCCCTGAACATCAAGGATTTCTAAATTTTATAAACATATAGGTACATATGAATATAATGGAATGGTGATTGGATTCAAATGCATATGTCCGGAGGCTCTGCAAAAAAGATCTTTTCATATTTTTTTTTTTGTCTTAGAAGGCATCGATTTAATGTTAATATCACTATTCTGACTCAAGCTTTTCACACATCTATATTCATGACAAAAGTTCAAAATCATTTTATTTATTCTTCCTTCACTCCATGATATAGTTTGAATATAAAAAGTTTCGTGGGGCTTCATATTCTCTCCTACTTATACATTATAGGAAAGATATAAAATACTACGAGGATAGTTCAGTCTCCGGTATGGATGCACACCCAGAGAAGTAACGGATGGTTAAATAATAGGGAATTCCTGTCTTCTATAATAACAAAGGTATTTTTATACTGATACTATTCACAATAGTATTAAATATGTAGATGCATATCATTTTTTATCAAAAGTTGAAATGAAATATAAGAGATCAAATTACGTACATAAACATACAATTTGGAAAAGAAGAAGAAGTCAATGATACAGTCAAGGCTCTGCTTAACAGATGGTATAATAGCACATGGCATCAGATCAAAATGAACTATTATAATCTTATACTTGATTAATAAAAAATAAAATCGTATGAGTAATCATTCATCCTTGACCATATTAAGTTTTTATTTAAATACATATAAATTTATGCCGTCATATGTAAAGGAGAGGGTAAATATTAACAATTTTATACTCTAATTTTTTAAGCACATACTAAATATTTATATTAACACAAAAATATTATAATCCATGCTTTAAGGTATGAATTATTCCAATTCGACCGACCTGCCAGTAGATTAGAGTGATATCAAATAGGTGTATTCAGTTTTTAACACTTCACTTACAAAAATTATAAGATTTTAAGTTAAATGATAAAATGTAGCACATACTATTAAACTGTAAAAGTTTCAACAAATTTATTTAAAAAACAACTTTTGTTTGTGTATAGGTTTTATATTTAAATTAATAAAATGAGTTGGAATATTTATGAATATTAACTCTTACAGTTTAATAGCCCTTAGCCCAATAAATGCCAATTTAAAAAAAAATGCAAAACTTGTGAGAAATTTTAAAAGTATTATAGATTAAATATTTTAGAGGGTGAGAAGAAAATTAGAAAAGTTAATAACCTGTTATTTTATTTTATTTTTGTACCATTTTTATGGCAAACTTTTGAAGCAAAAGTTAGTCAGTCAATAATTTTCTACATTTTTGTTCGATATATCCCTGAATAAATGCTTCAATACAAGGACGAACAGAAGCACAGCTGGCCTTGAGAAAGTCCCAAGACAAATTGTTCTGCTCTTTCATGATCATGGCCTTCAGGACATCGACATTCGGGTGAGTAGTATTGTTCGTTCTGTCCTCCAAGACACACCAAACAGAGTAGTCCATGGGGGCATGTAGGTTGAGGATGAAGGCTAGACGTTTGCCAGCCAGAAAGCAGCAATCATTTATATACATAAATAATATACTTCGGGGATATTCGTGCCGGGCACCGTCTTGATAAAAAGATAGCCATCCCTGGGGAACGTGTTCTTCTACCATACCAAGACATGGTACCTGAGGACCTTGTAGGAGACGTCTGTGTTGACTTTCTTGTTGGCCTTGAAGATGTAGGGAGACATCTAACGGTCGTCGGACGCCGGATGACCTGAACTGGATGTTTGTAACAGAAGGTTCCCTCAACCATACCTCTTGATTTTGCCAATAAGCGATCATTTCTCCTGTTTAGAACAGCGTCAACATGTCGACTTGTGCATGGAGGAGATTGTTTTTCTTGTTGTTCAGACATTTTTAATTGTACAAAAACAAAACAAACATTAAATTGTAGCTTTTTTGTCAGTTCTTTCGAATGGCACTAAGTACAAAGTTGTCAGACTATTAGAAATTTGTCTCATTGATTTTATTAAATATCTTCATTTAATAAAATATTTTTTCTATGAGAAGTGGACACTCTTTGAAAGGTTACAAAATAACTTAAGGAAATTGATAAAAAAATTTAAACTAGCATGGGTATTCGTTAGAGCGCAAACCTCAGCCTAAAATCATTTTCAATAAACATTAACACTCATTTATGTTATGTAACTCAATTTTTTCAAAAGTTATATTCAATTATGCGTTATAACTTTTTGTGTAACCTTGACCTGTGACCGTGACATCTCAGAAATGAATGGCCTTTTATTATTAACATGTATAACCCTCATACAAAGTTTTACCAAAATTTATGTGTAAATTTTTCCACAATCATGTTGACAAATACACAAAACAAGATAATGAATAGAGTTGTAAATCTGAAGCATGTACTTGTGTGAAATTTTTACTGATGACGAAATAAACAGTCTTTTATTTTCATTTTCAAAAGTTGTTATAATCATTCTTTCAAGCTTTAGGGGAGAACATCTTCGTATAAAATAACCAAGTGTGATCCTAAATGACGGAATTATACACTAAATATTTGCTAGGGAGTGATATGTATAAATACTCGGTAAGATCAGAGTAGAATTGATGATCGGTATTAATTCCTAACTATGTCCTTGCTAGATTAAAAGTACAATTTGTTTTTATATCCCTCCTTACCATGGCATAGCTAATTGTAGGCTAGGTAATCTAATATACGTCATTTCAGCCAAACTGCTATCCTCTAAAACATTCTTTAGATAGTCAGGGTTACCATGTAATTTTTTGGTTTCTTATTTTTACATACCAACAGAGTAACTTCAAGTATGAAATATGTACATTGTCATTTGATTGAATATATCAGACTTTCATAGTAAACATATCAATTTTTTAGAAATTTTTAATGATTAATAAAATATGAATTAAATGCACAGCTTAAACTGTTAGCTTTCTTAATAATATATCTATTTTAGACTGTCATATTTATCACTTTTAAGTCCTGCCACATTTCAGTCTATAATTTATTTTACAAAAAAAAATACATTTTCTATTATTGAAATTTTTATTAAAAGACTTTGCCAATCCAAAAAATATTCCATTTTTTGTATTCAATACTTTTAAAATAGTATACTTCAAAACATGGGATCTCCAATACTTGGGATCCAATATTAAGATAAAAAGTTTTGTTTCAAACAATATGTTCCATATAATTAATAATCCACATTTTGCAAGTCTTTTGAAAGTTCCTTTTATTTTTTAAACTTGTCATACTATTTTCATTAAAATTATAATTTCTTATCATAGTTGTCATATTTTGTAGACTTTTTCAAATATCAACTTCAATTGATTTGATTTTTTTTTAATTACATATATTTTATTATATTATAGAAGGACATGAAAGATATGAATATTAAATAAAAAAAAGTTATTTTGTAATTAGAGTTTTAAGTAAGTAAAAACGACAAAATATTTAGCTATTTCGAAAATTTAATGAATAAATGTTTTTGCCGGAAGATGCATCAACATTCTTCAACTCTTGACTAAACTAATACGAAACAAAATTATATTGAATTATAATTTTCTTGTTGATAAATTCCATAATAAATATTCATCATAATATATGTTGCAATATTGATAGCCATACCTTTAAAGTACTAATAAAAAATAGGAAAATTACTACCAGAAAGTTGTAAATATCAGTTAAAAGAAAGCCAAGAGCTCTATTAAAAAAAGGCAAGTCTACATATATAATTTTTTAGCACTAAATAATTTACTGTAGAGTTATAATAAGTATGTTTAGACATATTATATAAAAATATAATCTCATTATTTGATGAAATTTGGTATATTGAAGGTAAATTAGCTTTTACTATTTTGATAGTTTTTTCATAATTAAATTATCTCTTACCCATATATGATGAGTTATTTTTTAAGCTGTGAAAGTCAGCCATATACTGCAAATATTAATTTAGGAATCCTTTATATTTGATGTAAATGCTCTTTGAAAAAGTCAATTTAAATAAAGGATACATTTTACTGTGAAGGACATGTCCATTATTGTTTGAACTGTATTTTTTTCAAGTCCTAATCACATATATATATTCTTAGTAATAACAATAATGAATAAATACATTATAACAACGGAACTTCGGCAAAATATAACTTAAAACTGCGTTTCATATAGTTAAACAAACAAAAAGGGCGAAATAATGCAATAAATAAATTTTCTTTAATATTTTTGAATATAATTTTATAATCGGTTAAATTGCTTGTCTATAATATTTCCTTTTTAATCATCTGTATCTTATAAATGATAAAGTATTCAATTTTTGATAATTCTTTTGGTTAATTCGTAAGTTCAAATTGAATAAGTTATTCAATTGTTCAAGTTAAGTAGATATATATATTGTGGCAACTTTTTTGAGGGAGATATCATGACAATTTTTTTTTCAATTTAGAAGCCCATATATCTAAAATTAATTACCAACTGACCTCAAATTTTCATATCGAAAATAATATTTACATTCCTTCAAAAAATGAGTTTACTCTGTTATAATAAATAAAGCACTGTGGTCTTTTTTGCATATTTTGCAAAAATGAGTATAACTATAATTGTATTTTTTCGTAATCCTTATATGTGGAATTCATTTAATTTAAAAATACATCATAACACAAATATATAAAAATGACATTGATGGATAGACATATAAAAAAAAGCTTCAAAGTTTCGGTCTAACAATTTGCTACTCAAGTAGTTCACATAATAATATTCAATTAAAGACCACTAAATGCGCCATAAAATAAGAATATTATGTTTTGCAATATTTACTTATCCATTAATGTCGATTTCTTTTTATATTATCGTCGTATATAACACAAACTAGGTTATTGCTAAAATAGTTTTTATCTTCCCATTCCTCGTGTCATTAAGTTTAAAAAACCATCCTTATTGAATTAATTTTATTATTCTTATTTTTTATGTAGATGTGAATATTTATTATATTTTAGCGATAAATGGTAGGTTACAAAGGTGGAAATTAATACAGAGAGCGAAATACTTCAAGAGAATGTGTAGTATTCTTCTTCTTCAATGGGTCCTTGAGGACCTCCTTGTTGATGATTCCTTATCGAACTTAATGTCCACATAGAAGCGAGTAGGCATCAAATGATTATAGTGGAATACCTTGAAAAAAAGGGTTGCTCTTGTAGAGTTACATCACCTTTTTTTTACTCAACCGCTTAGTTACGTTAAGTAGATAACGGTCCGCACCAGCGACGAGAACACGTCCGGAGGGTTTTCGCCATTTTCCTCATCCGTTGGTCGGACAATAACGGCTTTGCAGCCAGCAAAGTGTCCACTGAGAGCCATTACTATCCTTCCGGATCTCATAATTTTTCCCATGATGTTGCCGTGAACTGTGCGAGGAGGCGAAAGAAAGAGCATAAATAAATTATTTCTTAAATTAGACAAGTAAAAACTAATGGAAATACTAAAGTGTGTAAAATTTGGAGATTATATCACAAAGAGTGTAAACCAATGCAATTGAATGACCCCTTAGTTTTTAGTTCAAGGATATATGCGTATAGATACATCCTTTTTGTAAAATGTTGCAGAATATTAGCTCAATATAAGTTGATATTATGAAATAAATCATAATGTATAGAGAAGGTCATGGAAAGTTTGAAGAATGAGATGAAATAATATTGGATGTATTAAAAACAAGGTAAAATCGTACAAATATAAAACAATTCACTCTGGCAAATATATGTAGGTGTATCTAGAAATTGTTACATCGAAAAGGGTTCGTCTCAAGGATGATTTCAATGTTGGGATTATCTTTTTTTAAATAATAAAGATACACTTGATTTCAAATGAGAGTAACTTATGCCTAGAAGCATATTTTTTAACTTTACTCCACTCAGTTACTTCTAAGGGCGTTACTATACATCAAAGATTGAAATATCATTATATAAGTTTAAGTTTATAATATTATTAATCCACACTTTATATAAACTCTTGTTTTATCATAAAATTAACGTATGTAATTTATTTATAATAGTACGAAGTTAGATTATCCAGAGTTGATTATCGAGGTTTCAAAGAATTTTTATTCATGGTTTCTTATTATTTATTTACGCAAACGATGACTGAGAAGAAGGTAAGGGGTTGGTTTGTTAAAAGTTCGCTATTTTCTGCGGTCTCATCACATCCCCTAGGAACCGTTTTTGATACAAACATACACTAATTTATAGCCAAGTCCGATAATAATATCACTCTAACACGACAGTTGGTAATTGCTCTTCCTTAAGACAACATAATACCGTCTTCTTTTAATCATTAACAAAAATGTTGCGCACTTTTATATATTTTATACAATTCAAATGGTAAAATAGACAACTCATTCTTGTCTCAAGTGATTGGATACACTACTCAATTCGTCCAAAAATTCAGAAAACGTTTTGAGCAGGATAGTGAGGACCCACTGACGATTTCCTGAAAACCTTGAGATCCGAAAGTAGCTGATATCGTCCAAAGTTCTGCTTTATGGAGGAAAAACAAGATAATAATTCCTGTTAATCAATGAATTCGATCGTTGACAGCATCCACGTAGTGTCCTTTTCAAATGCCCATCGTATCTTAAATAAAGACTTATTCTACCATATCTATACACGTTGCAAGGGGCAGTTTCTACACCTGTCAAACAGGGAAAAAATGTCACCCAAACCAAGACTTTGATCAAGCTTATACAAAAGCATATTGAAAATCTTGTCTGGTTCTTCTCAGCAATGCAAACATCGAAGAGCAATAGATGGTTTGTACAAAAGTCCAACCAAATTTTTAGCCTCTTAACTCGCTTGAATTAACTCTTTAGACTATTTGGTGTCTAAATATTGAACATGCTTTTAATGGATGTCCTCACTCCACCAAAACATCTCTAAGATATGGAATAAGGAGGTCATTTTGGACTTTTCTCCGTGGCAAAGTCAAGAAAACAGAGTGCCAGTGTGAACAAGTGGTCCAAGCTAACGGCAATTTTATTAGTTGAATGTCAATTTTATCTTAAGTTTTTGATTTTTTTTTGAAAAATTTAATCAAATCAGTAAAGAAATAAAGTCACTGAGGTTACTATTTTTCTCTTTTGAAAACTTTTAGATGCACTCTATAGATTTAAGTAATTAAAAATGTCGTATTCTTTATTACAATATAATTTTTATAATAATTTAGAAATAAGCTCCAGTCTATAAATCTAATATGACTTCCTCGACCTAATATCTGAGAATATCAGTTTACTGATATAAGATATCTTATAAAACTGTTAAATCATTTTTATAATGATCAAACATCCATTTTTTAATGTCGTTCTTACACTTTAAAAAATGAGCAGCAACGTAAAGTATAAATAAACATTTTACTTTAAAATTAAAGCTTTGGGGAAGTATTACATCGCAATTTCCATAAATCGGACAAAAAAAAGTAGAATTTACAATAAATGCAGGATAATTGATAAAAATACTAAAACAAGTCTAAAATTTAAATTTTAAATTGTCTTAAAGGCCATTTTAATGCCTTTCAATGGTGCCTTGAAGTTGACAGACGGTACTTAATTTCTTCTCCAGACAAAGTCCACGAGTTATTCCACAGAAACGTAACTTTAATGGAATGTGCAGCATATCTTGCCGCAGCAGAAATAACAATTGTTTTAAGCTCCTGAAATTGTAACACTTCATTATTTGTTATTCTGTTTACTATTAAGGGTTAAGAGTTTTGTAAAACAAAATCTAAAGGCTTGGTTTCCGATGAAACTCTTCTGCTCCTATTGAAATCCTGGACAAAACCATTAATTTAGCAATATTAGTATTTTCATGTTTTAATACTTTTATATTTAGCTTTACCAAAGTCTTTAAAATACACACAGCGGGAGAATCCACGAAGGCTAAAGTGTCATTAAAAAAAATACCGCAGTCCTTTTATGGCATAAAAAACTTATTTAATCCAACGGGGATTTGGAATGGAGCATTAAAGTGTATGTACATTCTTTATTCCTATAAGAAAATTAAATATCACATTTCTCTAGTTTTCTGGGAGCTCTAACAGATTGATATAAAAATCAAAAAAATTTCCCTTTACATCTAATATATTAGGAATTTTCATTTTAAGACACAAAGGTAAAGGTATAATGTGGGTATTTGCTGCTCTTGTGAGAGGAAACTTAAATCTTCCGTGCCTAAATGTTACAAAATTATTAATATCACGAATGGTAAGAATTCCATAATTGGTTGCCTATTCATACAGAGATGCAGGATCATTGAGGTTAATGAAAAACAATTTTTACCTCAATTTTGCAAGATTATATCTATTTATAAATCTCCCTGACATAAAAGCTACCAATTCGAGATGAATCTTTGTGCAACAGTCCCATCCAGAGAAATTGCACCGAGTGTTGAATTCGTGAGATCAGTTCCCATCATTATTATATTTACTGTTGTAACTATGCGCTTCTATTCCAAGATTGAGTATTTTATCATATTTATAATTATCTTAATGATAAATGGAAGGGACTATTTTAACTGGAAGAGAAATTCTTCCACCAAGCAGTCCTCTAGATCTTTCAATAGTTTCCAAAGAAGATTTATGAAATAACCTTGGTATCCAGTCTTTGTTCTTCTATTATAGCGTTTTCAACAGTCCTTGGAGAGGTAGTAGTTGCATAAAGTATCAAAGGTATAAAAAAGCTACTCTGAATATTAAATCCTCTCCCCTTACTCAACCTCTGATTAATGAAGGAACAAACACAATTCCAATTACGCATATGAATTACATTCCTATCCCACTCTCAGCTCAGAATATTAATATTTTTTTATCCTGCAGTTTTTATACTGAGCTCTTCATAACGAATCTATGATCCTATCAATAGGGCCGATGTCTTTTCTTTGTTCAGCTCCATGGAAGATTTCTTTCTAAACTTGGTATATAAATTCAACGGCACTTCTATCCTCTTGATTAGCTGAGGCTCTAGGTTAGCTTCTATAGTTAATGTCACATTGTCTATATATAGTCCCAGACATTACTGGAGTCTGAGAATTTTACTCCAAATCCACTATATTTTATTATCATAACCCGCGATTACCTTTCAATGACAGCTATAACCAGGAGAGGAGCAGAATGCAGAATGTCTAAAGATCATTTTCAATCAGATAGGATCATGTGGCATCTTCTCAATCGAAATTGGTGTGCCGTTCAACAAAAGTGCACGTACCGGGAAAAAAAACTTTAGATGGACAAACATTTTCCCAGGATGAAAAATACAAATTTTAGAATTATTATTAAAAGCTTTTTTGAAGTCAATCCCAATGATATTGCCAAACTTGTTCTTTGCGTTGACAGAATCAATTACAGCTTGAATATTTTCCAAAATATCTTAAATTCTTCTGTGTTTTATAAAACCTGTCTGTGCTACCCTGATTTTTGTATTCAGGATAGGCTAAATTTGTTCTGCTAAAATTACAGATAAAATTATTTACGTTTCATTAAGAACCGTTAGATATTAGTATCCACTTATTAAAATCAGTTTAGTTACGTTTTTTTTAGGAATGATGACTAATCATTTTACCAAGCTTTTCTATAGATTTACCATACATAGTAGTGATGAGCGGTGTGTACAAATGGCAGGGACGTAATCAACGTACGCTTATGACTTTCCCTTAATGGGAATTTCTGGTACACTTGTAATAATTACAAGCCCCTTTGTCTCTTCTCCAAGAAATATATTGGTGAGGACTCGATTTATTTATGCAGTTTATTAGGTTAAATGTTATTATTAAATCATTTAAAACTACTGTTTGGATAATTTTTAGATAGATTGTCTAAACTAACATTAAGATATTCTAAAAGTAATACAGAAAAGAAATCATTTTAATGAATATTTATATTGGCTTAAATGAACGAAGTGGTGCACTCATTATGACCATATACATTTCTAAGAGAGAAGTTGACGTCATTCGTCATTATGCCTATTTTATGTAAGTAACTTTTTTGTGAATATTCTTTAAGGCAAGATATTTCATTGAATGTCTTTGTAACAAGAGATAAAATTTCTCTATTTAAATTAGACCCTGTAAGAAAGGAATGAAATATTGTTTTGGCAGGCAGACACTATGCTATTAAAATTACCGCCGCCAAGTATCTTGAAGACAATTTATGTCTGGGTTAAAGAATAGTAAATATATGAATCATCTTTGCATATTGGCGTATTCTATCCTTTCCTTCCTTGGTATTAAGTGAAAAAGTCTTATTTATACCCCGATTTGATTTTATATCATATGAGACCACTTCAGGAAAAATTTAGTTATACACATTTGAGATATCTTTTTCGGACAATATAATACCGGCAGATGAAGTTATCATTGGAAAGAATATATATGAACAACAATGATTTAAAAATGTAAATATTATCAATAGTATATAAAATTGACGAAATTAATTCCTTGCAGAGATAAACCAGAACTTGGTTCAGCTCTTTTCAGAACAGAGTCAGGCCTTGTCCATACTTACATAATAAGATCACGGTTTACAGAAGATTTTGAAGGTTTGTGTATTTGTATTGTATATTTCGTATCACCTTCTCCTTTAGTAATAAAAGGAATGTCGGCACACTCTGAAGTATCTTCAGTATTGTGTTCACCTGCACTTTTTCTAGTGGAATTTAGATTACCCTCATCCTTCCATTCATAATTAATAATTGGGCTTATTTGAACCCGTTCAAGCTCAATCGTTTCTTCTGTGCTTCTATCTATAAATTCGGGATTGATTTCATAAGGAGTCATAGTTTCCTTCGTATTGTCTTCACATGTGATTATTTCAGAGACGTTTTAATCATTTTGATCGTTTATTTTACTATGATTAACCCTTTGCTGGATACACTTCTTCCACAGTTATTAAATCCATTGTTACACTTTTAATTTAATCTTCCTCCTTACTTTCATCTTCCTATTCTGAGCTCCCCTGAATTTTACCTTCTCCAACCGTAATCTACAATATCTTTTCACCTGCTATATCCCAACCAAAATATATATATTCAACATCTTGGATGTCCTAGGGGCATTACTAGACATATTTCTTCAAATTGTTTACTTAAAAACGTTCTCTTACTCATGAAACTTAACTCTACTATAATTACAATAAAATTTTGTGTGACCCAGCTCAAAGCAGTTCTGACATTGTATACTAGATCCCCTAAGTTTCAGCATAAAAAACTATGGGCTCTGAAAATTTTGTCTGGATCTGCCACCATTTCTACAATGTGACCCCCACCTCACCACAAATCTTTATATTTCTTGTATTTTATCCCAGCCAATTTATTATTAATACTTATTTGTTTTAGTAATGATCGACTACTTGCCCAAGTTGTTTTAATCCATTAACATCACTTTAATCATTGATTCTTTTGAATCTATTTACCATTGAAATAATAGTTTATATCTTAATTAAGATTAACTTTGTCAATGCCTATTATATTTAAGTTATTATTGATACAACTTCAATCTCCATTTTTAACCCTAAATGGGTGTACCCTTTTAGTGCTGCAGCTAATTCATGCTCTTTAAAACCTTACAACAATGCAATATGATAAACGTCAATATGCCTCATACCTTCGATAAGGAAGGGTTTTTTTAATACTGTCTCCAAATAAAACAACAAATGTTTCCCATTTAAATCTCTTATCCCAGTAATAAACATTACTTTATTGAAGCTTTTACCCTTTCCTTATTTAACTGTCCTAGAATAAAGTATACGAGTAGATGAGTCAGAAGAATCCGTATTGTTCCCTTCTCTAGTGGTCTAACGAGCAGGAGCCCGGCCTTCTTCAAAATAAATGTTCTCTGACTTAACAATGACATAACCTTTTTATGATATAATTTATAAATAGGTTGTTAGAGAACCAATTCAAAGAAAAAATTGTTTTGTGCAGTCCTCAGAAGTTCAGAATGTTTCAGATACATTACACAAACACAGTAATTGAAAAAAAAACGATATAACAACACTTTAATTGGGTAAACACCTAAGAAAAAATTCATGCACCAGACTTGGAAATAAAGTAACAGTGAGTTAAAGTCAGTGCATACAAGCAAAATAATTAAATAAATTTTTCAAATAAAATTAAGTTGTTTTTTTTTAACTTTATTTTACATCACGCTATGTTAGACAGTATCACTAGCAATACAAAAAGTCTAAAATTCAATATACCATTCATAAGTAAATTTAAAATATACTTACATATAAACTTAGATAATTAGACCATATTGCGAACATTAGTCATCATTTCAAGAAGTTAGTTTAGGATGACATAACATAAATAACAATGAAATTGATAAATTTATCATTAATCATCAAAGAAATATCGATAATTACTTGTATAGTATTTGTTATATACTAGATCGAGACCGATATTGTTATTTTGTGGTTGATATTGATTAGTTAAATCTTAAAATTCCGTTAAAAATAATCACACAAAAGTGAAAATATGGGCACTTCAATCACTGTTTTCCTTATAATAAAGCAAAGCAGCTAGTTTGCCAAGATTTTCAGGAAATTATATAATTTTGCCATATCAAAATTGTAGAAAAAATAAAAAATAAATATAATATTCGAAAGTAATGTCATATTATTCTGTTTAATGCCAAGTATCATATTTATACATGAGATTTGAAATTCTGGATTTGATCGGTTTGACAATTTTTGGCTTTGAAAACTATATGGAAATAATAGTAAATATTTGATCAATTGATCTTTAAAAAACGTAGTTTTTTTAATATTTTTTTACGATAATTATCCAGAAAAGTTGCATCTTGTAGATATCAATAAAAATTTTAGTTTAAAATTACTTTCCTAGAAAAAAAAATACGACAAAATACTACAATCCACACAAATACACATGTTAAAAACAATGATTAAAAAAATAAAAGAATAGCAAGTTTACAAAAATTGAAAAAGCAACCATAAAGTTAAAAAAAATTAAACTAGAAGCAAATAACTATTTCGATCTAAAAAATTGAACTTTATAAAATTGCGAATAATCTCACACAAAACCATCAAGTACCCTGCACATAATTAAGTATGAATTTTTTAAGATTTATAAGATATCCTGAAAACTTCCAAGTTGAGATGTTATGATCTGGAACTTTAATCGTAAAATCAGTATAGGTATAGAGTATCTACAGTAATGAAAATCCTTCTTAATTCCTCCACTTTTATAGGTTTCAACTGTGTCAGTTTCTCTGCAATAAAAGCTTTGCAATTTAAATTAGTGTATTATATTGCTATGGTCTTTACGGTAGCATTAGATTGTCTACTTAATAATCCTAACAGTAGAATTGGAGAGACAGCTTTTCTCTAACTCCCTTCAATTTGAGTAGAATACACTCTATCAGAGCTTGAAAATTGCTAAAAGAATTAACCATGGAGTTAGAGGGTTTGCCTCAGTTTTAAAAAGGAAAGCTGAAATATATACATCCTGAGGATATTTGAAATTGTGCAGTGAACCTCTTACCATCAGTTTTAACATTTAGAAATTTAAAATTTGACTTCGCCAAGACTCTGAAAGCACAAAGGTAACTAAAAATCTGTCGTATAATTTATTTACCTTCTCAGCATATGTCACTAGATGTTCCATTTTGAAGTGGAAATAAAAACAGACTACAATTGAATATAGACATGTCATGGATTGTTAAAATCTTTTTGAGAGAGCTTTAATCTCCAAATTGATAGGATCCATCAGATTTTGGAAAATCATATTTTCCCTGCAATTTTAACTAATTATCTCAACTTTCATACTGGCGTCATACGAAGGCTGAACTTTCAAGTCTACCCTCTTTACCGCAGCCCATGTAAGGGAAAGTAATTTAATAAAAATTCATAGGAAAATGATAACCCATCATTACCCACTTAGCTAGAGACAACTGTTCTCTTCTCTTAGTCCGATTTAGGTGAAAGATCAATGAAAACTTTTTTATCTATTTTTCCAACAATCGTTGCTAAGAGAACGATTCATTCACCTCACTGATTTATCTGTCTACTTAGACCAGAAATATAAAATTTATGGTAGAGGAGAGACTGTCATTTCCTTTCTCTATCCATAGCTTTATTTTATGTTGCTTTATATAAAAAGGGGGGATACGGGCATTATAAATGCAGTCGTCTTTTTATCTTTGAATTATTTCTTGATGTAATCAGATATCATATTAGCAGAAAAAA
Source organism: Lepeophtheirus salmonis (assembly GCF_016086655.4). Classification (NCBI taxonomy): domain Eukaryota; kingdom Metazoa; phylum Arthropoda; class Copepoda; order Siphonostomatoida; family Caligidae; genus Lepeophtheirus; species Lepeophtheirus salmonis. Next base: position 67,677,081 of record NC_052135.2, read on the forward strand.
TAGAACTTAAATGACACCTTACCTTTTTGAAAAAATTAGATCTTCGCCCTCCGACCTTAAATTCAAGATGTATAAGGATACATCTTAAAATATCTTCGGGTTCTGTAAAAGTTTTACCATTGTGAATAATTTTACTTCTCTTCAAAGTTTCAGTTTTTTAATTCCACGTCTATGATATATAGTGATGAGACGAAGTCATTTAATTTTGTATGTATAATTGGGGTTATTTCTCAATGACGACACAAGCCTAACTTGTACCATTTTCGAAAAACATAATCAAGTAATTTAAGTAGTAAAGTTTATAAAGTTTTAATATAAAGTAAGTGTTATGGGGTTTGAAGCTTGTTTTAATTATTACCAAGTTCCGATTATCCACACTTATAATGTAGTGTAAGCTTCTTAAATCTCTGATCAAGAGATACGTAAATCCCGATGTCTAAGTAATCATTTACCGCCTTAGATGGACAAAATATTGGTAATTTAATCACCAAACTTGACTGATAATTACCAAATACTCTCAAACTTCCTATAATTGGCTAATATATCAACCGAGTCTGATTATATACACATTTACATATGGATCATTCCATTAAAAATTTATGAGCCATTTATGTCAATGAATTTTGTAAATTCATAAGATTTGCTTCACTTTATAAGCATTGCATCTCTTCAAATAATTTAAGGTTTAATTATATTTTTTTTCTTATATTAACAGATTATTTATATCCCAAGCCCTTCTAAACTTATTGTTTCTTGTTTTTTTTTTTTTGTGTGTGTTTTTACAGGGATAAATTGATTTTATCTTGTTCTGATTGTTTAATTTAAAATATTTAAAACAAAATATATAGTCAAAGACAATCATATTTGTTATATTATTAAAAAAAAATTATAAATTTAGTTGCTTAGGTTAATAGTTATCAGTTAAGTGGTGTACGAAATACCGGTAGTTGCATAAACACGCGGACTATTTGTGTGAAATAATTAAATGTGTAATAAAATTCGTATGACGTATTTTTTTGAGAATTATATAATAGAGAATTTATTCTGGTATAAAATTTAATAAAATTACTGAATATAACCACCATTAGCTGCTATGGCCAATCCTGAGTCATTCTAGAGATATGGGCAGGTCTTTCAGATCTTTTCCCTCATTGACAAGCTTCTTTCTGGACCTTGAACACAGTAGTCCTGGATAGTCCAGTGTCCTTGATTATCTCCTTGACAGACATACCAGCGTGGAGGAGAGTGGCAACCATATGACGTTTGGCCTCGTCATTCATGGTAAACGACTTTGTTTGATGCGAGTAAGAAAAACAAACACAAAGCCAAAATATTTACCGAGTTACTTGTGCTGGAATTTTTTATTTCCGGTCACCGAACCTCCATATATAAGCGTTTAAAAATTAGTCCGCGTATTTATGCAACTACCGGTATAATCTTAACCACAAATGCCAACAAGAAGATTTTTAATCAAACCTACCATTAAAAGAACTTCAGAACAAGAGTTTCACCTTATATTTTATTTATGACCTTCGTAATAACAGGGGATTTGACATACCAAATTTTAGTTAAATTTTTAGGGGGAAACTTGAGTGTAAACTTGACAGGGAATGAACAATATGGGTATTAATAATTAAAATAATTTGAAATAAATTTAATGAATTCGTTTAAGATGATACAAAAAAAAGAGCGTTATCCAAATGTAGTTTGCAGTTATATATTGGTCAATTATATCTCAATATTTTTAGGAAATGTCTATAAATACATGATACATTCCCAAAATAACAAATAAATGGTTTAATATTTTTCAATATTATGTATCGATTTGTATTAAAAATAATATTTACATAAGAATAGTTTTCTTGATGACATCAAATATTACATTCTATTGCTCTTTTTACTTGACATAGGTATTTAATTTTCTTTGACTATAATATTTTATATCATTTCTTTTTTGCATAATATACGTATTTTTTTGGATTTTATATAAATGCATTCACAAGCTAACAAATGAATTATATAGTTTGTTCTAATATTATATATATAATTGGGTTCGAGATAATATTTATGTAAGAATAGTTTTTTGTTGACATATTGTATTTCTTTACTTGACTTAATTATTTAATTTTCTTTGACGATAATATTTCATTTATACTCGTACATATTGTTTCGGATTAACATATTTTTAGTAATATTCAAATACCTTGTTTCTGTTTGGTATTAAAATATATATAAACTTATGCTAAAATATTACTAAAGCAAAAAAAAACCATGAAAATAGAAAAAATTGCAAATTATTAGAAAAAAATATAAATATAAATAAACGTAATTTTACAAATATTGGATTGTCATTCGTAAATAGCATTTATTTGATCAAATTATTATTCATCTACCATTAACAATACTTCATAATCATCCAACGGCAACGGTTCGGTTTCTGCCTCTGGTATCAATAGTTGATTAGTTCTTTTTAACTTATTATTTAGATTTCATATTCATTTCCTTCTTTCTTATGTAACCTCATCGATCCCAATAGTCAAAATTGTCTGAGCCCTTGGATATTCAAAGTCAACTCTTTCTATAAAACCTCTAAGGGCAAATCCGCCCCTAGTGTAACAAAACTCTGAATAGCAATTTCGGAAGTTCTCTTTTTTAAAATGAAATTGCAATGTTTTTAATACGTCGTTTTGAGGTCAATAATAAATAATAAAATTTGGCTAAATATATCCCTAGTTTAAATGTAATTGTTCAAGAGGAATGAATACTTACCAATTTTTGAAGTTCTTAGTATATTTTAACGAAATATAACTTTTTGTAAGTTTTTATAGAATTGTTTACATATTTATTTTAATACAACACACTTCCTCCTAAAAGTTCGTTATTTTTTAAAAGGAAGAAACAAGTTTTTTTGGTATAACATAGATACTTGTTTTTTGAAAATTATATTCGAATTCGATATACTTTATAACAAAATTACTTTCTACAAAAAGTAACTAACTTTATTAATAAAAATACGGACAAAAATATAAAATATACAATCATAGATAATTTTTATTTCAACTTTAAGATTTTTTAAATAATTATGCAATACTGCACGTCTAACTGTATAATTTTTCATCAAATATTAAGTTCTCATCGACTTTTTTTAGAAATTGGCAATTGGACATCAATAATCATCCTTCACAAAAACAGCTCTATAAATTCCCTAAAAATCTCCAAATTGATAAATATGGGCATTAAGGAAAATTAAATAGCTTTTATAAGGTGTTTAATGAGAATGATTTCGACAATTAAAGTCATATTTTAATTATGTGTATATATATTTCTACAAAATAAATTGCTATATTAAATAATTGGGTTATTTTACGTCGTTTAGTAGTTAATTTAATAGTATTTATGATCCTTTTAGTGAGTTAAATTATGAAGTTCAAGTTATTTGACTGAAAGTTTAGGTATCAGTCTTAATTTAATATATAGAACTATATACAAAAGAAGAAAGATAATCAAGAATGGAAGAAAATGTCTGCGCCGGCATAACCAACTCCAACGTCATGAAGGACCTAAAGATCAGTGAGGCTATTATGTGCCGAGTCAGTAATCGTTTTTCGATTAGGAACTACCCTTAGAGTAGTAGACTAACCAAGTTGAAGCCGAAGGAAGTAAGAAAGACCCTTGATAGAATACAACTATAAAGTTCGCCAAGTACGCCAAGAAGAAGAATATAGACCAATTCAAGTTGATTGTGACGCCTTTATGTTCACAACAACAGTAAAAACTGCATTGTTAGGGACTTTTGAATGACGTAAAACACTATGAAAATCGGATAATCTTTTTTTCTTATGAAAGTACTCACTGTGGACCCTTGTCTACAACATGCAAAATGACCTGGTTCTTTTATAATACAGGCAACAGCATTAAAACTGTCATCATGAGGAATTAATCTGACTCTGTTATGATATTAGGAATTAAAGCCTGAATGAAAGAAAAAATATTGATCTCGCCGAATTGTACTATATCTTGTTTCTTTTATTAATGTTCTAAATATATGAAATGAAATCCAAGAATCTAAGCTTTCAAATAAGTGAATGAAAAACTTTCTAATAAAATCTCTAAACATACCAAAACAACACGATAAAAAATGTTTTCTATACGTTCTATAAATATTAATAATGTAGTGTTGTTCAATTTACCAATATCAATTATTTATTAATTCTTACTATACAAACGATCTTGAAATTGAAAATTTTTGTACTAATATACTGTTTTATTTCATTTATTTGACAAATAATTTTTGGAGATCAAAAATCCCTTAATTTTATTATATCTGATAGTTTCAAATATAAATTCCAATAAAAACATATGTATATCGAAATATGGATTAAGTTTACGTTACTAAATATTCCATAAAGTGTCTTCTTCATAATAAAACATATAATCAAACCTGTATTAAGGGGCTAAAAAAGGGAAACTGAAAACGGGATCACATATTGTATACGATCTCTTAAAGTTGTTTCGGTACTATGAAACAAAATTTGAAAATAGTGTAAAAAAAAAAAAATACAATAAAATATTACCTTTATTTCTGGGCGGTAATAGGATTACATTCTTTCTCGAATAAAAAGACATAAATGTGCGAGAAATGTTCATTGATATTCATAGAAAAGTATTTTATTAGTCTATAACCGATCCTTTCTTCTTTTTTTTATACTCAATACTCTACTAAAGTGTATAATAGTATTCAATATTTTATAAATGAATATACGACATCTTCTTATCATGGTCCATATTCAACTGACACATTATATATAAACAATATATAATAAGGTAATATTAAATACTAATACATCAGAATATCTTCAATGGGATTTAAATGTAGGTACATTCAACATGTTTATTTACACGTATTACATATGTGTATATGCAAAAAAACTTGAGCAAAGTGACCTTTAAAAATTAGTTAATCTATGACCCTTTATATTAATTGTGTGACTCCTGGGTAGAGATTAAAGAAACACGGTAAATATAGTTTATTTTTTTAATATTATGAAATTCCTTAGTAGAAACTGAAAATGGCTCCTTATTTTGGTGACACGATTAACTCAAATGACTCTTAGAACAGTTTAAAATATCCATTAAATTCAATCACAAAATTTTACGTTAGCTGTCTTTATTTTGTATTTATTCATAGTTAAATTTACCTTAATTTTGTATCCTTATAATGACTACAATATTTAATACAAAAGGAGTTAGAGCTATTATTCTGTACATTCTATAGAATGTCAAGACAAGATTATTATATATTTTAGGAAAATGAATCTTGTATTTTTTCTCCTACATTTTATTTGAATTCCTTCATTAAATATTTGAATTTGAAATGTATTTCAACGACAATAAAAAACATTTTTTGAACTATAATAACAATAAGAAAATTAGACGCCCAAACATTATAAAAGTTTATATCTGTTTTTATTTAGTTTTTTCCTCACTAAACAGATGTGATCTACAATGAAATACATATATGGTTAATTGGCAAAATATTTAAAACTTTTAGTGATATATCGAAAAAAGAATTCTGGTATTTTAATTCTAACTACCACAATTTAAAATACCTAAAGCCATAATTGAAATTTTTTGTAGCTAATATATGAACATGTATACTTAAAGAATTGTTATTACTCATCTCAACAAACTTTACTGTTCCAAAATTTATTCAATTTGAGTTGTGCTGTACTTCATATTTACGAATCTGTAAATAGCATTTTCAAATCAATTTCGGTTAATGGAATATATTACTCTTTTTATAAGTTTGAACTGACTTTGAGTAAGAAACAAATCAGTAATTTTCATAAAAATAAATTTATTCTTTGAAAATTTAGTGTTTGTCTCAAATACGTGCTATTTTTTTTTTTCAAATAAAGTTATAGAAATGAACATTTATTGAACTTATAATGATATCAACAATAAAAGTTGTATGTTCGTGAAGGTCTGATGATCAACCACATATCCTAATCTTATTTCTTTGGATACAGATGAGAAAGATTTCAAATATTTGAACACTTTTTTGTTGATAAATAAAGTTTATTTCTAAGTATCATGGAAGTCAATTTATGCGTAGTATAGATATGGTAACTCTTTTAAACTAAATTGAGTGACGTAGTTCTCTTGAACTCGTTGTAGGTAGATTTGATTCCCGATATAGATATTTATTTATTTCGACCAACGGCGATAAACAAAGCCTGTATAGGTCTACTTATTTTATATAATATAGAAATTATCATTTTTAATAAAAGTGATAAATTTATAATACAAATATTAAAATATAAAAGACAATAACATAAACAAAAAAAAACGTGACAGTGCAGAAGAAAAAACAAAAACAAACAAGTGTCACACAAAAAAAAAAGGCTTAATCTCTTGAGGTCAGCCTCACTTCCCTGGTGAAAGAAAAAAGGTACTTGGTTCCAGAAAATAATTGATCTGTAATAAAAACTATGCGTAAAAATGGCAATCTTTGGTTTTGGTTGGTAGATGGTGTTTTGAGTGGAGAGTCTCGTTTTGTGGAACATATAGCCTTTATTGAGTAGTCTGGTGGTGGAGATAGGTTAATCTTTTTGCTTAAAATTCGGTGTTGTGTAATAATATCTTTAATTGCACGTCTATGAGTCAAATTGAAGAGGCCAAGTCGTTTGATTTTGCATTCGTAGTTCTCGTTTTCTCCCAATTAATGAAAAAAAACGACACAAACCTGGCTACCATCGTTTCTAAGGAATCAATCAAGTAGTTTCTTGAAGGATTCCAGATCTCGGATCCATACATTAAAATAGGGAGGACATAAAGTTTATATAGTTAAACCATAAACAAAGGGGCACGAGTTTTGAAGCTTCTTTTAATAACTCCTAGGTTACGATTGGCCTTCTTTATAATGTATTGCATATGCCTCTTAAATTTCAAATCTCGAGAGATGTAGATTCCTAAGTCCAATTAAATCACCTTATGATTTGGGTGGATGAACTCTTTTTTTGGAGAAAGGAAGCAGGACACATTTATTAATATTTATAGGCATTCTCCAAGTAACACTCCAGTTAATAAACTTGGTATAGACATCGTCGACAGAGTTTAAATCAGAACATACGATTTTTGTATCATCTGCGTATAAGAATGTGTCTTCTGAAAAATTATCTACTGAGTCGTTAATGTAAATGTCATAGAGCGTGGGTCCAAGTTCACATACCTTGTGGAACTGATGAAGTAACTTCACTAGACTCAGAAACTGTGTAATTGATCACTACACTCTGTATCCTATTAGTCAACAAGGAACTAAGCCAATCAACAACCAACCCTTTATACTAATGTTAGACCATTTAAAGAGAAGTTCCCCATGAGGGACTTTGTCAAAGGCATTTCTAAAATAAAAGTACATAACAACACAGTCAAGGTGATAGTGACAGGAATTTTAATAATTGAACCAGCATGTACTCGATTCATTTCGGGTTGATAGACTGATGCAAAATATGTGTTAAAACAAGAAGCTATGCCAATATCATCTAACATGAGAAGACCTTCATTATTTTGTATTGAACCAATTTTGTTGTCACCAGAACCCACTCTCTTCTTTTTAATATATGAGTAAAGAGGTTTCATATTAGAGTGAGAGAGTTTAGACAGTAGCTCAATCTCATTTTTAATCCTATTTTGTTGAATAAGTTGGCAACATTTTTTTCATGTTTTTTGTAGCAAAGTAGATTATCTTGACATGGAAACCGTCTGAAATGATCCCAAGAACGTCGTTTTAAAGAGACAAGTCGTTTAATTTCCTTTTCATTTTTATTGTGACTAATCTTATGCACCCGCCACAGGATATAGCTACTTACAAGCTCAGTGCACGTATTTCTTATTAGTGCCCAGGCAGTCTCAACATTGTTTGGGTGGTGGGAAGAAGTAAAATGTCCGACCCAGTCAATTGTGCAAAGTATTTTATTGATTGAGAGATAGTCATCCTTAGTAAAATCGAAGTATCCTCTAGAGCTTCAATTTTTTTATAATCGATAGTTTTAGTGATGGAAATTAAGATTGGATAATGATCAGATAAATTAATATAATTCAACACTTTAGTGGTAACAGTAGAATTGGAGGAGGAAAGCCCCGAGAGTGAGTAGCTTCACTGACTTTTTGTTCCACGAAAAGATATAGGTATACATTTTTTATATTAACTTCAAGACAATTATTATGTCACTCTCATATCTACATATACTTATCCGTGCTGCTACATCTGAGCATTAAAATAAAATTAAAAAACCAAAAAATATTGTCCTTTTGATTACAAAAAGAAATTTTTAAACTATTTTTTTCCAAAATTATTTATGCAAATTAGGTGCTCAAAAGTATGCTCATAAACAATGATGTAAATTTTTTCTGTTTTTAAGCTGGTTTGTAAGTATGTAATTGGCAATTTAAAGAAGGAATTTTCTTTTCCTGGGCATTTTTCATTATTATATATATTAGTAGTGAACATCCTAAATAGATGCAATTATATTCAAAACCTGATGGAAAAATTGTGTGTGCTCATAAAAGACGGAGCGTACCCCTGAGAATTTATTGCAGAGTATATAAATGTAAGTCCTTGTTGGACTGGAATTGGAGATCGAAATCGGATTTATTCTAGAGAATTTTATTTTTTATATCATTTTCTCCTTCCACTCTTGTCACAGCTGATTGTAGCTGATCTAATGAAACGTCATAAGTATTATTCTTTCTTTCCTGATAAACATTCTTCAAATTGTCAGGGTTACCATGTTAGTTATCGGTTTCTTTTTTTAACATGCCCAAATCTATACTGGATTTTCATTATTGCCCATAAATATCCTTGGACTTCCTTTCATAATTACTTAAGCAAAGTTTCAACTCAATATGTGCTACCAGTTTGAAGATTATTTATCAGAGATAACAAAGTCATAAACGATTTATCTAACATTCTGTTTTAAATAAATATATAATGATAAATAACTTTTTAACTGATTGCATCAAATAAATTTGGAATATGGTTTATTTTGGATAATATATATGTTAATATCATATTCCAACGTATATTTTGATATATTCTAAAATAATAATAATGGTTCAATATAACTCTGACTTCAATATAATATAGTTTTAACAATATTGATTCCCTGTAGCTGATGTTCTATGTTTTTCTTATTGTTGTTCTTCTTTTAGTTAATACAATAATTTATTGCTGTTTACCATATACATGCACCATAATAAAATAATGCAAACATAAGGCAATGAACACGACCACACAAATGTGTATATGTGCTACTATAGGAGTTCCTTAAACCTATTTGATGTGGAATTTATTTTCAATAGTTTTTTGTTTTTTTCATCATTGTACATTTCATAAATTTTAAAATAATAAGTTATTCTTATTCTTTTCGCATTGTTTGATGTATATCATATGAGAGAGTGGGACATCTATTGATGAGGTTGTTTAAACTTTGTGGCTCTTTGATATACACATTGCGAAAAGTACTTGTGTTCTTCTGTATGCAGAATGGGCCAAAAAATATCCGTGACCAGTGTAAACTTGAACCATTATTTTCATGCTTTCACGTTCCATGTTTGATAGCCTTCGATTTCGGTTCTGTTTGCAATACATGTGTATGTTTCATGCTTTAATCTTTTTTTGTATTTATTGCACCAAACATAATTCAAAAGGCCTTTGTTTGAGTAGCTTGGTGGCAGGGTATGACTACAAATTATATTTTCGTAAATTCCACATTCTCAGCTACACTATAGTAGGCATTTATACGGTACTGCATAAGTTGTTTGCTAAAATTCTTTATATTAAAAATGTAACTTCCTATAGAAGTGATTATGTTATTTAAAATTTATGATACTGAATGTGCTAACTGTTATCATTTTTGAAATTTTTTTGTTCATATATTTTCAAAAAAATATATCCGTTTAAAATTTAAAAAATGTCTTACCGGTCATCAATAAAAAAACTTTTATCTCTTATAGAACCATAAGTCAACAGTTTTAAAGTGCTCAAATGAAAAATTCCTTGAATTTTTTCAAAATCCTGGCAAAAAAGATGTTATGCTATTGGAAGTGGTCAAATTTAAAAGCTGTCTGGTGGGAATGGGGGCAACACTTGGGCATTTGGATTATTGTTTAAATTAGTTATTCAAGAGTTAATTTAAAATATATAAATTTACCATCAAAAATCAGTATCGGGCAGACTTTACTTTTTATTGAAACTATGGGTTTATCTTCATTAAGATATCATGAAAGCATTTATTTATGTTGCTCGGATATTAAGTTAAAGTTCATTTAAATTATGCTACTTAGTGGACAAAAAATTAGACAATAGGACAGTGTCATTACGTACGACTCTGTTTTCATATATAAAAACTATAAATACAAATTAAGGAACAAAAAATTTGTTAAAATGTAATTCTCTAAATAATAAAAATTATATAAACTACTTGTTTCATAAATTTATAAAGTTCAATAACAAGTTTTTTATTTTCATAATCTGAATAACAAAGTAACTAACTATAAAAATCACGTAAAAGGATTTTGTTTTAAATACGTCATAATTACAAGGTCGGTAATTTTGTATGTTGGTGTCTTGTAAAGAAGGCGCCTTTTCTAGTTATATAAAGATCAAGAAAGAGTAAATACTACTTCTATTTTTATAGGATAAGTCTAGGTAATTTGATTCCTACCTAGACCTTGAGTAAAATTTACAAAACAACTAATCAACTAATTTGATTGGCTTAGTTGTCATAAAAAAATATTTTATCTTCAAATATGAATAAAAATGTATTTTCCTAAGTTTATTACATGTTTAATATGTCTTTATACACAAGGCAAATGAGCTTGAAAATATTAAATAATATACATATCCCAATGGTATTGGATTTATTATTAGAGTTATAGAAGATGATTGACATTTTTAACTTGTATTGCAATAATAACTTCATACACTATTTTTTTTAAATTGTACCCCATGCATCACATTCAAGTTAACAATTAAGATTGTTTTTCAAAAAATATTGAAAACTAGTTTTTGACGACAGTGAGAACAAAATAAAGTTTATTTAAATGTGAATTATAAATGAAATCGACATTTTTTTATGCAATTTTCTCTACCTCAGCCTCAGTTGCGACATCAACCCTCAATTTGAAGGCTGAACAATCTTTCCAGACGTAGACTAAATGACAATTCAACCCATGCACACTTAATGGTGGACTCTAAAGATATCACAGACCGGTTATTCCCATAACAAGGAGCTCCCTCGACCTTTGCCTAGATGGAATAATCCAAATTATACAAATTGGGGATTTAAAAATCATATACATATAATTGCTATAATAATATATTTTTTTGGTATCGCTGTACCAGTATACTTCAGTCGTCTGATTGTAAAAAGAAGAATCCAAGAAAAAAATGGGAACGTCTTTTTAGAAAAACAGTAAATTAAATTCACTAAACTGCGATTTATAAATTTTAATAATTCGTAATCAAAACATTATCCAGATAAATTAAGAATTGTATATATAATATTTAATGTTTCACGAGCATACTGAAAATGTAGATTCAAAATAATAAGAAGTCTTTTAATGAATATGTTAGCTTATAATATCTTAGTTCACTAACGGATATTTAATAATATTTATGTATATCTAAAAGTGTTTATTTTCAGAAAATTTATATTCAGTAATTTGCATTACGTTGTTCTTTTGAAAATATTATTTTTTTATAAACTTTAAAAATAATTTGTAAATGCACACAGATGGTTCATGTTTTTGTTCAATAAGATAATTTCGATAATTTTATATATGCCAAAACATAGTGCATTCAAGTACATATGCATGTACATACATATTAAATGATTATCTATTAAACAATGCCAAATTATAATTTGGATATTTTCATTATGTCTATATTTTTTCTACAATAAACATAAAATGAATACCATCATATAGTTTAATTATATTTACCTTATAAAGTAAAAAGTGGGATGTCACAACTCACGTCGGTATTTTTCTAACACAAAAATATACAATTTATTAATTATCAGGTAGCAGTTTGTCTGCTCCTTTTCAACGTAATCAGTGCTTTTAAACTTAATTTCTTTGAATTAGTAGGGATTCTTATTAAACCACAAACAATTCCCCATAATAATCAAACAATAGTTCCTTCGTTGGGACGAATTGGCTACCTACGAACTGACTTTAGTCTTTTCCTGTTTATTTTTGGAGAAAATGCTGTGTGATACAATGTATGTAACAATGTGATCTATCATGTGTGTACACGGAATTTATTTTAAAGAAATTTGTATATTATAATCTTCAAACCTCATAAATTCTCCCTTTTAAAATAAATAGCTTATATGGCTTAAAATGTTTGTTCTTTGGGTAAAATAAAATGCTACTTTTTCTGGGCCTCCAAAATTCCCCTTTAACTTAAAGGTGAAATTTGTTGAGGTTTGAAGATTATAATAAATAAAAATTATAGGAAATAAATTATCTATTGGTTCATTAATGGTACGTGTATATATGTGTGCACCTACGATAGTTTTGGTAACCCAACTTACCTCGAACCATTCGAACATAGTAGTTTTAAGACGTAATCACTTCTTTCTATTTTTGTTTTCATAGCTCGAATAGATTATTGTCAACTGTTTTCTTCCTAAATTTAAGCCAATCATAAGCCATGGGTTATTATATAAAATGACTGCTAAATAAATTGATATAATAAATATAGTATCAAATTAATCGGTAATCGGCTGAAGTTACCGATTATGAAATATATTTTATTCTCTAAAAACCAAATTCAATTTATTTAAGAAAACAATGGAAATAGTATAATAAATTTTCTGGAAAATATCGTAAAATATCCAGAGCTAAATCGAACGTCAATGTACGTCGGTGTTTATATTGACTTCTAAGTTCCATTCAGCAAACTTTCGTAATAAGAGAAAAAAAGACACTCAGCAAAGGCATGAATAACATAATTAATTTCTTTACTGCATTCTCTGGAATAATCATTCAATGTTATTCATCCCATTGCCATTTGAAATTGGGGAGTGAATTTCCTGCCATCGATTATTCCGTTAGTGGAATTCATTATATGGATTGTCCAATCATCCTTCAAACCTAGAATACGAACAGATTTCCCACGAACCATGATGGCTTCAGTTGATACTTCTTTGAATGAGCCCAAATGGCGTTATTATCCAACGCTTCCCTTTCTATGCTTATAAGATTTTATAGTTTTTAAAGAAATACTTCCCTCACTACTCTTATATATTATTTCTATTATCAAGTTCGAGTAAAAAACCTAATTGTTCAACGACAAAATTCTTTGAGCTGCACCAATAAAAGAAGAAAAATTGACCACCTGCGAATTCATCATTTTCGTTTGAAATAAAATTAACTTCAAAGTCCTACTCAAGGAAATACAAGACCTCCAACCAACATCCGGGTTCGCAACAAAATAAGAAAAATCTTCTTGTCAATTTTAAGCAAGATAGTAAAAAGCGTGACAAGTTCACTTTCAAATTGATCCTTGCTTCTCTTTTATTGACGGAATGATTGATTTATAAATTAACTTTTCTAGCCAACTTTTTTGCTCTCCGATTATACTATCCAACAAAATCACACTTTTTTTATACACTAGGATATCATATGCTCAACTTAGTTCAATTTGATCCCCTTATTCCAAATGTGGCCTTATTCTTTTTTGCAGAGCCTCATGGCCTTCAGAAACGGCAATACATTTTTTGTTATTCATGTTTAGAATTGGCTCAAATGGCTTGCCTAAAACTAATACAATGATTCTATATACTAAAGTTATGAGCCTCCAATGACTGAAGTCCGTTCCGTTAACTTTATTTGGAATTAGAGTAGTTCTGTCCTTTGTCAACACTTTTGGAAAACGTCCATGTTTATCTATAGACTTAGCAATACACGTTAAATAAGACACAATTTCATTCATTGCAACGACATAACCTTTTCTTATTATTTAATCAGGTCCACAATCCTTGACATATTTAACTTTTTTGGCTATAAAATTTGAAATAATGTCTTCTGAGAATATTGTTCCCTGTATCTCCTTGCACGGGGAGAATTTTTTCTATACCCGCCTACATTATTTTGCAAGCACTTATGAAAATAGTTCAAGATATCCTTCTTCTTTTTTTTTCTTCTTCTTCTTTTTTTTATCAGTATTTTTCCATCCACCATTATTAACTTGTGGGAGGATGTTTTGAGAATTACCTTTTTTTTATTTCTTAATAGTGTGATAGATCATTCATAAATGCAATACAACTCGACGTACTAATATACCTATTTATGAAAATATAACAAACTAATATCAAGTTTTTGTTGATGGAAGCAATATAATCAATTAAAAATACAATTTCTATACGTTGAAAAATTGTTATATTGTTAATTATTTTTGAATAGCTTCTTCAGCAATGATAGAATATACAACAATATCCAAACAGCCCATGTAGTTGGTTCCATGGATTGACGGTGACTGTTGAAAAATTAAACTACTATGTGCAAAAAGAATATTCGTATAAATACGGAGATTTGTTATGTTATTTTCATTTTCATTTTTTCTCGTTTTTTGCTATCTCAAAATCTGATGATACTATATCTTCTCCTCATATTTGGATTCAAACTAAAAAAAAATCAGTAAATCCCAATTCGAACCAAAAGTCCCCACTTGGGTAGTCATTCTCTAAAGAATAAGACTTCAAAGTTAAGAATAACAAAATAACTTTTTTATTTATTGAACTTACAACGATTTCATTAATTTATAAATTTATGTACTTGAAGTTTAACATTTAACCTTTATTGTCAATATATTTTCAAAAAACCCTGTATTGAGGAAAAACACTGGGATTTAGTTAAATGTTGATGTTTTTTTTTTTCAGATGTAAGAACCAAAATAAATTTTCTTTCCTATTCAAGAAAAAGTAAATACCAATTTTTGGATGGCAGTTTGAGGTTTCAAATCCTTCTTAAAACCAAAAAATCTGCATTTATCCTACTAATATGAAAATATACTCCCTTAATATTTTTTTTCACCTGTTGATTTGTATACTCCTCCAGCACATTATCAATGTTATTAATGTTGATTTGTTCCATTTGTATTATTTATCATTACTTGTGAACAGTTTTAAACAATTCTTAAAGAATAGATACATAGCATGAACATGTTGTAAAAATACTAAGGTATTTTAGTCCTTTTCTTCTTTCCGTTTTTGTAAAAAAGGTTGTAAGATACAATATTTATTAGATAGAATTTGAAAATGTGAATTCTAAAAAATATTTAGGTAACGAAATTTAGTTTAGCACTAGTAGGAGGCCAGAGACATGGGGTGTTTCAGTGAAACAAAGTAATATTTCAATCTCCGCATGTATCTTGTACATATACTCGTAAAGTATTTGGGGGATTTTTTCGGTGTTGAAAAGATCAAAAAAAATTTAATAAATTTATTAATTCTTATACCCAATCCTCAATTGATTTCAGAATGAAATCCATGAAATATTAAAATCTATATAAATTACAGTCAAACGGTATAACTAGGCATTTTACGAAATCCCTGAATATTTTAGTCATTTTGTAAAATAACTGTTTCACTGAGACACTTCACGAAATGACTAAAATACCTAAAGATTTCATGTAATTGCTCAAACAAAGGCCCATTCATTACATAAATAATCTGATAAGGATTACATCCAGAAAAAATAATACATATTAAAAATAAATCTTTAATGACAAATCATAATCTTTATTTACAAATCATTCTCAATATTACAAAAATCATGCTTATTTAGTTTCCAATACAAAATATTTTTTTCAAAAACTCAACCAAAGCTTTTACACTAAGTTATCATAATAAAAGTATTTTTAATTTAAACAAGTCAATCTATAATTGTAAAGTAATTTTTTGTATCATATTAAAGATATTTTGTTATTGGATGATGACAAAGATCGAATTGATCCCTGCAAGATTTGGTGTTAAAATTACAGTTTTCACAAAATTATGCAAATATCATATGAAGTCGCTTATCAATTTTGACCCTAATTAAAATGGCTGGTATGTGTTTATACGTTGGGAATAATGATCACTTATAAGCGACAGGAGATGGTTTGGAGGTGATTTTTATCTATTAAATAGCATGGGTTGTACATGAGAAAGATAAGAACGAAGGAAAACATTTTAAACGCAGAAATATGATTTGCATATACGAAGGTAACAAAGTTCAATATGCGTAAAGGTCAATAACTAGTTTATTCAAATGTAAGAATTATTTTTCGATGTAAAAAATCTCTTTTTGAAAAAGTTCTTTTAACAATTTCCCCATTTACTAACACAATCATTCAAGACCGTCTTTTTAAATCCATTTGTGACTCTCATCCAAAAATTATTGGCCTTCTGCAAAAACTCATAACAGTTATCAGTCAATCTGTTTTTTATTTCAAATAAAAAAAGTTAGATGGAGCCAAGTCTAAAAATTTATATAAATCATGGGCTATTGTTAAGCTAAATTTATTTGAACATATCCTTCTCTTATTTGGCTAAAATTATTCTTGGCGAGTATCTATCTTGCACATCGTTCAAGAGACCAAGATCTTCACGAATATTAGTTAAAATAGTTTTTTGAGAAACATCAAAGTTACAAGGTGTTTCAGGTTTTTTCTTTCACTGTATTTTTAAAAAAGTACAAGGGGGTTTCTATCATAAATTTGTTCTTATTACTAAAAAGCTGTTGGTTTTATCTTTCAAAAGAGATATGAAAAAACAAATATTTCTCAGAATCTGAACAAAGATACAAACTAAAAGTTGGAGATTGCAACTTTTATCTGCAATGATAATAACACCTTGGACATCATCGAGCCGCTTAGGGTCAACCACTACACAATCTACCACGTTTTCAAGCGCCTGTAAAATAGGTCTGGTCTGCAGGATCGTCTAGGAAGCAGTAGGTGAGTCTAACTTACCCTCCAAATCTATTAAACACTTTTTGAGCCCAACCGCAGCTAGGCCTAATTAGCAAAAAAGAAGTTTCTATATATCGTGTCGAAGGTGGTCATTCATACTGGGAGGAAATCAAAGAGGTTTGAGTAGAAGATCATTCTTGACTCATCAACAATTACGTATGGATTGTTGAAGGTGTCCTTTTAATAACCTCATCATAATGACGACCGGATGATTTTTTTTCTAATGAAAAAATTCAATTATAATTTTAATTATTTTATTATTATTAAAATCCTTGCAGTACGCTGATATGACAATGTTCCAGGTATCTTTGGCGGTGCAGATCAAAGTTGCAATATCGAACCTTCTTATCTCAATCTTTAACCATAAGTGAGAATTTTTGGGTTAAAATATCGCATAGTATCTTTTCATTTATGTGCTCAACTTTATTATTGAAACTCTCTGTACCACTCAAGAATACAGTTAATGAGGTGGTGCCAGACTTAGTAACTATACGATATGATATGTGTTACATTGATAATTATTCACAATGTTCTTTACATAATTGATAATTTTTGATTTTTCCAAAGCAATCGAGTCCTTTATTTTACTAATTTTTTACGTTACTCATCGAACTTGGGTTTTGGATAAGTACGATCTGCATGTTGTTTATGCACATAAAACTGACAAATGATTTGTCTGAATTAAATAATCTATTTTCAATACTTTACGACCATGTAAAAAAAACCTTTAAAATATAACTTTTCTCCATTACATTAATTCAAGATGGCCTTGATATCGTAAGATGTTCTTGGTCTGCAAGGTCAGGTAGCAAAAAAAATTCCTTTTAAAAAAACTTGTAAGGGTAGGCGTGATAGCCATGGTTTTACAAAAATGGTTAAAATATCCATTTCATGGTTGGAATCGATAAACACCATAGGAAATTACTATTCATAGGATTGGAAAAGATGTGACCCTTTCAATCCTAAAAGGTATCTAAAAATATTTATTGTTGAACGGTGATTTTTTTAGATCTCTAGTATCAAATTAATATTAGAATTCTACATTACAGGGTAGGGAAGCAAAACGTGGACTCGAGAGATTGATTAAGAAATACATTAATAATGTTATATTTTCAATAAAAGGCAAAAAAATAAGGTTAACAAAACACGAAGACAAGGTTTTTGCAAAACTTTTTCCACTCAATATTATAAATCACAGCCTTTATATGTCGCCTGAAGGGCATGCAGGAATTGATGACAAACTCTTCTGACATGTTCGCCCAAGCAGCTACTATGGAGGACTTCAGTGAGTCAACGTTTGGGTGTGACATCCTGTAGGTTTACTTCTCCAAAGTAACCCATATTGAAAAGTCAAGTGGGTTGTAATCTAGTGAGGAAGGGGGATATATCTCTTTGAACCAGAATCGAGCCATGTTATCTACGCAGATCTTTGGCACGTGTGAAAGGTGCACCGTCCTGAATCCACATGTAGTTACTCTCCGGGTAGTTGATGCTCAGCTATGGCAAGATGGTGTACCTAAGCATCTTATAGTGGACTTCCTGGCCGATTTTCTAGCCAGCCTTGAAAAATAACGGAGGTATTTTCTTTCCATATGTGGGCATAACACCGAGGGCCGGGTATAAACCACTTTGGACCTGTTTTTTATTACCACTAGCCAGTGGGCGTTCCGGTGTATGTGGAATCGATCAACTGTGAAAAGTCTTCCTGCCCGATAAATTTTTCACAATTGACCCATTTGCCTTGATCCATATGATGATTTTTTTGCACCTCTCGAGCCTCCTGGCTTTCATTCCCTCTATCAGAAGGTGGTGTGGAGTTCTTGTGAAAGAAACTAATCCCAAGTTGTGCGTTATAGCCCTCTTAATGGCCCTAAGAGCCACAGAGAAGTCGTTGGCTAGGCGATTCATCGACTTTGTGGGATCTTCCTTTATATTCTTTGCCAAACTTAACAAGAACTTCTTATCCCTCGTTAAATTATGGCCTCCACTTCCTGAAAACTTCGAAAGATCTTCTCCACTTTTTCGATCTCGGCCAACTTAAAAACCAGGCTCCTAGAACACTTAATCACATCATCTCCAGCATCTAGGAGATGTGAGATGTGCTACATTTTTGTTTTGTTACTCGCTCATGCTGATGAAATGACTAAATAATTAGTATAATTTGTTTAAGTAAAAAGGACGGTAGAAACAGAATATTTAAAAAACTAATCACTAAACCTTTTCATAGTTTTGAGAAAATTAATATTAATTAACAGTCCTCGTTGTACTACCCTACCCTGTATTTCGTCTGCCAGAAAAGTTATGGATAACTGGTTTCCTGTTTGTGTAAGGATATTTTTTTATCTTGAAAATATCTAAGTATAATCATTTATTTTCATATTTATTATTTGTTTGAGTACTTTAATAATAGAGGTTGTATTTTTATTGATATGTCTAAAATTGTCGGATCAAGAAACCTGTACACTTATTACAGAATTTGAGCAGTTTTAGAGCAGTTCAAATCTTTTTTGTATTTGCAGTCTATTTTTATACTTTTCAAAATAACGTAAATGGTTACCTTAAAGTTAAAAATAAGTTGAAATCAGTAAATTTGTTTTTGAAATATTTCATCACATTTACTTCCATTTCTTAATCATATGTCAAGTTATCAATTAATTTTTCGTATACACTTCATCATGAATAGTACAAATTTAGGCACTGGTAATACCACCACTATTTCGAAAATATCCTTTATTGTCTTGTTGTTTTATCAGCACAACACAAAGGAAAGGTATAATGCAGGTGTGCGCGTCTAAAACTGAACACTCCTTTAAATTTGACGTCATGCACATTTTCTTGATTTTATTGAGTTGAAACTGATTTATACTTCTAGGCAAGGGTCTTGACTAGTTATAATCCAAACTCCAGCAAAATCTAAATAGCAACAGTGAAACAACAGCCGATAATATGGAGAGACGTCGAGTTGCAATTTTGGAACTTTCCGCGCGGGAAAAAACTCCCACTGAATTTGCCAAGGTTCTGAACTACAGCCGCACCACAAGCTTAAGAAAAAGGCCTCACTTGCATGATTGTTCGTCGCTTGACTTCGCAGTGCTTGGGCGTTTAAAGGGGATGCTGTCGGGAGTCCAATACAAGTCCAAGGACTAGCTGAAGTCTGCCCTCAAGGGCCAACCTCGACCAGAGCTTCATCGCCAAGTCATGCAGCAAGTTTCGGTCCAGGCTGGAGATGGTAGTGGAGAACATGGGCGGCCATATTGAATAGACATGTGTCTAAGACTCTCATCTTTCATGTTAAATAAATTAATTTGTCGACCAATT
This sequence comes from Lepeophtheirus salmonis, assembly GCF_016086655.4. Classification (NCBI taxonomy): domain Eukaryota; kingdom Metazoa; phylum Arthropoda; class Copepoda; order Siphonostomatoida; family Caligidae; genus Lepeophtheirus; species Lepeophtheirus salmonis. The sequence continues at coordinate 67,697,425 of NC_052135.2, forward strand.
TAAAAATTACAGAATGATTGAACTATTTTTAAAAATTTCAGAGTGTTCAATTTTAGACACGCACACATGTATACCAATTGACACATTAATTTAAAAAAAAAGAACTACCTGCTAACCCAGAGGTATACAAGTGTCCCAATTAGCTCACTTATAAAAAAATTATTATGTAAACATAGAAATCTCTATATAAGTAAGCAATATCGAGTTTATTGGACACCAGTTCTTTATGCACATAAAACTGACTAGTCATTTCTTTGAAGGGAAAATAAATTATATGTTTTCTATAATGTAAAGTAATGTAAAAAAAACCTTAAATATATAACTTTTCTTTTCTCATCCTACTTTATATTATACATATAGTAATATTAGCCATTAATTTAAACTTTATCAAAGTATTTACATAATTAATAGAATGTATAGTTTATAAAATTTATTATGAGCTACCTATTTACCGGGGTCCATTGAAATCTGAACACTTACTAATCCACATAAATAAAACAACAAATCTTGAACCCTAACAATACAGCAGATTTACAAGTCTCATTGATGCCATTTTGGAGGATATCTAAAACACATGACTCTTTTTTATTTCAATCTCTGTGCAAAAGATATTGGCTCTTTGTGTCTCACACGATGGATCTAATGTATTTCCATGGAAGAATCTTCCATTGTTTATATCTGCCTTCATATCATGATCTGGGACCTCGTCAATCCTTATCTCTATGCTCAAGAATACATTATACATCCATTCCTCCAGATATTCTACAGAAACATCATATACAACTGTAAGAAGAACTAAGGAATTCATATGAATACAAAATAGTCAAAAGCTCAAAGCTGTTATCCGAGATTAATAAAATATTCTTACATTCTGGTGTCATGAAACAAAAATTCTTAGATCGTGATGTGAAGGGGGATCTGAACAATAAAGGATCCTCCCATTAAAGGAGATGAGCTCTACCAAGTGAGGTACGAAGAGGCGAAATCTCTATAACTTGAAGTCGAAGGAATTACTTGTGTTAGGGTTTTGAGAGAAGTAAGGGATGCTTTAAAATATTTGTGCATACAATATATAATATATATTATTAAAAGTTAGCAGTATTAACGTATTCGTATTCCAACTCAAAAACAAATAGTTGACATTTACGCTTGAACAACATTATCTTACATTTTTTTAGATACGAAAAGGGGTAGTATTTGCACTCACCTTATTTTTTTCATTACTAACATCTTAGCTTATGGTATAATTTAAGTGAAACAACTACTAACAACAATTTATATTTTTATACTGATATAATGTGTAGGAAGTACTTGCGTTCGGGTCTAAGGGAACTGAGGGAGGATTAAAAAGGAGGAAGTCAAAAAATAGACAGGTGATTACAAAATAGATTGTAAATTTATATGTTAGTTACGTAATACCATGTTATTCATTTTCATTTTTTTTTTCAATCACTCTGATCATTTTAAAACAACCTTCCACAATATTAATATATCAAATTACTTTTGTTTCATAAAAAATTAAAATTAAAGTGAAATACAATATTTAATGCAACTCATATCAGTCGATTAATCACAAAGAATGAATTTTGAGTCATTAGATATTGTTCAAACTTTAATTTGCTTTGATCATTGAGGAAGTATTAAAAAAATGCATTGAGACTGAATTGCAAAGAATCAATCAGGCATAATAAATTGTACCTACCTTGTTTTTAAACAGTAACTTTGAAAATAGGCATTTTTTATTTTATTGGGTTCCTAAAAGGTATATGTGATGTTTCAACATAAAAGTAGGCTTGGATTAAAAGAGAAAAATGGAGAATTAAGGATTTCTAGATTTCTAAATATTTTACTTCATAACAAAGGATCACATGTTTTTACAGGCCATTAAGCAACTATTTTTAGAAAATATAATTTGTCTGTATAGGGTTATTATAGCTAAGTCTTTGAGCTTTTCCATGATACTCCAAATTTAAAATATATACCATTCAAAGTCGGGGTTATTTAATCAAAATCAATATATTTAAACATAGTATATTGAATTTTGGTCAAACGTAATAGAGTAATTAAAAACTGTGAATTCCACCAAATAAATTGTAATTGTTAATATAATTTGAAGAACATAAATTCATCGATTATTTTAACTTACTGATTGATTTTCACGAACGCAATTACCTTCAGTTTTTATGTTGACCTATCAATTATGTTAATGAACTATTGTATTTTTTTACTCTGACCCTTTTCCTCTCCCTTCGCAGAATTAAATTTGAGATTTCAACATTTACCAATAAAAGTTTCATAGGATAAGAAGAGAGGGGGTGGGGTTTAAATCTGGACAAAAGCATGCATAAGATTGTAAAAAACTTTACACAATCGTTACAGGGATTGTATACAACAATACAAACTGTCCATATCTTAAATTAGGATTAATTTGAGTTTTGTGTATCGTAACCAAAAAACAATTGGACTCTTTTTCAGCTGGATTTAATAAATTAGTACCGTTAAGCTCTAAAATTTTGGCAGCAAAAATCTTAGTCAATTAATAATTTTCATAAAGTGATATATTTTGCGTAGAGTGCAAAAAAAATAATTTGCAAGATCCCCATTAATGAATATGTAAAAAATGAGCATACCAATTAAAAACACTTTCAAATTTAATTAATTAATTTTCACTGTACCCCATTTATGTTTTTATCTTCTACAGAACGTTATACTATATTTTATAAATTATATATTTAAGGTATTGCTGGGGTAGATTTAACAAAAAGATCCATAAAAATGAGTTGTTCATTATAAATTATCAAAATTAATTAAAAAGTAGTTTGATTATGGTTGAGATACCTTTATGAAATAAAAAAAAAAGAACTTAATTTATTTCTCTTTTAAGAAGAAAAGATTAATTTAAGGATTAATCTTTCTTAAATTTGCTACACAAGTCAAGAAATTTTTTTATTTACAACAAAGGTATAGTTCAATTATATTGATTTTTGTTCAATTTTATTAATGAAATAATTAATTTTGATATTGAAACTTAATGTTTTCAAATTTATTTTTTTCTTCTTTTTAAAAGATATTACTCAACTTAAGGGAATTTTAGAAAAAATAGCACTTAACCTTCATTCATTTCTGCTAAAAAAATAAATTCAAATCCACATTGCAAATGAACTAGATCTTCTTGACCGTCAAATTCTCTTTTACAAATAAATTATGTATTACTTAGACTTCAAATAATTTAGTTTGTTATGAAAAACTATTAAAAATTGAGGCTGTAATATTTTTTTAAACGAAGAATATAAAGTATGTAGGTTTTTCAACCTTTAAATTGAATACATGAACATTTGGTATGAAAAAGCTGTTTTTCAAATGGGTACCACGTTTGCTCACACCAGATCAAAAGCAACAACGAGCAAATGATTCAAAGAGCTAATTGGAGATGTTCACACGAAATAATGGATACATCATAGATTCACCACTTCACTCCAGAATCAAAACAGCAGTCTGTTGAGAGGTGTGAAGACGGAAAAGGCCGTCCAAAGACTCGAACATCGGTTGGGAAGGTCATGGCCTCTATATTTTGGGATACGGATGGAATTTTGTTCATTGACTACTTGGAACATGGAAAAAAAAATTAACAACGACTATTATATTGGCTTTTTGGATCGCTTGAAGGCCAAAATTATCCAGAAAAGGCCTTATTTGAAGAAGAAAAAGGTGATATTTCACCAAAATAATGTACTATCTCACAAATCAATAAAACAGCCGCAAAAATTGGTCGGATTGGGTTTCGAATTGCTACTGCACCCACCGAATTATCCAGATCAGGCCCCCCCGGGACTACTGGCTCTTCACAGAACTCAAAAAGATGCTTTGTGGAAAGATGTTTGGCTCAGATGAGGAAACGATTGTCGAAACTGAAACACATTGTGAAAGTATCGATGAATCGTTTTACACCCGTGGGATCTAAAAGCTAGATAATCGTTGGAATGATTGTATCGTACTAAAAGGAGATTATATTCATGAATAAAAATGAATTTTGGCAAAAAATGTTAGTTTCCTATCTATGTCCAGGAAGTATTGACCGATGTATTAAGTACTATTAGAACTGAATATGGAATTTATAAGATTATTTGGTTGGCTTGTTTTATAGTACATTGTTGTGCATTTCATTTAAAAATAATTTCCATGTAAGCATTAATTTTTAAAACTGTATCTCATGTTAATATTCAATATAATCTTTACTAACTTACTAAATTAAAGAGGGAATTCTAATATAAAGAAATAATGAAATTAAATAGATGTCCCTTGTAATACTATTTTAGAAAAATTTTTTGAAAGTGTAAAACCCCAAGAAATCCTGAGAAAGCAAGGCTAATAGATATTACCCATTATTGAGTAATCCATCTATTAATATACTATCTCAAAATTAATTCCCATTCAACGTAAAACGTAATTTAACCAGATAAAAGACTAGGACCGTTATATTTTATTAACTAATTAATGTAATTATGAATCTATTAACTACAAGATTACCTGAGGATTAACAACAACATTTATATTAATAATATAATATTTCCTTTATCATAAATCACATAGAGGCAATTTGATCACTAATTTTAAATTAATAATCTAGATATTTAGAAGGGATAGCTTTGTGTAAAAGAACTCAATATATATAAACATATTATAATTAGGGGTAATATACGGGTTTTTTGTTCATTGATTTTAATAATAGTTTTTATTTTCCATAGTTATAATCTATATTCTTTAAAACTGGACGATATATTTTTTTTTTCAACATTCTTTATTTGGTTTATATATTAAATAGAACATACAAACATTAATAAACCAGAGTAATTGCGTAAAAAGTACATAAATAAACATTATGGATTATACTTAATACTTCGGTGTAGAATTTCAACTAATATTCTAAAAATCAATCTTTAAAAAACCAACAGTAAATATGCAAATTAACAATCAAGATAGATATTTGTTAAAATTTCTTAACACTGTTTTTAAAATACTTCTATGATTCCGTGAAATTGATGGAAGGTACCAGATTTCTTCTCCTGTAAAATTCCATGACTCACACAGGAGTTTTCCTTGCTGGCTGAAGTTACCAAGATGATACCTCGCAACTCATCCACCCAAATAGGCTGATGATAATATTTAGGGTTAATATCTGTGTATATCCATGAAAGACAGAGAGTAACATAATTGACTTATTGAGTAGTTTTATTTGTAAGTCCTGGTTGAACTCAGAGTAAAATCGAACATTGATAACGTAGAAATTCCTGCTTATGTTATTGCTAGATAGAATGAGGAAATTGTTCTAATTGCCTTACTTTCTTTTATGTTCAGAACGATCAAATAATGATGACGACTGATTTTATCTCATTTAGACAACTATGTTATACTACAGTGTGTCCATGATAAATTGGAACTATCTTAAAATTCAACCTGCTTGATAAAAATGGAATTTGGAGTGTATTTGTTAATATGAAAAAGTTAGACATGATATTAAACAATAAATTTATTCAACATGTCCTCCCTCAGCAGCCACAATCTTTTCCATCCTGCCCCTAAAGGATTTGCATGCCCTGATGACTTCCGCGGAATCGACAGCATTCCACTCCCACGTAATGGAGCCTGGGAACTTTGTGGTGAAGACCACACGGACCTTTTCCAACTTTGTAGGAATTCTAGTCTCCGAAAATATCTTTTTCAACATTACAATTACATCCTTAGACTTAGGAACTCTCTTAAATTCTTCCATGTATACCTAACCTGATAGTCTATCCCCATAAACGCTATAATGTTTTGTGTTACTCTCAAACAGGTCAGCAGATCCAATTTCGAACGGTCTTATTGTAGTCTGATCGCTCAAAAGTGATTCATTTCGTAAAGAAATAACCTTTCTATACATTTCCTACATGACTGTACCATATCTTGAATTTCCATATTCATTCCCTGCCAATAAACTGTTCGTCTGGATTTTTTCTTTTTCTGTTCTATTCATTGATGTGGATAATGAAGCTTTTCCAAAATCTCTTTCCGCTTACCTTAGGGAACTATCATATGATTTTGTATATAAAACAAGGTTTCCTTCAGTACTCATTTCAGGTATTTTATGTAAGGTTTCACTCTATCTCCAATTAGATTATTTTCTATTTCATTGAATTATTAAATATACTCTAGATCTCTTAAAGACTCCTTACGAATATCTTCTAATAATGGATAAACTATTTTATCTTAATTTTCTGATTGACTTATTCTAATCATTGCAATCCATTTTACTTAGTATCTATGGTAGACAACTCTTTCTTCAAGATTTCTATTAACTTCTGGAGATGACACAGTTACCCTTGATAATGCGTCGAGGATCTCGTTCATTTAATTATTTAATGTCGTTATTCCAATATGATTGGGAAAATTCCCTGGAATTAACCAAAAATCTGTACAAACTCTTCTTGACAAATATACTTCAGTAACATTCTTAAATATAATAAAAGTTTATTATCTTCCCGTAGTATTTCATACAGTTATTAGTTGTCTTTTCCGCATAACTCTCAACTTCTACCAATCGACACTTGATAATTGTCCTTCAACATTGTTCTCTATCATTTTGGTCCATAATCCCATACTCTTTAGATTACCAGTAACTGCAACAGTTATTTCAGCCCCAGTATCCAGGACTGCTATACATTACTTCCAGAGATACAATTCTATCATCTACGTTCTTTTTTACACTGGTCACTTTTACTGCATTAGATTTAAAAAATAAATCAAATATTTGATTTACATATTAATTTAAAATGACATATTTTTCGACCCGGACAACATTTATTAAAATATACAAGACATTTTTCGCCATTTCTATGGTATTTTTCTCCACCATAAAAACATCATTGAGCATCTCTTATCTGCTCCTTTTTATAATTTGTTTTATACTTGATATCGAACTTGATTTTTGTGCTAAAGCCTCCTCCTGAATTTAAGCCTTCTCTTACCGAGGTTCAGCTTTAATAAGTATTTTTATTTCTTTATCTATTTTTGTGACACTTTCTTCGTCCAATGGTTGTTTTTCTATTACGTCCGAATTTTTGCAATTAAATGCTTTAAACATTTTTTCCAACATTTCACTGTGTTATTCATCTCTTTTGATGGACTCTTCAAGAGTTTGATTTTGCTCTTCTATCAAGATCATCATCATTCTCATTTTCAGATGATCCTTCTTAATTTCATGAACCCATATTAAATTTATTTCCAACATTATGACCTTCTTTATCCAAATCTGATTTTCTTCTTCTAATTCACCCTTCGTATGTATTGTTGAATATTTTCATTAACTCGATCTTCAATATCCTACCGACTACACCAAGTTAGGTTTAGAACGATAAAATAGTGATAACAACTGATTACTATCTTATTTTACAGCTATATTATATTATATCATTCCCTAATAATCAATACATATTTTTATTTTGTTGTGTTAAGACGTGTGTAACTCCCTGTTATAAATATTGAATTCTTATTTAGTGTCTATTACTTCAATACAGATTGAATCTTCTCATCTTATATACTGTCAAGACTCACTCTTTCACGTAAGCATTTTAATATTCTGGAGTGTGTCATCGTTGACGAGAAATTAGTGGAAATCCCCCTCAGATTCTAATAATTGTCAGGCCTCTCTCTCTCTCTCTCTTCCCTTACCCTTACTTCGAAGGTAAATCCTGTGTATCCATCTTCACTGAAATCAATACTCTGCTCGTTGTATTTTTCTTCGTATTATCTTATCCTCGGTCGTCATGGGCAAGGACGGGAGGAAAAGTAGTGTTGATAACAACACTGATAATAATCTTCATGATGATCTGTCTTCTCCACCTCCTAATAAATGGGATTCCGTTATGTCTCACATAAAACATATAATATCGGATACTATCATGAATAGCACTTCTCTTGTTATCAGGGATATCTCTCAACTACGAGCTAAAATTGAAACACTCACTGACAAATTTTCGGCGTTAGCATCGTCTATTTCATCTTTAACTGAGAGACAAAATAAAATGATTAAACACTCTGCTGATCTCAAGGATCTAAAGATTTGTTCTATGGACGAAATGAACGAGAGGGAGAAGAATAGACGAAAAGCCATCATATATGGTCTTTCTAAAGATTCCGAGATTAAAAACTTATGTTGGACTAATTTCAAATTCAGACAAATGATATTCAATTTGCTTTCAGAATCAAAAATAATAACTTTAATGTTACTAATCCACCAATCATTGCCACTCTTTATGATGAAAGTATTAAAAATATTTAGTTGAAGCATAAGTCGGATGAGATACGTGTTTTCCCCCTCCTCACGGAAGCTCAAAGAGAATTCAACAACACCATAAAGAAGACTTCCTTAAAAAAACTAAGAGTCTCCTGGCCTTTTTCAATTAATGAGAAGGTCAGGAATTTTCCATATTGTGCCAAAAAAAATAAACCATCTTTTATATAAACATACGAATTATTTTTAATAAATTAGAACTTTTAAGATGTATTATTGACGACTTCAAGCCTGCGATTGTCTGTATAACAGAAGCATGGCTTGATGATCATAGCAACGGTGAAATTGTTTTGACTAATTACAACCTTATCTTCCGTGCAAATCGCTTAATGGGTTCCAAGAAAAGAGGAGGTGGTGTGGCGGTCTTTTTCTCTGAAGATCTCAGCTTTTCTTCCGTTAGGGAGATCTTTGAAGTAAACTTCCAAAATATGCAAAGTCCAATGTGATAATCATAGGATCCTTTCTATGTATCGCTCTCCTTGTACCAAGCAAAATGAAGACCAATTAATTTCTACTTATTTAAGATCAACTCGTTCTGGCACAATCATCTGTGGGGACTTCAATCCTCCAAATATTGATTGGACATCTTGGATCCCCTTCTCCTCTACTGGTAGACTGTATATACAAGTTTTTCAAGATATTTTCCTGGAACAAAAAGTCAGTAAAGCTACTCACTCTCGCGGCAATATTTTGAGTCTGGTGCTCTCCTCCTCCAATTCTACTCTTAACACTCAAGAGTTGAATGATATTAATTTATCCGATCATTATCCAATCTCAATTCCCACCACTAAAACTATCGCTTATAAAAAAAATAGCAGCTCTAGAGGATACTTCGATTTTACTAAGGGTGACTATCTCTCAATCAATAAAGTACTTTGCACAATTGACTGGGTCGGATATTTTACCTCTTCCCACCACCCAAACAATGTTGAGACTGCCTGGGCACTAATAAGAAATACGTGCACTGAGCTTATTAGTAGCTATATCCCGTGGCGGGTGCATAAGATTAGTCACAAGAAAAAGGAAAAGGAAATTAAACGACTTGTCTCTTTCAAACGACGTTCTTGGGATCATTTCAGATGGTTTCCATGTCGAGGTAATCTACCTTGCTACAAAAAACATGAAAAAATGTTGCCCAACTTATTCGGCAAAATAGGATTAAAAATGAGATTGAGGTACTATCTAAACTCTCTCACTCTAATATGAAACCTCTTTACTCATATATCAAAAAGGAAAAGAGTAGGTTCAAAATTGGTTCGATACGAAATAATGAAGGTCTACTCATCTTAGATGATGTTGGGATAGCTTCTTGTTTTAACACATATTTTGTATCAGGCTATCAACCCGAATTGTATCGAGTACATGCTGGTTTTATTAATAAAATTCCTGTCAATATCACCTTGACTGTGTTGTTATGTACTTTGATTTCAGAAAGGCCTTCGACAAAGTCCCTCATGGGGAACTTCTCTTTAAATTGTCTAACATCAGTATAAAGAGTTGGTTGTTCAGTGGCTTAGTTCCTTGCTGACGAATAGGATAAAGAGTGTAGTGATCAATTACACAGTTTCTGAGTCTAGTGAAGTTACTTCATCAGTTCCACAAGGTATGTGAATTTGAACCCCCGCCCTTTGACATTTACGTTAACGACTTAGTAGATAATTTTTCAGAAGACACATTCTTATACGCAGATGATACAAAAATCATATGCTCTGATTTAAACTCTGTCGACGATGTCTATACCAAATTTATTAACTTGAGTGTTACTTGGAGAATGTCTATAAATATTAATAAATGTGTCCTGCTTCCTACATATAACATTTCAACAATTTTTCAATCTACATGCAACATTTATTTAATGTCGTCTGAAGTTATTTACTTAATTTTACATATAAAAAAAGGTATGAATTATATATTGGGTGACCCAATACTTGAGTCTTGCTAGAATGGACAGTGTTGTTCAAATGAAAATTATGTTTCCCAAAAAAAGGCAAATATCTCGTAAAAGGTAGCTTACTTTGTACGCTTTTGGAAGCTATCTTCTATATTGAATTGTAATAGTAAGTATGAATCAAAAATTATTCAAATAAAGAAAATTTCATTTCAACTTTGTACTAAACCAAGGTCTTAACCCTTTCACCCCTTGCTCAACCGTTTGGTAGAGCACATTATGAGTCATCATATCTCTGATATATGCATAGAGTTATTTATTATTTTATATCAATGCATAAAAATCTATGCATGTTCTTTAGAATACACTTTCACCATGATGTGACATCTTAACGGTTTGGTAGATGCCTATAAAATAATCTATGGGTACTGTTTTTTTTTTTTGTTTTTTTTAAGACGTTCAAGGGTTAAAATACAATACACTCTTAAAACTAATTTAAGTATATCATATATTTTCTTAAGAGAGTCAAACTATACGTTTCTTGCAATTAGTTAATTAATAATGCATCAAAAAACATTCAAATTGGTTCTTTTCTGCAGGTATATGCATAAAAAATGAGCAAATTTAATATGCATATATTTCTACTGCATTAACATATATTTTAGTATGGAGGAAAACGTACAATTAAAACTTATTTTATTTATTTGGGAAAATATGTTTTTTAGCAACGATAAAATATAACAAAATAACTACTAGAATTATTAGATAATTATTGAAGTAAAAACATGAATAATATAAACTATTAAAAAAATAAAATCTTATTTTGACATACCATTTTGTTTCAATATATTCGTTTTCATAAGTGAAGAGAACGAAGAATCGGAGATGAGATAATCCATTTTTTTTATCCGACCCATGGTAAATAAATCTTATAAGCCTAGCCTCCACACCAGTAAAGATAATTTATTTCATTCTCTTCCACTCACTCTATCTCCTTCTTTCCTCTCAGTCAACTTTGTCCACACTAATTCGTTTAGAGCAGCCAGAACAAAACTCCTCGTGGGATAAACATTATGAAGTTGTGCTCTAGATTAAAACAGGAATCTAATAACAACCTTCGAGAACACTAACTCGTAATCGTTACCTCCCCAAAAACCATACATGAGTTCCTGGTTCGATGGCTTTTAACCAAATTGGATTTCACTCCCAGGCTTACTTCTTATAGTATATACTTCAGGGAGCTGCAGGTCCTGAAATTATGTGATATTGTTTTTTGTTTGTTTTTTTCATTACATTCTTTGCAAATTGTCCGCTCGTCCTTCTAAAGCTCTTCTGTGAAAAAGGCCCCTGATGATATGGCATACTTCGACTACATCTGCTTTGGTGTAAAGGTAGAATCCCAAATATGTTTGAAGAAGTAATGTACTCTTTTTGTTTCCGTCGCAGCCTTTTAACTTTGTCAGTGGTGGCTGCCCAAGAAATGTTGTCCCTGATAGTTGAAATGGATCTTTGAAGGCATCCCCGTCTTTGGGATGATTATTGTCAGAGTTGATTATTCAGCATCAACAATAAAGATGAACCTCTCTTGCATTTAACACATCTTTCACAGTCACAAACCCTAAATTATTCTTCCCTTTTTCAGGTAAATATATGGTAATCAGCTCATTTCCTTTGATTGGGGTCTTTAAACCTATTATTGACCAGTATAATTGTTGCGATTTAATCAGTATGATATTGATTTCTCTCATTGGCGACCACTGTAAACGAGATAAGTCAAGCATTCCCAAGCCTGCACAGATCTTGGGACTGAACAAATGGCTCGTCCCAACGGTTTTTGGGAGCTGAACGAAATCAGTATAGATACAACTCCAAAGTCGTACAATTCAATAATTGACTTACAAATTTAGATCGAAATTATTTTTGATGGCAAACAAAAAATTAGGAACTTTTGAAAATAATTTTCATCTTGCATTTTTTCTTTATGCTAATTATTGCCCTTAATCATGAATGAGGATAACAAAGGTATTCCCGGTAAGCATTTTTAGTTGTTGAATAAATATTTATTGATGAAAAATATATAAGTAAGAGACTTTAGCAAAGTGGGCAATGCACTGCTAAAAAGATTTTATCTTAACTTTCTTGTAAGTGAATTCGAATTTCAGTCTTTTCTAGAGAATAAAAAAAAAATGGAGCTTATTTTTTTAAATTTAAGAAATGTTGAGCTGTGAGGGTCGTAAATTTTTTCTTATGGGCTAAAGGCATTGTATATAAATTTTGGCCAGTTTGAAAAATATTTAGAGGTAGCACAATGGCTCTAAAGTTTTGAAATTTTACGATTTTTGTCCAAAAAAAAATAGGGTTTGACCTGAATCTCAAATAAACCCTTGGTGTTACAACAAACCTTGAAAACAAATAATTTAGTTTATTTAATTTGAAATCGAAACTATTTAATCATTTTTTTTACTTTCAGTTGGTGCTAATTGGTAAAAAGGTGCAAAGACTGCTAAAGCTTGCATTTTTATGCTATATGACCATCTATGATTTGCATAAAATTGTCAGCTGCCATAAATTCTAATTTAAAAGGTATTTGAGACGTTTTTTTAATATAACTATCCAAAATTACAATATATTTTTCGTAATGATAATGTATAATGCAGTATATTGTAAAAATGGATCAGCTACAGATAAATAATTTCCAGACTTCTCGTCCATGAAAATGTTAAGTATTCCAAAAGGCATAACTGGAAGGAAGTTGTGGTCAATACCATAAAACTTGCGAATTGAATTCCTACAAAAAGCTCAAAATTTTACTAAGTAATATAATCATATTATTATTCACTATGTGGGGGATGTGAAAATTAAATTAATGGCTTGTTTTATAAGCGTTTTATATTCCATTTTTTGTTCTTAAATGATTTACTTTCGGCTAACCTTGAAGCATCAATCTTTTTCTGAAAGTTTCTAGGAATACATAATACAATTTCTTATTTTTTGATCATTCTAATTATAATAAAACGAAAGCTCCAATTTAACCGAAAGAGGGACGTAGAAAAAGTAGATAACTCTACTATTTGAACATCTGGATCGTAAAACTCATTGTTTATTAATTAAAGATGATTATTTATCCTGATCACGAAGTTCAAACCCCTATCACTTCAGAAATTTTTATCTAAGAAGCCTTACAGATCGAAGATTTAACTTAAGGCCAATTCTCTAATTGTATAAATTCAGTGTGAAATTCTATAAAGATCGTTCATATGTATACTTTCTTTTTTACTTAGTTTCTTATCAATTCACGGACAGACAAAATGGCATTGTTTAGTAATCCGTTTTTTCAAAAGTTGAATTGGGAGTTTAGAACAGTTTCATATAAAACATTCATTAAAAATACTGTCTGATACATTATGGATTTACGAAAAAAATAGCATGTTCCAATTATCAATATGATAATGACGCATACTTAATTGATTTCATAGATGACTGAAAAGAAATAAAAAATAAATTAGGTAGAGCCGATAATGCGTATTTCCTTCAATGACTAAATCCTTCGCTACTACAAGATACTGTATTCCCTAAACAAAAAATTAATATTTTACATTATATTGCTGTTTATATTTTAAATCAAATTAAGACAAATAAATCTGCTTGTTTAGACTATCTTAGTTTTGTCGTTAGAACATTAATGATTTTGGCAAATATTCAAGGATTTAAAAGGATTATAACAGCTGCTCTATCAAGGAAATTTTCGAAAATATAGTCATTTTAGCCAAAAAGCGATTTTTGCAACCTTATTCAGACCCAAAAATTATATGATTTAATAAATGCAACTAAAATCATCAAAGATCTTTCTGAAAAGAAACCCCAATTATAATATACTAGAATTTCAAAATATTGAAACAAAAGTTAATGAAAAATAGTGCAAGTTCGTGTTAAAAAGAATTCGATCAGTTAGAAGGAAAAGTACATATATAATTGTGTAGAATATATCTTGCTAATTGACCTCATATAGTGATAATTAGTTATTAAAACTAATTATTTCCTAATAATATTAATAAAGTTTATAATATAAAACTCACTTAATTATTTAACTAGTAAGTTTGGTTCTTTTGACCTTTGAATATATTCTTAAAAATTACCTTTTTAGTGTCTATTCTCTTATTGAACATAATGAAACAAAACATTAACAATTATTTTATCAAAAAAGCAATTTATAATCAATAATCATGAAAGTTCAACAATTATATCAGTCATTATAATAAAATGTGTTGTATCGGTCCTTATTTATGAACAAGGTGCAGTTCAGATCCATCTAGTTGGACTTGTCGGTCCTTTAAAATAAACTCTTTGTGACATCATTGAGAGTGTTTTTCCTTTTTTTTTTTATATATTCCGTTATATAATACAATATATTATATAACTAAGTAAAGATGTAATATTTTAATTTTGTTGCATTGTTATGGAAACATGCATATGTTTGCAAAATATTTGTATTGTTAATATATATATATTGATTTCCAGAAATTTCCTTGCTCCGATAGATTAATTGAAGGAAAAAATGTTTACTTATACCTAATCAGTCCAACTCTATCTGGCCAAAAAGGAAGAAGTAATATGAAACAATCTACAAGGTATTTTACCATCTTATAATTAAGCAAAGTTTATATAACCCTATGCAACAGAATTTTCACCTGCTAGCTAAACCCCAAATTTATTATTGTTTGCATGCCATAGAACAGCAAAATGATTATTAAAATTTCTAAATTGCCTTTTCAAGTTTTTTATTAAAAAAAATAACTTTTTTTAGTTTAATTTCGATTGAAAGTCATACTTTGAAATGAAATAACTACTTAAATGATAATTATAAGTAATAACAATTGATAAAAAACATTTTCTCATTCTATAAATAAATAATTTATTACGTTATCTTTAATACAATTCCCACAAAATGTGTCAAACCATACAATAATCCAAAAAACGAAGGACCATATATGGAATTTCATATCTTTTTTTTATTATTTCTTTATATTATAGCTTAAGCTAAAGAATAAATCATATATCACAACTTTAAACTAATTTTTGTCTAAATTCAAAAAATTTTATAGATTTTTCTGTTTAACATTCATTTTCTTATAGAATATTTAATAAATAAGCAATTTAAAGTTCCATGAAAATGTTGTGTAGTGTAATATGGAAATTTCCCCAAAAGTATGGATGAAATATATATTTTTAAATATACTAGGATAGAAGTAGTACCTTAACAAATTATCAATTGATTACAATGATTTATGGGTATTTTTTTTTTGGCAATATTTAATGAACAAATTTGCATATGGTATTGTAAGTTTATACATAATATGTACAATTTAGAATATTATAATCAGTCATTGTGCCTATGAAGGTACTACAAAGCCACATACATCAATACCCCGAACCATATGGATAATTGGCTTGTGTAATGACCGGATTTGTCGAGACTGAAACTACTAAGAACTAAAATTTTATTATTCCCACCTGTAATTGATGGATTCTATTAATAGACGTCTCTTAAAATAAAATAACCAAACTGTAGCAAACCCGGACTGTTTTAATTCAGACTATTTGAGACTATTGCTGTTCGGAATACCGGGTTTAAATCTGTAACGGGATATGGATGCATTTAAAACGATACTATACTCAACTTACAAATATTAGAACCGTTGCTTGTAGTTTCATTGCGTCACAAAAAAAAATCAGCTCGTTAATGACGCTAACCCAACCCTCCTCTCTCCACCCATAGAAAATCTCAAAATTTTATGAGCTACAAAACAACATCAAAATGTTTACCCATACTTAATCGATGCAACTCCATCTTACCAAGTAAAGGAATATTTAAAAACTTATACATTTGTTTCTTTGGTTACAATACAAATTTCCGAGAAACCTTATCTCTATATTAACTTCAATATATTTCCTAGCTCCAATGTAGTACTAAAATGCCGACTTGTCAGTACCTAATCAGTACAACCCTATCGGGCCAAATAAGATGGAGGAATATGGAATTATAATGTTTACTCATCCATAATCTGTGCAACTTCATTTGACTAGTTAGAGGAGCATTTAAAAAAATATATACCTGTATTTTGACATCACTATTCGAGATATATGACGTACAAGTCATTATTAAATGGTGGATTAAATGAAACACTTTGTTACTTATAAATTGGAATGATCAATCCCGGAGCAAATAAGTGTTTGTTGTATAAACTTAATTTCATTGTAAAGCTCATTTTGTAAATTTACATTTTACATACTCGAATTCATATCTATAGATCTGTTTTTGTATGAAATTTATTCCATGAAGAAAATATAGTTAATTTTTTTTTAAATTAAGCATGTAGGGTTAAAATTAGTTTATAAATTATGCTATCTTCTTCGATTGTAAAAAAAAGAGAAACATGAATATATTAGTATTTATGATAGGCTATATCATCCAAGAATTTACCAAGAAAAATAAATTTTTAAATTTGTTCTATAGTATCTCAATAGAAATCAATTTTAAGGAAAATGAGAAACTCTATATTGCATGTTTGGTGGTAGTAGACGCCAGACAGTCAGGACATTGGATCACCATAAGTCCACCCAATACGATGAGGCAATATGCCAAGGCTCTTAATGTCAATAATAAGACTGTAAGAAGGTAAAGGAAGGGGAAGGTATCTTTGGTACAACAACATTGGCAACTGCTTCCGACAGCTATCAAAGACACTGGGTCAAGATTGGCCAGAAATTGTTGACTGGGCTAAAACATAATGGGTTAGTTCATTGGTGCTTATAAACGGGACGGCGGTCGAGTTTAAACTGTCTAAGGATCCAACACTTCACCTGTACACCTATGGGCTGGGGTTTTGTATATAAAAAGGTACATTGATACTCTGAGAAGCTACGGCGGGTAAATACAACTTGCCTCGGGGCTCATCACTTCACCTGTATAACCTGGGAGTCAGGGTATATTTTGGGATACTAAAGGGGTACCTTGATGCCCAGGGAAGTGGTGGCGGATAAATTCAGGTTCCCTCGGGGCCAGTAGTTAACCTATACAACCTGTGGGCCTGGGTATATTATTGCATCTTAGAAGGGTTCTTCTATCGTGGCATGTTTCTTTATTATTCAATAGTTGTATCTTGCGAATATAATATGAATTGCAACAAAATTGCACACGATGGTATTGTTTTGCAATGAAATTACTCACTATCATATTGCTCACAATCATATTGCTTCACGATGATATTACTCACAACTTTTTTTGTCTCACAATGGTAATGTACACAACGATATTTCCACGCAACGAAATTACCCCAATGTGTTTGTCCGCAACCTTTTTACCACAATCATTTTACACGGAACCATGAAAAAGTACAAAATTTTACCTTACTCTGCATACTGACTAGAAAAAAGTAATACCATCGTTTCAAAAAAAGTTAATAAAAATTATTTCCATGTCCTTTATTAATGTCCTCTATTATAGTATTTAATTTTTTTTGTATGAATAGTTTTCATACCAACATTCTAATTTATTACAATGCAAAAAAAATAACATATAAGCTTTAATGGTTTAATGTATATAATAAACTATTAATTTGAAAAAATAACAATAGATAACAAGAACAACCATTTCAATAGAAATCCAAATATTTATATTTTTTATGGTGTTAGAGTATTATACCTAATTCAAATCTGGTATGCAATATACACAGCACATTTAGATGACCTTCACAAGGCCGGGTTAATATAGGTTGTAGCTAATACTTTCCATATATTTACGTACATACATACATTTTTCCTTTTTGTATATTTGGTTGGTTGTTTTTTTTTTTGCCATGGTCATTCATAAGTCTATTTTTTAATATTAAAAGAAAGAAATAAGAAGTTGTGCATATTGAACAAAGTGACAACTCATTCCATTCCATTGAGGTAATTATACATACACACTGGATTACACTATGAAATTATCCCTCTGGGTGTCCCTATTTTAAACTTTAATAATGATTACACATAATCGAAAATGATGTCAGTTGATAGCTAGGCCTATAATATTGTAATAAATGTGCAGTTTGTATATTTGACTTCGCCATGAAAAAAAAGAACGTCATTGGCAAAAAATCATTGATTTAAGTACTTCAGACTCCTTTGTCTTTTTCGTCAAAACATCATGAAACATAATGGATTAATTGATAATGTTTTTGTTTTTTATTCCTATAAAACTTGTTGTTTAGGCTTTAAATGCACGAAATCATCAACGATAACGTCACATAAAAACACTCTAGATTTGTTATTGAACAATTGGGATACCTCCTTTCCCTTTGTAGACCATACTATTAAAACAGTATATGTTTCATCCAATTTATTCAAGTGATTGCATATTTTTTGGGGCTTTATATATACTTAAAAAAGGCGGGAACAAATATAATAGAGGTTGCGGGACAAAAAATAAAGGTCAGAATTGAATTTTGGAAGAGATAATTTGGATTATATAAGCACTGGATTGAAAAAAAGGACCTCCGACTTCTACATAAGATTCTTCAGTTACAAAAACTTAACGCCTGAACGACTACCACATATCATTTTACCACTGTGAGAGTCCATCTACCTCCCCCCCCCACACACACCATCAAGCCAACATTTAATCTTTTGACAACCAAATAAACGTAATTATCCATTTAACTTAATGACATAGGTGTCAGGGATATACTGGGTCTATATTGACTTCATCACTTGTCACTACAATTGAGCTAAACTTAATTACTATTTTATCTGGTATCTGGAAAGCCTCCAATCCAATTCATACTACGAGCAATATATTTTTTTCAAAAACCATTTGTTTCCTGTTTTAATCTATATGAGCATGGAGAAGCTTATCTTGACGTAGCAACTGTAACAGGCAGACTATCCAAAGATATCAGTGAAGCTCACATATTATTTCATTTTTTTTATTAATAAGCGGTAAAGAAGGAGTACTTAAAGCCCCCTAAAGTTTAGCTGATGATGACTAATTTAAGCATAAATGCTCACTACTATAAAGTGATCATTTAAGACTCAAGGATTCAAGTACCCTTATATATATTAACGGAGCCTCTCTAACTAAAGGGGTCTCTCAGACTCGAAGACAAATAAAAATATTTATTGATCACTTAAGCGTCACATATCTAGTGATTACTTTCTGATTTGAGCTTAAAAGTGGTATTGTCCAACAACTACTCTTAAGAACCATAAGATTCACTTTTGACTTCATACATCTATCGTTTACTAGCTGTACTTCTCAAATAACGATCAAAGGATTAGAATGGGAGGTAGAGGGTTCGTGAGTAGATGGAGAAGAGGAGTGAAATACAAGCAGGTGAAAGGGCAGGGAGTAGTCGTCCAGCGGGTAGGTGTCATATTCCCCTTTACCACATCTCAAAGAAAGGTTATATATAGAGGTGTGGACTCCCTCATTCATAGATCTCAATCCCTTCGATTTTTTGATTTTTTTTTTCGAGAAAAAATATGCCGAGTCTATTGATGCCTTCAATACCTTTATTTAGCATAAATGAGAGTTCATTTATCAAGAAGAAATTAATATGGGTTTCTGGAGCTTCCGCTCCAGGGTATAAAAGTGCGTCGTTGCCAGAGACTGAAGCATTGAATAATTGTTCTTCCTTAATATATGTATACACCATTACAACTTCCTGGATCTTTAATTAAATATCCTAACAATATGGACTATTCCTTAAGAAATGGAAAAGGGAAATTTTCAAAAGGTCACTCTGAATGTATATAGGTATATAAATATGTTTATTGAATTTTTAATAAATACTGAAGCACCACCTTAGACAAGTTATTAGCCTTCAATCTTCAAAGACGTTAAAAATTAAATACAAATTGTATATATTTAATTTGTTTTATTCTTCTGCAATGCTTGTCATTCCTTTAAATTTGCTTTATATAAAAAGAATATATATGGAGTTTTGTGTAGGTTGTCATTCAAGAAAAGTCTAAATAAGTACCGGATATGAAGTATCATCCTCATTATCACCAAAAAGATTTCTACACATCCTGCATAGGGATTGATAAGTAGTTACAAATATAATGTATTTATATGCATTTAAATATTTTTTATGTTTCCAAGCAATGCAGGATTATCATCATAATTTGTACCTACAAAATATATGTATACAAATAAAATTCAGCAAAATAAGTATAATTTTTAGTTAAAAATGATTAAATAAAAAACAACTATATGAAAAACAAATATATATATATATATATACGAAAATTGCTTGTAGTATGTCTTTATTTTTTTTTTTATTAGTTGTATATTGTAAAGAGGTCTATTGAAAACCATATAGACTTGAATAACATACCAAAATC
The DNA here is from genome assembly GCF_016086655.4 of Lepeophtheirus salmonis. NCBI lineage: Eukaryota > Metazoa > Arthropoda > Copepoda > Siphonostomatoida > Caligidae > Lepeophtheirus > Lepeophtheirus salmonis. The sequence continues at coordinate 67,718,028 of NC_052135.2, forward strand.
GCTGAATTAAGTTACAAAGGGCATGGAACAAAAATTTAAAAAAAATATAATAATTAATAGAAAAAAATATTTTTTTTCTCAGCTTTTTAAAACTAAATAATGGAGAGCAACAACAGTTCGATGGAAAATATGTGCATAAAAATTTAGAAAACTTTGGTACAGATAAGAAATAAAATTTTATGAAAATTATGGAACTTCCTTATGCATTTTTAGTATGGAATGATAGGGATGATTTCAAGCAGGCATCAAAAATAATTAGGTCTCTCAATGTTATTAATGATCTTGACAACAGGGGTGTTGCGCTCATATAATAATGAATGACGAATCACAGCTGCAATTTCTTCTACAAGTAGTTGAAGACTGTATCCTGACTCAAATATAACTTTAATAAGTATACTTGAATTTTTTTTTGAATAATTTTGATTTGTTATTAAATCATTAAATATATGACAATGTGCTGCACTACAATATTACTTATTAACTTAAAATAATATATTTCGATTGTTAGCCCTGGCCTTGTTCTCAGCCTCACATGGCATTTGAGGTCTATTTTTTTTGCAAAAAATTAGCTCCCACTAAATTAACATTGTATTTTTTTATATGGAACAATTTATTATTTATTTTATGAAGCATGGCATTGCATGTGTTTTTCCTTTGAAAAAAAAGGTCATCAAGATTAAAGTTATCAAAATTAGTACTTTTTTGTTAATAAAAGTAAGAAAATGAGTTTGCATTTTTTTGTATATGTCAGTAGCCTCTCATTGGCTGTGATAAGTAAATGAACTGATAGATAGTCAAAAAGGCTCCATTTCATTAAATTATTTTTATCGTTTTTTAGATACGTTAAAAAGGATTAATCATAACCATTTATGAAATACTTTTGATAGAAGTGTAACTAAACTAAATTTGTTAATTTTATTCAAAGTATATTAAACAGATGATATAAAAACAAAATCACGTTTTTTTCTTGGCAAAAATATGGAAAATTACAAAACTGTATGGCCATTCAGCTACCTCTAAATATTCCTAGAAATTGTGTAAATTTTGTTAATCGAATTTTTTTATCAAAAAAGGAAGGTATTCAAACACTTAATGTTTTACTTTTCCAAAAAAAGTGATTTAACTGGCACGCTTCTATATATATATATTAATATATTAGAAAAACAATCAATCCAAAGGATATCCAGACAGTTTTCATATTAAATTCCAAATTTCCAAGGACCCATCATATTAACAACAGTAATTGAGTTTATCATAACTTACAACCTACAAATACATGTGCAGTTAATTTTAAAATTGTGAGTATATTACCCTTATTTCTATAATATATATTTTCTTTAAATTTAAGAAAATACAGGTAGATACGTAATACGCTCAATCTTTTGAAATATAATTCAAATACAGCTTTTAATGCAATTAAAGGAAAAAAAAGAAATTTACAATCGATTTGTCAATTCCAAAAAAATGTAGAGTAAAAGTCTAAAAAGGGGTTGATAATATCATTAAAAATATTGATATTTATCCTCAATTAAGTTATAATTATTTGTTAGAAGAATAACTATTTCTTTTGATTTTTGGAAATTCAAAAATCGTACTGTTATATTTAGAGTTTTCAAATTGATGCACGCTATACACAGCACAGGTATAATGTCTGCAAAGTAATAATCTTTTTTTCAATAGTAATGAATAATTTTTCAGGAATAATATATAAATATTTATGAAAGATTATACGTATTTTTAGAATACTTAGAATTTTAAAAAGGCAACTTGACGCCTTTGTATTTTATTAAAAAATTGTTTTGAAGAAAAGTAGTTAATTTCAACTCGAAAAATTGTAATAAAATATGCATTTCTAAATAATATAAGATTCCACTTTTAATTTTATAAACATTTTACAAACTCTGAGTTGTGGTCGACTTATTGCAACTCAAACTTTTTTAGAGCCAATAAAAAAACGGAAAATTAGACATAAAATATCTATTTTCTCAAAAATCTATAAATATAGACATCAAGTAATATTAAACAGTTTTGAAGTTTTTTTCGAAACGATTTCGAAAAGAACCCTTATTTTTACTTGCATTGATTTATATATATATATATTAATATGTTCGTATATAATAATTAAAAAACAAATATTGTTATTTATAATAATCGTTATTGGTTTTGTTTTTTTAAATATTATCTCTTTGAAAATTAATACATTTTGCACGCGTTTGAAGCAATTTTCGATGCACTTACAAGATTTTTATAAATAACTGCCGTACATCCAAGATATTAATAATAACCACTAATTATATGGGGTTCAATGGTACCAATTTGCAAAAAAAAATCACCTTTTTTCAAATTCCTGACGGAGTTTAGTCCAAACACCTTAAATACTATCATGGATCCAGGATGGGATTTCAGTATACCAAATCTTCTTCCAACAGAATGGAACACCCATCCACAGTGCAAAAATTCTCAAGACGTAATGGGCGTTCACCGTTGATAATTTTTTGGTCTCCTTCTTTTCCAGATTGTAAAGCACTGGACTTTGCAATTTTAACCAATTGTGGAGCGAAAGGCCAGGTTTTTAAAGAAAAATCATTAGAGTGTATTCCAAAAGAAAACTAGAGACGTTCCAGCAGACTTAAGGGTTTCGTCCGTTCTAATGGAGAACATATTGAATAATCAATAATCAATTAATTTTATGGTTGGAAGTATAAAAATTAAATTGCTTCAATCTTTATAATATGATTTTTTTAATTGAAATGATGAAGAATGATTTGTCTCCTCTTCAATTTTTTTTCAAAGTTCTCAAAAAAAACAGACAAAATATCTTTCTCGTAGGTTTAAATCCCTGTAGAAAAATTTATCCACCCATTTTTAACTTACAACATGTGAGTATCACACTTTGAGTTGGATCATGCTTCCATGAGAGTGGCATCAGGTTTTTTTTATATATATTTATATGTTCAATGAACATGTATTTATACATGTTATTTATTTATTTTATGGATGATTGTTCATACCTTGGTCAAAAAATAAAAAATAAAAGGATAAATGTTTCCTATCCCCCCTGACTATTGTTTCTAATGTCACATAATTATCAATCTACCGCTTCAATATGTGTGTGGCAATTCTTCTTTCATTCAAATCCCTTCATTTTCTTTTTTTACTACTTTACAAAGGAGTATCTGTGAGAAAATTAGCAAAAATTATACGGAAAGTTTATCTTATTCTATTATGTGCATCTATATAATAGCTTCCTTAGTCTTATAATATCATGATAATAAATTCTTTAGAAATTGCCGATTGCATTTAGAACAATTATAGCTGGGGTAACACCCTTAATTTTAATTTATTAGAACTTTTGTTTTATCCAAAGGATTAAATAGGTGTTAGCCCATGAGTTATACCGAGTATAATGAGATTGTCAATCACTTAAAGCGCCTAAGATCTCAAAGTAAAGAAAAAATTACAACAAAACCTTTGATATAAGCCAATTTTGGTTAATGTTTATTTTTAATTGATTCAAACAATATTTTGAACTTTAATATTATTTATATAGATTAAAAATATAAATAAATTTTGTTGCACTGATCACAAATCTTTAATTAGTTATTCGCATCAAATTTGATTTTTGAGCATTTATATTTAATTATATGGTATTATTAAAGTTTTGAAGACATGTACAATTTTTTAAGTTTTTATCTATACGAAAATAAACTTGTAAAATAAAATTCAAATGACAAAAATGTTGGGCAGAGTTTTTAAACTATCAAAAGGCCAAATTTGGTATTGTAAAGTTAAGTTGCACATAGTAATAGTGGCTGTTACTAACACTATAAATAACAATATTAACTATAATAAAAAACCTTATTTGTCTTATTTGAGCTGTCACGGACAAATAACCAATTTTTTTTTTATCTGTCAATCAAAAAATATTGATCATGCACATATAATATTTACACGAATCGACCAAACCAATTAATTTACTTAAAAATTTACAATATTGATCTCAAATATCTAGAAATATTTGTATTAGCAATGGATCACTATACTACAGCAAGAATAAGAATGTCTGACTGAAAAGGTATTATTTTTAGTTTGAAAAGGAAACAAACATTAGTACTTTTGTATTTACTAGGTGTTCAATGGATTCCACGGTGTTGCATGGCCTCGCACCACCCATGATTGGTAAATTGCAATTTTCTTAACTATTACGTATGGATTAGAAATTTTCCCATACGAATTCAATTGTTGTTGATAAACTCAATAGAAAATAAACCATCACAATGTTCGTAATTATTAACAAATCTTTTAAATATTTTTTGATATAGCCATTTACCGGTTCATGATGTTCAAATCAAGATTAAGCAGAAAATGTTTTTTAATTAATGATGTGTCGTTTAAAGACTGATGTGTTTATGACATCATATTTTTACTGTCCGATTGTTAGTTATATGGAGCTTCTTTTTATCATTTCCATTGAATAATAATAAGGAATATGATTCAATTTCAGAAATCCCTAATTTTTTTAACATTTTTTTGAAAATTCTGGTTGTTTAATCTAGTTATGAAAGGATTAATCATCTCATTGGAATTAATTAGAAACTTTATGCTCTTCCTGGAACTGACATCCTAAAAGTAAGGCTTAATTACGGATTATCCTATTCCCATAATTATGTATTGTTATTTATTACTTCTCTAAGGTATAAAAAAAATATATATATACTTTATTTGCCGTCAAGATACAAAAAACGATCATGTTAATTTATGGCTTCAGTGTTATAATTTTATAAAATAATTTATTATAAAAAATGCACCATAACAGAGAAGAATCAAATGGAACACAAACTGAACTTCAACACATATGTTCTATTCACATGAAGTCGGAGCAGCAAATCTTATATTAGTGCAATAAGTTTTCTAAATTTTGTATCATATCTGGGACTGTATCAAATGTTTCTAAACGTAAATGATTATTGTCCTCTAATGGCTTAACCGTTAGACTCACTAGCTTTCCACCTACAAATGTACTTATTACACTTTAAATAGAATAACCATAAATATACTGTAATAGGCATCGGTATCGGTAATTTTTACAAAATCACAATCGGAATTTTTTGGGAATCATCCTATCACTAGTCTAAACAGACTATATATTCATTCGTCTTATGTTTTAGTTTTTGTTAGGCCTGTTTGGGCATCATGGTTATCCTTAATTTAATTTATGTATTTCAGCCATTGAATCAAATCAGACCTTGAATTTTTGTTACATATCTAAAAAAAATATAAACGGAAAAGAGTTCAGAATATTGGTTTATTTCTTCTCACTGTCTGAAGCATCTTTGCAAATATGTATTTCGTTTTTTAAAAACAAACTCTGAAATACAATCATTTTCACTTGATGTATGTACATCAAAAAGCACTATTGAAAAAAAATGTCAAATGAGTTTTACAAATAAAATTTATAAATTTAAAGAGGAATAAATTAAAAACTAATGCTATTATAAAAATGCTATATATATACTTTTTCTATATAAGAAAGTAATTTTTTTGTTTTTTCAGCATAAACTCTAAAATGCGATTATTTCGACTTGATATATGTGTACATAAAGAAATTTCTTGGAAAAATATGTCAAATGAACTATAGAAATAAAATATATATATATTTAAAGAAGAGTCAATTAAAAGCAAATGCTATTATAAAAATATTGAATATATACTTTTTATATAAATACACACAAAAGATTTACTAATAATTTGGAATATTGTATTTTCTTTTTAAATACATTAAGATTATTCCCATAGAGAGACTTATTTCAATTAGTATTATTGAATTGCGTTACGATAATGACTTTTTCTTTGTCTCAAAGAAAAAAGAACTTTATTTTCGTAGTATTTATAGTAGAGAGCATAGTTGGTACACTTGAGTTTAATAGCAAATTCTTTTAGTTGTGTTCTAGCACTAACCAACTATTATTGTTGAATTAGCTACGTCTCTTTGCGAATGGCGAGTAAACTTAATCCTATGCACTGACTCATTTTCTTAATTTGCAACGTCAGAGTATTGTTATTTTTAGGTACATGTTTTTAAATTTGCCAGTTATATGCTGTTATTTGTTAAGTATTCCGCGGGATATATGTGTTTGAAGTCAAATAGTAGCTGGGGACAAGATGGCTCACGCTAGTAGGGCAACACAAAAAAAGAATACAAAATGGAATAATGCAATGCAAAAAAACCTCTGAAGCAAAATTTAAAAAAATCATACCAATGAATAACAATTAATTTCAGTTTATTTTTAATTTGTGATATATGTATGGTTTTAAAGAGCAATTCGCTGAAGGATATTTTCTGAAATTCACAATTTACAGAAATATATTATATAATCAGTTATGATAAATATACTAATGATTCTCTCGGCTTTATGTACATATATAATAATTATTAATGAAAGTGATTAGTAATTAATATTACTCACCAAAGGAAGCCTCACATATATGACAAGAATAATATTATATTGAGCTACACATATAGTAGCAAGGAGAAAGTGAGAAATAGTACTATATAAATCATTATATATTGCATTAAATCTAAATGAAAATCAATATACTATGGAGAACTTGGTAAATTCGAACAACAGATGACAAAGTACACTCGATTTATTCAAAAATTATCCGGATTAAACTTGTTTGAACGGTCCAAACATGTTCTTAGTACTGTCCAACTGATTGTGTTTAATGATTTGCATGTGAAATGCAAGTGTAATTATTAGGGGGAATGTAGTTTTGCCCTCTCTATGGTTATACTTCCTAGTCAGTTGTTCGATGGGCTGGGATTTGTATTTTAGACTATTCCTTTTTTAAAACTACTATACTCTAATACGACTTCTTTGTAGTAAAAAAAATGAATAACAAAATTATAATAATCTTTTGACCATGATCCATCGTGGTCAATATTTAAAACTCTACACTTTATTATTCCTTTACACAATCATCTTGTATGACATATATACATACATAATACATAGTAACAATATAATATCTACATGTATGAACTATATCAATACATGTAAAAATCCCTTTTTATCGAACGATCATACACTATGTACAAAACATGATCCGTGTCTTCGGGTTCTTTCTCAATTCTATTTAACTAACATATTTTCACATCCTCCTTTATTCTCTTTATTCTCCTCTTCTCCACCAAACAAACGTAGAAACTTCCTATTCCTCCAATAAGTTCTCCCATTATCGAAACGAATTTGATAAGTTCTATTGTTTTGTTAAATGATTTTTCCAATATTGTTCACTTTTTTGAAACGGAACTTTTGACTGTCTTACCAGCCTCCAGAAATGGTAAACACTTAGAGTGTTTATTAAAATATTTTTTTGATCTCTCTCTTTTAATTGCATTGCTTCTACTACACGATTGTCTAATGGATTCATCTTATTATAATTGAGTGTAGGAATATGGGATCTCAAATTCTTGCCATAACCTATTTGATTTGGTGAATATCCACACTGACGAGGTGTATTACGATATTCCAGTATTCTGTCACGAAATTAATCGGAGTTGATTGTTCGAGTGTTGCGCTTATCAATTAAACCCTTCATATTTTTCACAGTTGTTTCTGCCATACTATTATTTTGAGGATAATACAGGCTCGAAGGTGACTAAACAGTTTCATTTTTTGTAGAAATTCTTGAAATTTCTAACATTTATAAACACAACCCTCATCCGATCTTAAATTCCTGGAATATCCAAAATCCCTAAACTACCAAAAACGTTTCAAGAATTTCATCAGTATTAGGATCCTTTTTATACTCCTCTATTCTATAACTGGTTAACCAGATAGAGCATCGACACATACAAGGTAAGACTTCCCATTTAATGAAAATAAATCTGTCGACATTGATTCAAAAATCATTGAAGGAATGACATCAGTCAATAGTTCCTTTTTGCATTGACAGGCTCTTTGAGTTTACATGAATCACATTTCTAAACGATCATTTCAATTTCATTATTAGTTCCAGGGCATTAAACAGAGTCTCGTGCAAGACTCTCTGCCTTAGTGATTCCCTGATGGGCTGAATGAAGTTTTAGCAGTACGTCTTTTTGACATGATTTTGGAATGATTATACGTGTTCATGTTAGAACTAGTCCATCTTCTACGCTCAAATCATTTTATATAGTCCTGAATAACTTCACAAATGAATTTGAAAATATATTCTCTGACAAAGACCACTTTAAACAAATCTTACTAAAATTTTATAGTCTTTATCGAGCTTAACTATTTTTTCTAATTTCTTCAATAATAGGATCTATAAATCCAATATTCATAATATTTGTTTCCATTAGAGTGACTCTGGATATGGCTAAACTATTAAATCTTTTGCTTCATTCTTGATGCCTTCTTCTTTTTCTTTTGGATTTTCAACCAAAAGCTCTAGATAAAGCATCAGCAACTGAATGATCTTTTCCTTTCATCCATGTTACATAGAGTTCGTAATGTTGGAGATCCATCCTTATCTTTTGGACCTTCGTGTTTTCGATCTGATTTAGAGAATATTTATTGAATATTGTTGAGAGTGAATGAGGATCAGTGAGGACTTTAAACTTTGGTAATCTATTCAAGTACATGTGACACTTTTTAATTGCCCATTTAATCGCAAGAGATTCCAACTCTACCATTGCGTACCGTGATTCTGCATTGTTAACAAATCTTGAACCTCATTCAACTAATCTCCATCTTTCTTCATGTTTTTGTAGTAGATCGAATCCAAGACCTTTCAACCTGGGTGCATACGTTTCGAGGCGTGTTTCCTTCTCCGGATCGACAATGGCGAGGACAGAGGTATCCGTCAATATGTACTTTACTTCTTCCATAGCTTTGGTATGTATATTGTCCCATAAAAATTCATTATTTAATTTCATCGTCTTCAGTTTTTCATCAGAGTTAAATACATTGGAAAATTATAAAGTCTTATATAAGATCCATTTTGACTTTTTTCAATCCGACTATCTTGGAGCTAGCAGATGAATGCCATAGTTTCTTTGATGATAAATCTAAATCTTTTTAAACTCTTAAGCATGCAATAGAAGCCATTCCACCACTATTACATATAGAAATTTTATTCCTAATGTATTATCCATTTACATTCAGAATATCAATTGGAATTTTATTCAGTTCACATCCACGAACTGAATTGATGAGTAATACTTTTACATATGGTCTTTCTTTCTACACTTTCAGCATTTCATTTCTTTAGCAGGACATAGTCTTCTGTATTGATATGCATCAAATCCAGATTGTCTACATATTAATTATATCTTTCTTCTCCAGGGTTCTTCTTGACTCTTACTTCTTCTTCTTTCAAATCCACTTTTATCATTATCGGCCTTTGAAATTCTATTAATACCCTTTAATACTAAATCCTTTAAACTTTCTTTATTACTCATTGCAGTTTCAACTGTTCTGCTCAAGGTAAGAATGTTTTTCAAATTAAGTTGTTGTGTGTTTTCTAAAAGTTTATGGTGAACATCATCGTCCCTGACTCCACATGGGACTAGAGTGGCCAACCAATCTTCTGATTGCATCTCATAAATTTTTGCCTATTCCGCCAACATTTTTAATTCACAATTAAATTCATCGCAATCCTCAAAAAAAAATTATCGAAATGAATCAACTTCACATAATTATCCCAGGTCTCAATTCATTTAAGGAGTTCTGCGTGTAGGTATTTTCTTCCCCCTTCGACATCATTCATGCTGTTATTCTTGGCCATATAACTTTAGTTATCTAACACCTTATCTCGGAGATTACGAACATTCAACTATATGCTTATCCTAAATTTGAAAAAAGGATTTTTGAATATTTAAATACAGTAATAATAACTTACCGAATTTTTCGCAAAAAGAAGGTGATATTAGACATACTATTTGCACGCCATTTGAAACTATGACCCCCTTTGAGACCATTCATGGTGATGTTCTTAACCATATTACTGTATTAATAAATAAATGTAATTTATTCTTACTTAAGTTATTTGATTCTTACTTAAGTTATTTGATAATTACTTACTCTTACGAATCTAATATTTAAATATTCCTTTTTATATTAGCTCGTTCTTGACACTTTTTACTCATAAACAGGATCCTATTTTTGTATGAATGGCTCTCAATATGCTAAAAATCCTCTCCAAGTCACAATTTACAATAGGTGTGTTCCTGTAAATTGTCTCCTCAGAATTTGCTAGGTCTCGCAAATCGTTGTACGCCCGTATTTTCACCTAAACTACATTAAATTTTGTTTTGAATGGTTCTAGCTTGATATCGACGCGTAAATGTTCGACAATAGTCAAGCTAGCATGTAAAGGGAGTCTTCCTTCTAATGCAGTAATGGCTTGGGTAATTGGGTTTGAGATTATGATTAATTATTGATAATTCTTCATAAATAAACTCATCATTTATAATCTCCTTAGCTTGAACAACCGTTGATGTTTTTTTCATTAAGGTTGTTTAAATATTCCCTGATTACTTCGAAGTTATTGCAATAGTAATCAACTGATTTCAACCAAGTTCTCTAGCGTACGACGATAGGTGCTGGAGGTAAGGGAATTTGCCAAGAAGCAATTGGGGGTAGCTTCTTTTGAGGTATTGGCCCGTTTTTTTTTACAGTAGGATGCTCCATCCGTGATGAAAATTTTTAAGTTATTTTCATCGAAGTCCAAGCCAAGAGTGAGTTGAATACTCTGAACGACAAAATTTGCAGCATTAACGGCATTAGCAACTTTTATGTCGATCATGTTGATTAGATAAGGACGATTCAAGAAACGCCGATCCAAAGGACCCATTAATCCCTTAAATTTTGGAGACTACATCCTTGCTGACAACATCCATTAATCGATTTAGAGTCCTTCTACTAGGGACAATTCTATTGGCATATTTCTTCATAAACTTTGAGATAATGGGGTTTTCCACGAGTAACAAAGATATATTACAGGAAACTTGTATCTTTAAGAGGTTGGTGTTAAAGTTGTCAGAATCATCATGAGTCAAATGTCCTTCGTATGCATTCATATTCTTGATGTGGGACGAGGACATTAAGTGTCCTTTGACTCTTTGAATGGGGGCTGTAAGAGTACTTAAATCGGCATATTCGATAAAACATTTTTTTGTCGTCTGGTAGGTAGCTCCAAATTTCATGGCTTCCATTAATTTCAATCCCGGTGTAGGGATAATTTTTCTTTCGGCATTTCACTAATTTAATTCTACAAACACAAACTCAAAGGTACTCGTCAAAAAATAGATTCTTTAAGGAGATGTGAGCACAACAATAATTTGTTAAAGAAAGAATAAATAAATAAAAGGGGAAATTCTACCAACTGTTTTCCTTTTCTAATCTCAGAACAGTAATGGAATTGACCAAATAGCCCAGCTTTATGTATGATATATATATATATACATGATATAGGTACACATAGTAATAATATAATATCTACAAGTATGAACTACACAAATAGAGGAAAGAAATATAACTAATTAGGGGGTATGTTTCGTACACGAGAGATTGGTCTATAATTTACATATATTTAATAGTGACAAATTCTAGGAAATTGATTATCTGGGATCAAGTGTTCAGTGGGAAGTTGTTTAACTTCTAATAATTACATCCAATAGAAAAAAATAAAAAAAATTCTTTATTTTTTGAAAAAAATATACCTGAAATTAACAACATAGATCCGGTAATATCATCTAAAGTATCCATTTGTTACAAAATTTTGATTTTTTTTCCTAATAATATTCCAATTTTTTTAGAATTTTTTCTTGTATAAATATTGTAAAAGTAGTTAATTTTTATGTAATAAATAAAAAAAAGATATCAGGCAACGGTTTCGGTGACTTTTGTGAACTTCGACCACTTTTTAAAAAGATATTGTGGAGAAAAAAACTAATAATTGTACACAAAATAGTGTATTTTTATGATTAAACGTAGCCAAATACATTTTATTTAATATAAATCAAATTTTTTAAATTTCGTTCATAAATGAATGTTGCAAATCCAAAGATTATGCTTGTGCACAAAGTAACCTGGGGCTTTCCTAACTAAATTGTATTCTTCGGTTTTATTAATATTAAGAAACGAAACAAATCAATAACGAAACTAAGTTAACATCTGAATAACTAAAGAATACTTGCTGTATACTTTTAAGATTAGCTATAATGTATCAGCCAATTTAACTGTAGAAACCAATAAATGTGAAATTTTATTCGGATTCGAAGATTTCTAATATTTCATCCACATTTTCGACAATTGGCATTCCTGAGTGTGGTGTATATTTGACAGAAAAGTTACTGGAACAGAATTGGCAAACCCAAATTTGCCCGTGATTGGATGTTACAGTATCAAGACCATTAACACTATTCACACTTTTACCTGCCTGGTGTTATCGAAGGTAAACTGTACAACATAGTATGTTTGCCCTTTTCTGATGTCCTTCTTTGACGTGCGCAGCCACAATACTGCGTCAGACAATCACAAAACGTGCCGATAAGGTTTTTTTGTACGAGATCTTTTCTTTCTAACGCCATCAAGTGTAAATTGATCGTGAATGTAGAACGTAGAACTTGTAGAACGTGAGATACACTTTATAATAGCCATCAAAAAATTCAACAAATAATTGAGTACGTGAAAATACTGATTTTGGTAAATATAAAGTAGTTTTTTCAAATGTTTGACCCTGAGATTTATTTATTGCCATAGGCATTGCTTACTTACCATGTTCCTTCCTCAACCATAATGAAAATTGAAGATACAAACTAAGATTAACTTGCTCATCCTCTTCCTAATTCTCTTTTTTTATATGTATTTAATATACGTTCTCCCTTTTTCTGTTGGTAAATAATTCGTGTTTTTTTTGTTTGTTTTTTTGTGCATTTTCGAATTGACAACCCATACCTTAAAAAAACTTTGATACAAGGCAAATCAATCTTGTTTTATGAAAAAAATCAACTTTTAAGGAAAAAATCAAAATTGGCCTCCAGAGCTCAGAAATAGGGACTGATCAGAACTAATCATAGTACGTAACTCAAAATATCGAACAACTTTGATTGTATATCTAAAGTATGTATCTGTCTCTATTTTTGAAATAAATGCGTTTTCATCATTGTTTTTCTACGCGTGACACACATAATATGTAGGATAATCACCAATGCATCAACTTACTCCATCTGTTGGACAAGTAAACTAAAATATGTCCTACATTAAAATTCATATTACGACCAAAGAAGCAATAACGTTGCTATGAAATTGGTGCCAAAAGGTACATATTATTTTAAACCTACAGAAAAAAAAACAATTCAGATTTCAATATCACTTTTATATTATGACAACCACAGAAAATTACACCAACTAACTCTGCTTTCCTCTACTGCAGAACTATTCCATACTCTTCCCACTTCGAAACTTTAATAGATTGTTTTGAGTTTAATCTTAATATTTTATCATTCAAGAGGTTTTAGGTTATAGAATGCTGTATTTATCAAGGTGTGGTAAAACCGAATGTTAATTAATTTTCGTTTCCTTTAAGATCAACATTCCGGACTATATCTTTCAGTAATGTTAGTACTTTTAAATTTGCGAATCATATTAATATTAATTCATTAATGCTGAGTTGGAAAATATCTTGTCACTCGTTAAAATAACTTTTATGTCAACAAAATGAGAAATACTTGGGTGAAAAATGTGTTTACAGCGTTATAAATACTCTCTTGAGGGTTTATACACATTTAAATAATCAAATAAAGCTTTTTATACCCTCAGAAACACGTTTTGTTGGGAGGGAGAAACGATGGTAAAAACCTTTAGATAGAAACTGTAAGTTAGTGCATTTCTTGAATATATAAAAAAATATGATTTTATTGAAAAAGCTTTCCTTAGTTAATTAGGAATATGGTTTTGTGACTTACAATAGTCTTTGTTTTAAATTAGGCTATTTTAATAATTTAAAAACATGATTTTTTTTGCGGGTCGCTAGAAATCCTGCCGGTCTATATATATTTCCAATAGCGTTGTAAAAAGTCTAAAAAAGTGCTCATTGATATCAAAAGAAAAATATTAAATTGTTCAAGACTAAAAATTACTGCCAAAGAATTGTCAGCATTCATGTGATAAGTTATTAAGCATGGAATTACATATCTTGATATTAGCAAAAGAAGGTAAAAAATATTTATATTATAAATACAGGCATTTATTATGTTGAACACAATAATAATGTTAGATATATGCAAACTTTTTGCAAACTCCTCTTATCAGGAGGGTTGCAAATTGTAATTATTTTAGTATGTAAAAAAAAACTAACATGGTAACCATAACAATTTGAAAGGAGAGAGGCTTAGCTGTCCTGATGTTTCATTAAATTATCTGTGAGATTAAGAAAATATCACAAGTCTCACTACGTATCAAGCAAAAAACTTGGCAGAAATTACTCTGTTTACGATTTTCAATTCTACTCAGACTCCAAAAGAGACTTACCTTCATAAGTACTGATGTAATTTGTGTATATTTTGTAACTGGGCTGCTGTTGTGGTCTCATAAAAGATTGAGAGTATGTTGTAAGTTATAATTGTAAGCCTTTGTCGGACTCTGAATTGGGGGTCAAAAACGGAGTCATTCTTGCCAATGTACATGTTTATTTCCGGCTTCCCTTCCTCCCTTGTCACAGCTGATTATACTGATCTAATGAAATGGCATGATAGCTAAGTTGCTTTCCTTCAATACATTTTTCAAATTGTCAGAGTTATCATTTTGATTTTTGGTTTCTTTTTCTTTTTTTTCACATGCCAAAAAAACACGTGTTTTATCAATCTTTTATAGCTCCTCAGCGTTGCTATCCGTCATTCATGAACTAACACATACTTGTGGTTGTGCTGTATAATTATATTTTATCTCCTCAAGAATGAATGCATTATAATAACAGCTTAAGAGAATAAAAATAACACTGTTCAAATTTCTACAATAACAAATTTAAAGCTAAAATCTGACGAGTATTTACAACTCTATAAATATTCCTTGGTCAATGTTTTCATTGTGTTGTTTTTTTTTGTCTTCAATGTTAAAACTCATCTGCTTCCACAACCTATAGGTATTTCAAAAATAGTAAAACTATCTCAGTAATAATAAATATAAACTTATATAAAAAAAGGCAACATAAAATTGATATCATAAAATACAAATTTTTGAAACAAAAAATATCAAGTCCCCTGTGAATAATTATCCCCTTCACCCCGTTTTATATTGCATAATAATTAATCCTAATATAAATAAAATAAAATCATAATTATAAAACTATTCTACTTAGAAATTAACATAATCATCATCCAAATAATTTATTTATTTGGTTGGTTTCGACTAGTGTCTAAAAAAAAAGCCGAATATTGTCGACTCATGATAAAATATAATAAAACATTATGATAAAGTATACTAAAACAATATGATAAAATCTATTGAAATAATATGGTAAAATGAAAGGATATAATGTGGTGTGTAATTAAAGTAGAGGTGGATTATTGTTTAAAAGTCTCTTAAGCCCGCAAAGTGAAGACTTTCTTCTTACCTCTTCGGAGAGGTTGTTCCATATCCGTATAGTTCGATTAAAGAAGCTATATTGGAGGTAATTAGTATTTGCCGACGGCTGAACTAAGTAAAATTGGAAGACAACCTAGTGGTGTACACCTTACTACATACTTTGGGCTTGATATTACAATGAAGCAGTCCATTAATAACTTCAAACATCATAACCACATAATCCTGAAGTTTCCTCCACTTTTCAAGCGAAAACAGCCCGACCAGATGTAAACCAACCTTATAGGATATATCGCCGCATACCATCTTAATAAAGCGTTTCTGTACGTTTTCAAGAGCTCTGATTTCCTTTCTATACATTGGATTCCACAACTGAGAATAATAACTAATTAATGTACACCACATTATTTCAGTGATGCTAATTGGTCCCATTTTTTAGCTAGCCGGATTTTATGGAGTTGGCAAACTGATTTTTTTTTGTTAAGCTGCTATCATTATTGCTAAAAAGTGAACTTCCTTTTCTGTTACATACAAACCATCATTAGTATATACGAAAACGGATTGAATATTTGGGAGTTATCATCAAAAAGATGGAGAGTAACCCTAAGGATATATTACAAAGTCATAATTGTAAGTCCTTGTTAGACTCGAGTAGAATTGAGGATCGACATCAGAGTAATATTTGACTGTTTCCTTCTCCTACTCGTCGCAGCTCCTCGTAACTGATCCAATGAACCGTCATGACAAGTAAAGTACTCTCTTCCAATATATTTTTCATATTGTAAGGGTTACTGTTATGATTTACAGTTACTTCTTTAACATTCCCAAAATTCTACCGATTAGGACCAATAGTTATGTTTATCTTGTGTATTTTTTAGTGGCCCGTTTCAATGCCTGATTGAATATTCGTATGTGATCATAAAAGGCGGAGTTATAAATGTAAGTCCTTGTTAGACTCAGAGAAGAATTGGGGATCAATATCGGAGTAATTCTAGTTAGTATCCTTGTTTATTTTCTTTCTCCCTCTTCCTCCCTTGCTCAGGTAATTGTACCTGGTCTCCTCCAAAATCATTTTGATTTTTAGTTGTTGTTGTTTTAACATCCCCATGATACAAATGATTTTTATCACTAAGCATCACTGAGAATAATATACTAGTACTACGCAACGTGACTCTTCGCATTCCTTCCGTTTTTTAAATAATGTGCATCTATTACTCATGACTCATTTTAGTGAACGTACTGAACCTAATCATTTGCTTGAATCATTCGTTCGTTTATATCGTAAGTTCCCCATATTTAGAATATATCACTCAACTTCATTTAAATCTTTATATCCCCTTTAACTTTTTGATAAGTACTTATGAAATCTGAATATTTTCATGTGAAGAAGAATATATTTGTGTATTGCACGGTAGTTCATTATCTTAATTCTTTAGGGGCACTCTAATTCGCATACACAAACAACTGCAAAGTCACCAACTTGCCAACTGAACTGTTTTAACAAAAGAACTGATTCTCTAACAGAACGAATCATCAAAAGAACTGGTTCAACACCAAAACTGAATCAGTTTGTGTATGTCCCTTCGGGTAGTTTAAACTCCACCGCCGTGTTTCTAAGCATCAAAAACCTCTTCTAATATTCTATTTTACAGCACGGCCCATGGATTGTGCATGTGAACTACTGGCCCCCAAAAAAGATTAAATTACTCTTCCGCTGCTTCCTTGAGCATCAAGGACCTGGTGTAATATCCTAAAAACGCAGCTGGCCCACGGGTTGTGCCGATGATCTTAACTAAAAATCATTTATTACGTAAAATGAACGCGTAACACATCTTTTTTAAATTTACCAGACAAACTTTTTTTGGGGAGCAGCCTCAACGCCTTTTTAGAAGTTCGTGCTTTGGTTGCAGAATCTTTATTATCAAAAACTTTGGACATTATACACTGGTGGCAAAATCGAGGGATTTTTATTCTAGACTTGATAAATTAATGGGAAAAAGACAATGCATTTTTGCTACATCCGTCCCATCGGCATGTGTCTTCAACATGACAGGAAAAATAATCTATAAACGTAGAAATTGATTAAGTCTAACTAAAGTCACCCAGATTTTATTCTTTAATACTACTTTGGATTAAATGCATTTTGATCCGAATGAATAGCTTCATCTTGTAATCAATTATCCATCTAATAGTTTAGAATTTAATTTTTCAAAATTTTGTTGTCTTGATTCAATACAGGTATTTAAAATATCAGTTTGAATCATTTCGAAAAAGGGTAAAAATATTTTTGATTGGAGGGGGGGGGGATCTATCTTAGAACTGATCCAGTGAACGAATCTTTTTAGTGAATTGATTCAAGTGATTTAGTTCAATTCCCAGTACTTATAATGTGCGTTCTCCCTTTTCCTTTCTCATCAGCATACATACAGGGAACCTTGAATTAGGGTATAATATTTCTTTAATAGTGATACATCCCTGTGGAATTAACAGTAAAAAAATCCGCTGTGTGTAAAGAAAGGGAAACTTTACATTCTACAAGTAAGCCCTTGGGACAAACATCGACAAGAATGGGCACTTCGTTATCAAATAGTTATTTATTTTGAACCAGTGCACATTTTTTCCGGTGCCATTTAAAATACTTAAGAAGATTAGACAGCTTCAGAAAGATATGATTTTGAATGGAGGACAACATTTCGTTTGTATTTGGATCAATGTAAGATAATGTAGATAAATAAAATTTATGTGATATTGATACTCACAGAGCACAAGTTAAACATTAGGACATTTACATAAGTATTCAAATATAGCGGCTGTTTTACGATCATTATATATAAGAAAAATCCGGGTATAATATACTTTTCATGGAGAAAAACAGTTTTCTTTATCTTTTTCTATTATATGGTATTTTTATTATTCTTGTTTATATATTTTCAAAATATCTTAGACTGACCCACATACAGAGAAAGTATTTCTCCCTATTTAAAATTTCATTGTAATTGCATTTTAAAACAGTAAAAGCAACATAAAATTACCTGTCTTTGCTATCGTAAGTAATTATTGAGATATTAAATACTCATAGTAACAAAAGAGGTTTAATCCTATGCATTGGGTTCCTTTGTTGTTGTATTTGAAATGTTTATCAAATTACTTTATAATTATTTCATTAATTATAATCTTGACGCAGTGTCTTTGTGTATCAAAACAAAACAGACATCTTTAAATGAATAAATGTATAATGTACATGAAAAACTGAATTAATTATATAGAAATTTTGGGTTCATTTATAACTTTCCAAAATTAATCCTCTCAAAATTGTGGGTCAGAGTTCAATGTCTTTTTTATTTTTTGATTAAATAAACTTATAACTTTTTATAAAATCTGTTTTAAACTATTTTAAGATAGTTGAAATATGTCCTTATTATGTATTCATATTTAGACATTGTCTTAATTTTTCAAATAAAAGGATTTCCAACATACTACTACTGATTAATAATTAATATAAAGTAAATATTATTCAAAATATATCCATAAAATCAGTTCACAACTACTCGAGAGAAGTTTTGAAATCGAATCATAATGAGTCAGCTGTTGACTATAGCCCTTTTACTACACTGTTCATAATTATTTGTGATGTCATAGAAGGAAAATAGTAGCAAATTAATAAAAGAAAAATAATTAATTAATTGAATTTCAGGACAGTAGTTAACAGCTGTCTCAATTTTGTCGCCAGTCCTTCTATTTAGTAGTATATGGTAGTGTGACTGAAAGTCCACCCTCTATACAAAATATTATCCAAAGGAACCTTGTTACAAAAATTATAAAAGTATGAAATACTCAGGTAAGTGTTAGTTTTAGAATATTTGTCAAATAAAAAAAAGAGTATTTGTATAGAATTGTATAAAAACGGTATATAAAAGTGAAATAAACCTGGCAGGCGTTTAGGCCAACTCATATTAAAAAAAAAAAAAAAGTAAAAATACTTTATTCAAATAAAAAAAATTGTAAAAACTTTATATCAATAAAATAACGGAAAGTTTTCTATATAGATACTTAAAAATAAATGTGACCTTAGATTAAGTTTGGTAACAAACTAAAGTACTGTCTGGCTTATCACGTCATATCATTTTTTTTTCAAGCTGTTATTATTATTACTTTTTTCTTGAGAAAAGAACATCTAAGTATCGAGCAACTTCGTTTGAGTTTCCTCATGAAAAATGTAGACAAACACTGAGGATTCGTTAGGGAGTTATCTTCTATATTTTGTTTAACAAAGTTTTTTGTTCGCCAACGACTAACAAAACTCCAGGCACAAACAGGTACTTTCACTAGTTCTTTCTAAAGCATTTGTATATACATTATGTATTATACGGATACAGCCAACTTATATTTCAAATATTTTTCTATTTAAGAATAGTGTATTTCAGTTATATAAAATAATATTTTCATCAAAATGAAATATTGAATTTGTGGTATTTTTACATAAAAAAAGGAAATAATCACAAGATATAAATTTTTACTTCGTATAAACAAGCATACTTTCTAAGCATATTTAAATGAACTAATGATATATTATTTAAATTTCTTGATGAACTAAATTACTCAAGATTTGTAGCCATAATTTAGGATCTTTATTGGTTTTAAAATACTTAAATTATTTTTGATATGGGTTTTCAAATAAAGTGTATTCATTTTTTTTTTTTTTTTATTTTTTTGTGAATTTCAATTTAGGCTACTTTAAGCTGAACTATTGGCAGCTCCAAAGAGTTGAAGAATTCAAATCTAATCCAATCTTAATTTTGACAAAAATCATTCTGGTATTCTTATATGCTGACGAGCGACATATGTTAAAACATTATTTTGTCACAAATAAGAAGAACCCAGTCTTTGAATTTCCTAAAGATTTACAATATTGTACTGTTAAGTACAATTTATGAACAAATATGTATTGTTACTTTTATAGAAAACAAGAAAAAACGACAGATATATTTTTTGTACAAAATGTCTTTATAATTAAATTAAATTGATCTTGAACTTATCAAAGTAATTTAATTCTTTAAATTTAAAAGAAAGTTATGACAAATGAAGAAGTTATTCTATTTAAAAATGTATTTACATCGAAGCTCAAGTCATCTTACCTTGAAAAGGAAATAATAATATCCAAACTTGCTGCAATATCTATAGAGTATGTATGTAGCCCTTTGATCTTTAAGATGAGAAAAAGAAAAACTTTCATGTTTAATATATTATTCGTAGGACAGAAAACAATCAATTTAGAATAGTTAATAAGGAATACATTCAAAAATATTCTGGTTTAGTTCATTCCTACAAATATCATTCCTAAAGCCTTATACAGTTCGGTTCTTGATGACATCAATCAACTTTTTTTCTTTTTTCAATAAGTTCTAGTTGTGACATTGAGTAGGACCAACAGTCTAAAGGACATGTCCCCAGGATTGATAGACCTGATTCTAGGACTGGATCGGCCAAAATAAATAAGGACTGACATAATATTATATGGAACTGGTCCTGAATTGTCTGTTCTTGGAATGTTTCTTCAAAATGCCTATGGTTTATTAAACTATATAAGCTATAGGTATGATATATTTATTAAGGGTATTGCACATATCTTTCAAAATATATACCTATTTTAATTATAATGCAATCTTGTACGAACATATTATATTTTTAGTTTGTTATATATTTTTTTATCATTTATTTTGACCTGTGGTGATAAACAAAGCCTATAAAGGTTATATTTAGTTCCTATAAAATATAAAAAATTAGCATTCTTAATAAAAATGAACCATTTAAAATACAAATATCAAAACTTTTATAATAACATGACAGTTCAAAGAAAAAAAAACATAATAAAGTAAACCACAAATGTAAAAAATATATATATACTTGTCACACAAAAAAAAATAATTAACTAAAATTGCTTTGAGGTAAGCATTACTTCAATGTTGAAAGCAGAAAGGTATTGTATTCCAAAGGCTTATAGAAACTATGCTTAAAGATGTCAATCTTTGGATTTGGGAGGTTGGTGATATTGTGAGTGGAGAGTCTCGTTTTGTGTGGAAGAAATAGTTATTAGTTAGTATCCAAGGTGGGTGATAGGATTATCTTTTTGTTTAAAATTCGGTGGAACGTAATTACATCTTTAATGCCATGTTTATGAGACAAAGTGATGAGCCCTCGTCTTTTGATTTTGCATTCATAGTTCTCGTTATTTCCCAACGATGGAAAAAAATGGCTCAAACATGGCTTGCACCTTTTTCTAAGGACTTAATCAACTAGTTTCTTGAAGGATTCGATATCTCAGATCCGTACATTAAAATTGGGACGACATAAAGTTTATAAAGATTTACTATAAACGAAAGGTCACGAATTTTGAATATTCTTTTAATAATATTCCCAAAATTAAATATATCATAATATAAGCTTCATTTAGTTATACAAAGTTAATTTAGTTAAGCGTGAAATATATTTTGAAGAATCAATCGGCTTGGAGTTTTTATTATTTATACTTAGCAAATATTGCGGATATATGTAAATATTTGGATGCATTAAACGTCCAATGGTGTTTAAATTTTCAATGAATTTTCATATTTATACTCACAAATAATGTACTTTTTGATAATAACATGCATGCAAAAAATCAACCAAATCAAAGATGTCCTGGCCGGCCACTGTGTGCTAATATAGATGTACTCAGGGTCATAGCATAACAGTCGTTAACTTTATTACTTTTTCTTTAAGACTAGAATGACGATGGTATCATTTTAATTTTGCCTTAGAATATTATATAATCTTCGAACCCTAGCCTTGAAAAAAATAATTATATTATATTAGGCATATGAACACTACTTCTAAACGATACGATATCACGGAGCAACAGTCTGTTTAATTATCTTAAAACTGTTGATGCTACCTCAAGGGACAGTGGACTTATTTTTGCACCCACTGGGTTTACTTGTTCAAAAATGTACTCAAACTCGTCAGAGCTCATAATTAAGATTTTTTGCAGCAAGTTAATACTTGTATTGTAACTTTATTAATCAGAACAGATTCAAACATTGTTATTGTATTGGCTAGCATAGCTTTGAAACTTTAGTAGGATCATTTTTGATATCAACAGTCCGCAAAGAGAGGTCCAATAATACCGTCACCATTCTAGTGTGTACCCATGATCCCATGACACTCATTTATTAAAAGAAAATTTAGAATGTTCATTAAGCCTTTTGAATATTCTTTTGTATGCAAATTTAATAGTTTGCAATGTTCAAAAGCAGGTTGGATCAATTATGATACCAACTCTGCATTAAAGAGTATGTTATATCACCGTCGTTCTAGTGCTAAACATTGGTATTTTTTGTATTCTTGCAAAAAAAAATTATATTTGTGTTATTAAATAAAGGCCTTTAATTTGATATCAAACATGACTAAGTTCTAGAAAATAATTAGAAAGTTAGAAAAAAATAGAATTTTGATATTATTTCCCGAAGTATATATGTATATTCATATATAACAAAGATAGAAACACTTCGTCGCTAGCTACGACTAATTTCAATTTTTATAATTGAGAGAATATGTGAGAAAATTTAAAAAAAATGGGCGTTTGATGCACCCAATATTTATCCATGCCCAAGAAAAGTCATTATGCTCAATAAGAGAGATCGTAGGTGCGATGCTATTCAGATTATGCTTAGTGATCACATGAAATTAAGAAATGTTGACATCTCTGCGCTTCTGTCAATGCCAGTTAGAACGGTCAGAAGTCTCAGGAAGCAGCTGGAGGAGTCATCGGACCCGATGGACGTTGTTGACAGGAAGAAGAAAGGAGGAGAAGAGCACCAGGATTGTCCGGGACGTCACCTTTATCAACAAGGTGAGGGACATCATCGACGAGGACCCCCAGCGTTCTATGAGAACTATGGCAAGTATGTTGTCAGCGACGGGCCGTGGATGTTGCAGCAGGACTCGGTTCCGGCCCAAAAAGGTAAGCCGGCGCAAGAATGGCTGAAAAGCTATGCTTTTGCGTTCGTACCCTTCTCCTCTTGGCCTCCCTCATCACCGGATTTGAACCCGTTGGACTACTTTGTCTGGTCCTACGTGGAGAACAAACCAACCGCTCCTCCCATAACACCAAGCAGTCTCTCATCACATGCATCAAGGAGAAATTCAGTGAGATAGAAGCATCGCAGATCCAAAATGCCGGTTCTCGGTTTCGTAGCCGCATTGAACGGGTTTTGGCCACAGACGGCGGCTACATTAAATAGATAGGTGCTTTATATCCTAATAAAGATATTCGTTTTGATTTTATCAATCAATATTACAAAATAAGCTTGTAGTTGTTGTTTTTTGAAGCGGCAGATTTTGTCCACGCACCCTGTATACAATTACAATTTATGTCCCATAATTAATTCAGCAACGCGCAAAAAAATTTTGCTCATACATTTAGTTGTCCATAGTGATGTCAATTACTCAAACTAACCACCTCCAGCTTCAACCACAGCCACCAACCTGGCTCTGAGCCTGCTATAGTCCTTGAGGGGGAACTTCTTGTCCATGTTGGACATTGCCTAGAGCATGGAAGTGTATTATGACCGTTTATTAGACTCTCTCTCTCCAAGACAACCCATACATAGCACTCCAAAGGGTTCAGATCTAGACAGCTAGGGGACATCATTTCCTTTACCCTTTTGCTTCAGGAAGTCTGAAGTACGCTTCCTTCCCTCAAAATATTCATGAGTATTCCTTGAAGGTGTTCCAGAGCCATCAGACTCCTTCAAAGTCTTGGCAACGTCATAAACTGCATTGCATTTGTATTCAGAGAACATCTCAAGAATTTTGCATTTTTTTTTTTTAGAGTTTTGTGAGTTGAATCTGATCTGCACACACTTTTATAAGCATAGATCTCAGGGTTGCAAAAGATATTGAGGTCAAAGCTTGTTCCTGGTTTTAAATCCCTAACCTGCAGATACAACTATATTTTTTATGCTGCAATTGTATAATTTGTTCCCAAGATATGGAGTCCTTTCTTAATGGAATTTTAGAAAAAAAAACATCATTATCCACATCAAAATTCAAATAGTTATATCCTTTGAGCCTAGGGTTCAATTCCAAGAAATAAAAGTTTCCTTGAATGTTCATATCTTTATGTTATCTCGGTTTGGGCCATGAATTTCACAGTACAATTATATTTTTATTAAAGTTAAAATAAAATGAAGTGTATAAAATAAATATTTGATAAATAAAAAATCAACCTTCATTTTTTAAATATGGTGAAATAAATGTTTATTATTATAATAATGATGTATTTTATTCATAATGGACTTAATTTAATTTCCAAATCATTTCTAAAATATCTCAAAAACAAAAAAATAAATATTCTTAATATTAAATTACCTTGTGACTCTCTATGTAAATTTATCATTTATATTTTGTAAGCCTACCCCACAGATTTGGTTAATCTCTACAACATTTGTTAATATTAAAAAAAGAAAAACTTTTTGCAAAAATTCAAGTCCATATCTTTATTGAGAACAAAGGTATGGTCATTTAAATATTTAATCCGGGATCAGAGTAAAAGTCAACTCCTGAATTACACTCTCATATTATATCCATATTTTACAAAGTCACATCTTTGAATTTAAAATATTTGAATATTATAATTTAAAAAACGATTAAATCATACAAAAATCATATCATTGAATATTTTTAGTTTTTTTATCCCTTTTCTCAGCGTATGCAGGTTTAAAAAATATATTACGTCAATTTTCAAATGTATGTATGGCTATATTTTTCTTTGGATAATTAAACATTCTATATATCATGGATAAAAACACACTCCATGCTATCTTGAAACGTAATTTTGGTTTTTTATATACAAAGGAAACCGCTTATATCGCACAATAAAAAAATTTAACTATTACATAGAGGAAATAAATAATTTGATTTTGTTTATGAGGGATTTGATGTGGAATGAGCAGAATACTTCTTTTTTTTCGCATATACACTTTTATTACATTACAATTAGGACAACACGTATAATAACCACATTGACACTACACGAATATTCACAATATATAAGATCAATTTCCTTGGTATATCACTATTCTTTAACATATAAAATACTTTTTCACAAATATTATTATAATATTAATATACACATTCTTTATAGTTCCCTCTTCCTTCGACGTAAGAAGAACAAAGGATAAAAGAAAGAGAAAAAAAGAGTTGATGAGCGAGCGCTTATCCCTCCGTTTTAGTATTCCGTTTGATCATAGAGATACTCTGTCAACAATAGAATAAAAAGCTATCATTTTAAAACCAACAATTAATTTAAAGTAGAAAACATATACATAATACACTTTTAATATATATATTTTTCCTCATCACCCATCCATCCTTCCCTATACATACCCGTCCGTCGATTGTCCCGATCCAAGCCAGGCTCCCATATCTGAGAACACAGATCGATAGCTCCATATATTTCTCGAAGCTACCTGGGATCCCCTTCCCTCAGCACCGGATCGTGTATAAGATTGAGAGGATGCTCAACAGCTAAACTCTCTTTTTTCTGCCGTTCGCATGCCGACTCGACGTCGTTATGAGCCAGTATAGGACGTCCAGCTTACACCCCGTACTCTGCAATAATATTCCTTTCTAATACCTTAAATCATAAAGCAATTTTAGAACATGTGTCTGCTTGTCTCGGTGTCTAATCCACAGAAGGAACCATTCTTCTTCCTTCAATCCATTTACATTAAGCTGATGAATTTTTTCTCTACTCTTATCACTGCGTCACTCATATTTTGATGAGTCTTAACTATACTTGAATATATACATTTCTTTAAAGTAATTTTTTTTTTTTTTTAAATTACAAAAACTTTGGAATGTTTCTATTTTATCGAATATTATGTCTTATTTATAATATTACAAAATACATGACAGAATAAAAACATAAAAGTTACATATAAGTACCTTAGGGAAATCCTTATATGTTTAATGATTATTTCTTTGTGAGACTTGAGATTTATGTGAAAATCTCTAAGGTATTGATTATAAGTTTGCATTAATTTATGGCAGAATTGACGTGACTCTTAATAAAATAATTGTGTCTAAAATTTATACGAATAATAAGTTTATTTACTTCTAAAAAATAAAGTTGCATTCCAGTTTGTAATGTTTTACTGGTAAGTGGCAATATATCAAAGGCAGAAATAAATTTTAATCAAAAATAGCTTTTAATGTGAGTATATCAAACTCAACGAATCAAATGATAGCTCAAAACAACCATTTATATCTATAAGCTTCCGTAGACTTCAGAAATATAATATGAAAAACACATAATCTCTACCGTCAGTTGATACAATTTTGACATGGATATTTTAGAGTATCCGAAAAATATTTTCTAAACATAAATTATCTTTTTTCAATTGTCTACCAAAATCCAAAGAATTTCAATAAAAACCTCGTTATCCTTCCTATTTACCTAAACTTGAACAATAAATATTTTAAGTTATCAAATATTCAATGATTTTAATAAAATCATTAGATAGAATGAATCTGAATGATAGATTATTTTTGTGATATTATAAGTATAAATATTGTATTAATTGTACAAACTACTACTTGTACCATATGTCTGTCATTTAATTAAGACCCAAGTTAACATCAGTTGCCTAGTATATGACTTTGGAAGGTAAAAAATGAGCTGTACTACTATAGAGAGACTTAACTTCAAAATTAATAGTAGCATTAGTACAGGAAAATATTGTAAAAATAAATATAATCAATATGATTATATATTTTTTTTAAATACGCCAAAAGTATGAGGGAATTCCTCCTTCAGAAGCAAATAGATTGAATAAAAAAGAAGAATCTGTACATGCACAAACCGTTTTTTTTTATTTTCTAATTTCAAAAGTGTTATTTTTCTTTACGTTTTGCCTGACCCTACCTCTATATCACACATTGCTACTTTTTTTAATACTTCAACCTTTCCTGCAAAAAAAGACATACAACTATTAAATCAGTTGGTAATAGTTAGTCAAGTATTCCATACTATGGAAATATTATTCAATTGTATGGAATTGTTCATAACATAACATAAACTCATTTGAATTCAACTAATTAACGTTCAAAACAATCATAAGGGAAAATAAGTAAAAATAGGTGGCTGAGGTTTAAAAAAGTATAAATTTTTATGCTAAATGATTAATTTAAAAAGAAAAAAGAATTTGCAAATGTTCCCGGTCTTCCTCACATATCGTTTAAAATTATTGAAACTCTCATTAAAAAATAGCTATGATGTATATAACTACCTACTAATCTCAAATAGGTAGTTATGTTATTACTATGAACACAAATGCATTTTGAAGTTTAAAAAAAGGATATAATGATATTTGATGATAAAGTTCGCAGATGCATATCTATTTAATAAGAATTTTTTATGACTTTACTAGATATGAAATTTGCATTTAATAGGAAATACTCCATTTGGGAGAACAATCTCTGAGAAATTCATGGGGTTGGTTTTTTTTTCATCATATGTGGCCACTAATGTGAAGCTTAAGTGTCAGATGTGTCGATACTTTAAGATATCCAAACATATACGACTGTTGAAATTTAAAGAAATAAACTTAAGTTATTCATGGCGTTGTTACAATATTGTACCATTCTTCAGTGTCTCATATTTTTGCACCAACTTATATGCAAATTCTTAATGTTTATATACTCCCGATATCCAATAATTATTTAGTTTAGGATTTGTTACAAGTTATTTAATTAATTATAGAGGTTTCATTTATTTCGACCAGTAGCGATAAATAAAGCCTATAAAGGTCGACTTATATTTAATGCTTATAAATAAATTATCATGATGTCTAAAGTTTTACCATAAACGAAGGGTCACGAGTATTGAAGCTTATATTAATCATTCCCAAGTTTCAATTGGCCTTCCTTATAATGTAGTGTATCACCATAAAACTTGGGTGAATGAACTCTTTTTTAGAGAAAGGAAGCAGGACACATTTATTTACATATATAGGCATTCCCCAATTAATACAATTAATAATAGGTTGAAAAGAATGTATTTTTTGTGTTCGAATTACTAATCTACCACACCGATAAATATGAAAAAGAAAGGTGGAATGTAAGAAGGAATTTAAATATAATCTATCCCCAAGAGTCTATAAAGTTAAATATTTTTTTCTCCAACTACTATTTTATTTAAATTGTGAATTCGCAGATGTACAAAATATAATGGTTTTAAGGGTATAATGGTTATCAAATTATATTTATAGTAGGTATCATATGTAACAACTAATAAAGGCAATTATATTTGTACTTTACTCAAATACAATGTGCGTAAGCAAATCAAACTGCGCGAATTAGAGCTCAATATGGCCATATTTACTTGCAATCGATGTTTGACTATAAAAAGAAATTATGTCAAAGTTTATTTGCTTTCATACGCTGTATTATTAGTTGCGATACGTTAACAAACAACACAAAATTGAGGCACAAATACAACGGATTGTAGATCTTCCCTGTACCCATCACTCTGTAAAGGAGATGGTGTTCATTACAATTTCTCTGTTAAGCTTATCCATGAGGTCAAGAGGCTCATTCATAGAGGTGAGAACCTCTTCAGGAAGACAGAAAGTAGAGGACACAATAAGATTGTTACTTAAGACTTCTTGACCAGTTTGGAAAAGGTTGGGACCCATAGAGTAGGGATTTAAGAGGTTGTGAATCCCTACTTGGATGCCAACTTCCCCAACACACTAGACTCAGCACCTAGCCATAAGGCCCTAACAAATCAACCTTGCTCCAAGGAAAACCTCACTGATTTCTGCCTTTTAAACTTCTAGCCCTCCTGATCACCGAACTGCTTGCCACTAGACTATGGAATATGGAGCTTCGTGAAGAGCAAGACCTACAAACTCCCAACTACAATGTTGATTCTCTGAAGGCTTCTGTTGAGAAAGGGTGGGCTGATATGTTCAATATAATAATTAAAACGATGCAAAAAATGCATGCATTACAAGCAATGTTACATATGAGTCATGATAGTAATTATATCCTTGAAGAAGAAAAAAATTGTGTTTGTGGATTTACATATTAATTAAATAATTTTTGGCAAGATGATTTACAAATATTTATGCACCTATGTTTCGTAAATGTTTTTATAACTTAAGAAAAAATTCCACCTACAACTTTTTAGTTAGTTTATTTTTTTTCTAAAGTTTCTTGTGATTCATTAGATAACATCATGACTATTAGTAAATTTTTACTACATACTATATTTTACCCTTTTTATCATGAAGATTGTCAAATTTAATTAGAAATAAATGGCCTGTTAACATTCGATATATACAAAAGTAATTTGATAATAAAGGGTAATAAACCAAGTTTTGCAATATTTTTTCTGCAAAAAAAAAATGTACCCTTGAAAAACAAGACGTGACCAAAGCAGCCATTTTTAAAATTATTGTTATTATTATTTGTGATAAATATTTTTTGACCCTGACAATCAATGTAATTGAAAACACGTGGACATCACTTTTCTAAAATTATTTGATCGTTTAGTGTCTATACATCAACTATCAAACAAATAAAACACTTGTATGATTCCCGCAAAACGAAATTCACAATTACAAGGATTATTAGTGGAAATTTTATTGTATAGGCTCTCAACAGTTTATAATTTGGCCCAAGTTATAATGTATTATTAATACTATTTGTCAATAATTTCTCTAACAATAATTTATTTTAGTGGGGTTGTAGATTCCCCCCTACTTTTAATACGAGAAGTAATTAATCCTTTTTGAGTTTTCCAGGTTATATACCTTATTAAATTTAATTTTATGATTCTTTTTTTTTTTTGAGCTTTTAACTATCTTTTTTTCATCCAAGATACCATTTTTTTTTAATTATATAGAGAGTGCGACAAGGAAATCCTCTGTATCTAAATTATATAATTGTATCAGACATTGTCGGCGTGACCATGAGGACAGTCCGGAAAGAGGTCAAAAGGAAGAGAGGAAGTGGAGGAAATGGTTAGAAGCGCAAGTACCTGGAGACCAAAATCAAGGAAGATCCATCCTCATCAATTCGTCCTTTGGCTGACAATTTCAAATTGGACAAGATCACCATCAGGAGTACCTTCATGATGACCTCGGCCTTAAGAGCTTTATCAAAACTCCAAGGCACCTCCTCATTGACAGGATGAAGGCCTTAAGGCTTGAGAGATGCAAAAAAGTCCTTAATTGCTTAAAGAGTCATCCATCGACTGTGCAGACCTTCTCAGATAAGAAGATCTTCAAAGTCGACCATGTTTTGAACCGCAAAAATAACAGATTTATAGTAGCATCACCTGAGGAACTCCAGGGTACCTTCAGGGCACAACCTTTGGCCAAAACAATGTGCTTGGGAGTCGTGGCCTCTGAAAATGGATTCCTTCTTCTTCAAGCCCAATGAGAAAATCGAAACTGAGGCCTACTCTTTGGTCCTGGGGGGGGCAATCTTACCCTGCCTGAGACTAACTATCCTAAGAACAACTATGTGTAGCCCCAAGACAGTGCCCCAGGCATACGGCATTGTATATACAAAACTTATGGAAGGAGAACTTTGCTGACTTCTGGAAAAATACCTTTTGGCACTCTTCCAGTCCCGATATCAATCCCCTTGACTTCAGTATGTGGAGGCGGCAATATTGAATTATTCTTCCCAAGATTTTTTGCTAAAAGTTTTTTCAATAACATTTTTTATTATACATTTATTATCAAAAGTTATGAAGGTTTTAGTTTTGCTCTTTGATACCAAAAAATTTCCCTGCCGTACTCTATAGACCAATCACTACTACATTGCATCACATCCATAGTAAATACTTGCAGGAGTATCTGGCTTTTTTTTAGTTTCATCATGCTCCTGAACTCTTTCTCTTATCGAACGTTGTTTCTCAATTTGAAGGCGTTGATTTGTAGTTTTATCAGACTCTCTTGATCTTTTATATTCTCATTCATTTGATGTGATGATCATGCTTCTACTGTTTTGTTCATACGCCATTTTTTATCTCATCCTATTTTGAGAGTTATATAATTCTTCTTCTTACGGAAAAAATGTTTTGTTTTTTTAAAGTAGAATTCTTTCCCTTTTTTTAAACTTTCCGTTTGACGTTGATAGATTTCTTATGTATTGTATGAATTTGAAGTGAAAGGTTTTATTTCAACTTTCATTTTGAATAAACCATTGCATGAATCGAATTTATTTCTTCAATAACAAACAAGATGGATATGTTTAAATACCACTGAGCAAAGTATTTATTTTTACACATCCCCGTTGCTAAGAGACATGGGCTTATGAATGATATTTTCCATTCCGATATTTTGATTCAATATTTTAGAAAGGATTAGATGTGCCCGTATCCCCGAATGCATTTTTTTTTGTTTTGTAACAATTAGTTTGTTTCGTTTGCCAAGGATACAATATTTTATCAAGAATAAAAACATAATAATATAAATTTGTAGCTTTTCATTGACAAGACTTTTATAAGGCACTTGAATATGACTGGTCATTTTTGAGCTGTAATAACTTAAGAACATGTTGTCAATTCAACTTGTTTTTAGCTTTTGTTGGTTAATAATTTACTTGAGAGAAAAATCTGACTTGTGAGAAACAAATTTATTCATATTAAAATATTATAAAGTACACATTCATCCATTTGATCCTGCTCTGGTTATATTTGCAAGATTACAGTTTTTTAAAAAAAGAGAATGATTTTAATAGAAGAATAACATTTCGGCGTTGGTAATACATATACCTTATCTTGAATTTATTAACATATAATGACTAATGACCAAGAAGCCAAACATTATGGTGCGCTCCGTTTAAGAAGCATATAAATTATAACAGATGCATTTATTAAGAATTTTCTGGCTACAAAAATTAAGCAACAATTTATTTTCCATTCCCTTATTTGTTTATCATTATATCATCCAGAATATCAGAGCAAGTATCGCAATTATAATAATCTTATCAGATCAGATGTAGATATCGGATATTTTGACCAATATATCAGATTTCAAATATTGATCTGATATATCAACCCACATCTAGTTGGTACATTTTTATTGCTTAGATCAAGTTGTCAGTTAATTCGAACGTTTGGTTCACTGATGTGCTTACGCATGTATTTTAATAGTGTCATCTTTTTATATTTTTGTTTTTATAATATCCTCAAATAGTAATTCTAAAACTTCCTTTAAATTTTATTTGAAATGAAGTCTAATAATCATAACAAAAAAAGGAGAAGAAGGGAACATTCCATGAAGACTTTTCGGTAGACAAATAGACAACACTTGATAAATAAATATATTGATACTGGGTTGCAGTAATTGGTCAATTTTTAACCTCTTTCTCTAGACTAAACCAGCTCAATACTATAGAGCAATGGCCTTCGACATCAGAGGATATTTTATGCATTTTTTCATGATGTAAATATTTATTTCCAAATATATATATTTACCAGTAGTTGCATAAATACGCGGACTCATTTTTAAACGCTTATATCTCGAGGTTTCGTTACCGAAAATAAAAAATTCCAGCACAAGTAACTC
Organism: Lepeophtheirus salmonis; assembly: GCF_016086655.4. Taxonomy (NCBI): domain Eukaryota; kingdom Metazoa; phylum Arthropoda; class Copepoda; order Siphonostomatoida; family Caligidae; genus Lepeophtheirus; species Lepeophtheirus salmonis. Next base: position 67,751,227 of record NC_052135.2, read on the forward strand.
GGTAAATCTTTTGGCTTTGTTTTTTTTTCTTATTCGCATCAAACAAAGTCGTTTACGATGAATGACGAGGCCAAACGTTATATGGTTGCCACTCTCCTCCGCGCCGGTAGGTCTGTCAATGAGATAATCAAGGACACTAGACTATCCAGGACTACTGTTTTCAAGGTCCAGAAGCTTGTCAAGGACGGAAAAGATCTGAAAGACCTGCCCATACCTCTGGAATGACTCAGGATTGGCTCACTGCTAACATGCCATTTTGGAACAAAAACATTTGGCCACCTCAATCACCTGATTTGAATCCATTGGACTAAGGTGTGTGGTGGCAAATTGAGAAGAAGGCCTGTGCTACCCGCCACCCGAATTTGGACTCATTGAAGGCCAGCGTCAATGAGCAATGGGCAGCCATGGAAGACCATTATATCATCAATGTGTGCAAGGCCTTCCGCGGGCGCTTGGAGGGTGTCATAGCAGCTGATGGAGGTTATATTCAGTAATTATATTAAATTTTATACCAGAATAAATTTTCTATTCTATAATTCTCAAAAAAAATACGTCATACGAATTTTATTTAACTACTTGCCACAAATAGTCCGCGTATTTATACAACTACCGGTATTTGAAAATACAATGCCATCTATTGTATTGCATTTGTTGACTACTTTGAGCTATGGGCTTCCTGTTGAAAACTTCTGTTGTAGAATATATCAAAATTATGTTAGATGAGCCGCTCTGCTTTTGTTGAAATAACAATGATGCAGTGACTGGATGAGTATATATTTTTACTATTACCGGTATTTGAGAATGAATTAGGAATTAAATAGGCCCATTAATTGTAGTTGTTGGTTTTTTCACAAAATTATAATCATCGATCAAACAGAACCAATATTTATATCTGAAATAAAATTTATCATTTCATAGGGCATTGTCCTTTTGGCGAAAGAGGCCTTTGCCGATTAAACCATTTGACGAGAAAAAACAAGAACAATTTATATTTCATGATTATTCTTGCTTCAATACTTGGTAATTATGATTAATATTCCTGTTACTTCAGTTTAAAAAATAAAATGTTGAATTATTTGCACTCATTAAGTGTTCTTTAATTAATAATTGATTCATTTCAGACTCCCCCGCTTCTTTAAACATTTTCCCTCTTTCTAATTGATTTATTTATTGGACAGTTGCAATGATTTTCTTACAATGGTTCTAATAGCAGTTCCGGTTAACTGTTGAAGCATTCTCATAATTAAATTAATTAATTGTTAATTAATGAAAACTTAATTATTGCAATTTGAGGCAAATAACACTGTTCAACAACAAAAATAGTACAACAAATAAGTATTTAAGTACTTATTTTAGTAGAATTTGGTCCCCGAATTCTACATATTGCTTTATTTTTTCTATTAACCGTAGGTCCTTCAGTAAAATAGCAAAAAATATTTGGTATTTTTAAGATTCAAAGCTTTTTAAGGTCTTGGTGTTGAAGATATTGATAGACGTCCAGAAATTCTAAAACTATTTTTAAATTGTCTTTATCATGTTCGAAACTCGAGTGTTTCATGGTAAAAATGAGTGCTTATATCTCCATCAAGAATGACTTAAGATAGTATTAATATATCTTCTTTGATAGTCGAAAGTCTGAACTTTAATATAAAAAAAGACTCTCATCAAAAATGTTCTATATCGTTGTCAATTGGAGATAAGGCCATCACAATATTTCAAGGATAAAGCTCCTTTTTGAATTGATCTTACAAGAAAAGTCTATGTATTAGCAGGTAGTAAAAAGAAAAAGGAAGAGACAGAAAGATTGGCATGTAGAAAGAGAGGGAATGAGGAGGCAGTAGAATGGGGTGCGAGCAAACAAATAACAAATTAATACCGTTAGATGACGCATCAAACTTGGGCCTTGTTCACCTAAATGAAGAAAAAGAAAAACAACGCCGAATGGCATTTACATAGGCAATAATTACTAATGCTTCTCAATAGCAAAAATGTCACAAAATCGAAATAGTAGAATTTGATCTCATAATTCCAAATATGGTCTTAGTTTTACTCTACCACGTTCAGGGCCTTCAAAAAAAGGCCATAAAGTGTTTATTTTTGGCTATTTTTAAGATTCAAAGCTTTTTAACAGCTTATTGTTGAAAATATGGATATATGAAATGAATATATTTCAAACCTAATGCTAAACAATTCCAAAACAATTTTTAAAATGTATTTATTATCTGGAAAACTTGAGTTATACTTGTTTAAAGTTGAAAACAGTTTTTTTATAGGTTCATAGCTCCAATAATGATAAATCCAGAAAGTTTAAAAATATCTCGTTTGATAGCTGAAAGTCTGAACTATAATTTAGCAGAGCCTCCATTCAGAAAACCCTCTATATCTTTGTAATATTTCGGGGATACAGCTCATTTTTGAATTATCTTATAAGATCAATTTATTTAATTATTAAAGGGTCATATAGGAACATAAGAAGAGATGAAAAGGCTAGGAAACAGAGAGAAGAAAAGGCTAGGAAAAAAAGTTGGGGGATAACAAACATTTTGTTGCATAAATTGAAATAATTAATTAAATGAGGGCATTTAAGTCACAGGGGCACACTTCTTACACGATTTGTCAGATTAAACAATGGTCTTCAATTCAGATGAATTTTCCCATTTGTCATCGGAATCAAATCAAGAATCTGAACTACTGGACCTTCAAAATCATCGTTTCCATCATATGATTGGAGATACTCAATCAGAAGTAATTCTCTCCCATGAGTCCTAGCACATCGTTTAACGAGTTACTGCTCGAGTTCCATTATTGTCCAACCAGAATAACTTTGATGCATAATATATCAAATTATAGATAACTTCTGTTTTATTTCTAATACTTATACTTATGATTACTATTTACTTCTCCTGTAGGTAGAAAAGTAGAGTTGCTCATTTATTGCGGTGTTTTTAAAAAAAGTTGAAAATGAAGATTGGCTAGATAAGAAAACTTGATGTAGTGTTCCTAAAATACTACAGATACGACCGGAGAGCAAGAGACCGGAGAAAGAGTTTTCCATAATGACTACATTATTAGGGGCACGTATACACTATCTAAATATATTTCTAATTGGCAAAAGGTAAAATACGTACATATTCATAAAGTAATAAAAGATAGAATTATAGGTAAAAGGTACATTAATGATTCAAAAGATTCCCTACGTCAACTTAACGTGATTATTGACAAGGCATATAGCAAATTTTAGTTAAATTTAAGTATTAAAAGGTTCAATTATTCTCGAAAAACGATTAATTTTTACTTTTTATTGTCATTTGCATCGAAATAAATGATGGTACTGGGGATTTAATCGTTAAGGATATTAATGATATATCTATTTTCTATATCACAAAATTATTTTAGCTATGTTTCTTAACTAAATATTTATTTTTAGAGGTTCCACTTTTCGAAACATCTGCTTAACAGATAAGATATTCAAAATCAGTATTTGAATTCTTACGCTTAAAAATCATATTATTAAGAAGAATATCAATATGAATAGTCATGCTTCAGGAACTATGCAAAAAAAATTTATATGGTACTGAAACGCTGCAAAGTATGTTTTTTTATACCTAAGAACAATTTTTTAAAAATAACAGTTATTAACAAATTAAATTTATAATAAAATATATATGACAATTCTACTCTATAGGAATGATTAATTAGATAGTATTTAAACATTCGTGATGAATATATTATATTTATGATATATATATATTCCGTTTTCTAGAACCTGAGTATGACGCCCCATCTCTTGGATTATTTTGAATCACCTTGTTTACATCTCACACCCCATTTAATAGGTGTAAAAGTAAATTCCTCTTGAAAATATATCGCACATCTGAGATTGGTGTTCATCATTGAAAGAGTTTTCTATGTAGAAAAATTCATATACCCTCGTACTCTGAGGGATAGAATTTGCTAACTTGCTTAGATTAGAGAGGTGAAGGATCCGCTTTGATAACTCCCTGTCAATGAGGTTCGAGAATATTCGCATACATCTACAAAATGGTTTTGGATTTTTTGCAAAACATATTCTAGCTGTAAATCATTCGAATTCATTATTTTTCAATGCATTTCCATCAAAAATGATTGACAGGTAGATTGATCTAACCTAACTCTCAGGATAATTTTTCCTAATGAGTATGGACACAAAAAGAAGATTATTTGAATACTTTGGACTCAAACTTATACAACATGTATTATAATTTAGATAAAGATAAAATTGTAGTTAAGTTTATAACCAATCGAACACATATTTAAATAATTTTTTTCGTCATAATTCTAATATTCAATTAATCGTATTTTCTAATTAAAAACAAATTATATTTTAACAAATCTGCATCTCCATTTACAGTAAAACAATAATTATATATAATTTTCTAAATCTATTGTTTTGAATTTGTAGGAATCCAGGTGACAGACTTTGTTAGATTATTCCAACTAGATCCTCAAAACTATAGAATCATACATTTTATACATCCAAAATCTACAATTATCAACTGAAAATCTAGAATATTGTCAGGCGCAATTATCAGTATTGTAATTTTCAAAGACTCACAAAATGCTGACGAAATTGTGCATCTTCAACTATAAATTAAATAATTCGGATTAATTTTAAAAAGATTTCTTTTATATTATAGCCGGGAGGGGAAAACACAAAAAACCATGAATTACTATTGGGACTTAACGACCATGATATGGATTTATTGAACCAGTACCTACAGTATCCAATATGGACACATTTTCCCTATTGTGTATACATAAGTTATTTTTGAAGGCCAACACAAATAATGTATTATTCTGATAAATAGACATTGATCAAAAAAATTATTTTTATAGTATATATTTAAAGAATTTTAAGATATTTTAGAAAATATACAATCAGGTAGACTTTGGATTTTAAACTTTTCTAAAAGATTGAGTTGCTGTCGACTTGTTGTGGGTTTTTTTTTTCCTTCCTCTTTTTTAATCAAATAAACAAACTAGTGGTTGGTATCAAAGTTTGATATCCTTCAACTTTGCTTAAACTTTCATATTTATAAAATTTACAGATTAAGGATTCTAACACTATCTTTATAAGTTTTGAGATACATTATAAACTTAAAAAAATGGAATATCTCTTTTCTGCACAAGTTGCAACCAAAAAATGAAATCAAATATTTTGTATGAATAATTTATAGTCTTTGTGGCAGATAGTCTCTATATTAAATGTGTACTTTATGAAATTACCAAATAAAATAACTAACTGATAAGTCTTCTTTTGTACATTAAATTATCCAATGGCTCAATCACTCGGGAATACTGAGTAAATAAGGCATTTTAATAGCTCAAAATGAAATAATAACATATGTGTATAGTTGGTTATTACAATGACGGGGGCCATAATAATTAATCAAGACGTAAAATGAAAAATAAACTATAAGTTGTAAAGTTGTACACAGAATATGAATATTAATACAGTTTCAAATTATAAGCATTTTTTCGAGGGTGGTAATTTTTGTAGTTGGCAATCGGAGTAGTGTTTTTGAATTTTACTAACCAAAGATTTTAATATTATTTTTCAATTCTGGAGGAGAGAACATCTAAGTATATAGTGAGTGTGATCATAACTGAGAGAGAGAGTAACATTGATAATATGTACCTCGGAGTTATAAGTGTAAATCCTTGATTGACTCAGAATAGAATTGAGGACCGACATCGAAGTAATTCCGTCCTACATATGCCCCTGATAGATACAGAGTGAAGTTTGTGTATTTTTCCGTTATCTAATGAAACGTCATGACATATAATCTGACCTCCTCCAAAACATTCTTCATATTGACAGGGTTACAATGTTGTTCTTTATTTTTTTACATACCCAAAGTCCTTATAATTTACAATTCTATATATTGCATATTTTACTCATATACTAATACAGTATAAAGAAAAAAACATGAAATTATTTATATGTAAATATGTTGAGAGTATCATATTTCACATTTGCTTGTTTCCCTGAGAATCTAAGTATTTATATATATTTTTTAAATTATGTTAAATAACAATAATTAATTCACATTTGGAGTAATTATCAACTTTTTGCATGTTTATTTGTTAATAGGCATTTTTTAAACAATTTTTATACCATAGTTTCAAACAAACTATTTTAAACTATATCAAAAGGTTTTATTTATCCTGTGTATACAACTTATGTACAAAGGTTTCAAATGTTTTGATCTGTATAACTAAAATTTATACTCCACACATTGCGTTGAAATAACTAAATGATAGGAATGCAGTGGAATGGCTTTTCAAATTGGATTAAAGATTCATGGTTCTCTTATTTCATAATTATTATTTTTTTATCTCTGCTTAATTATGTTTGTCAGATGATGTCAAAGATAATTTTCTTTTTATTAAAAAATATCAGATAATTAATTTAATAGATTAATATTATACAAAACAAAGAAAAAAAATTATCAGTCATATATGAAATTACATAGAAACTTTAGCATATTTTTACATAATGTCGAATGAAATGTAAGACTAAAGAAAAGTAGAACTTAGGAGTTAGCATAAAATGTGGAATAGAGGAGAACTCGGGAAATTGACATTCAATATATTCAGCATATTCAGAGTTCGAGACAAAATGATAATGTTTTTAAGTAAGCAAATTTATAAAATATTTCTCTGAGACTTTGTTAGGATAAAACATGATGGTTAATAATCAGTTTTCAGTAATGTCTTATAGGAAAAATTGATTTGGATCTGACTGCATCTCTTCTTGACGTTCCTTTTGGAACAAATTAGTTTCTATTTCAAGGGTTTTACTGTATATCTATACCTACACAGTCTATAAGTCGTAGCCCTAAGAAACATGGCGATGATGAAATGCGAAAAAGAAGGATTCCCGGGTGTGTAATAGCCGATTTTGTTAGAGATAATGAAATGAATGTCTTAAAGAATTCAAATACAATTTTTTAGTTGGTCTATTTTTTTATATCAGTAAAGAAGTATTGGAACATTTTATCAAAAAGAACAAATTTATTTTGAGGAGTTCTGCTGTACAAAATTTAACAAAAATCAAAATCAATAAATTAAATTCAAACTTATTATTTAGAATATTCAGGGATATTCGTACAACTATACAAAACTAGACTGTTTCAAAATAAGGGATTTTAAATTTTAGTATTAAACAATTAAAGGATTATATAGGTATGTTACAAAAGAGGGAGTGCTCTAATCTTTCTTCACCTCCCAAGTATTAAGTTACTCGAACAGCTGATCGATAAGAATTTTCGTGACGCGTAAAACGCCATAAATATGTTGTTTTTGTTAAGTCATAAATTTGATGACTTTTTAACCACAAATATTATGAAAAATTTACCCTGATAATGTTTTAGAACGTTTAAATTATATTGGTATTGCAAAAATTCAAGAAAAAGTCGCACTATACAGCTTCATTTAATAATTTAGAATGCCCTCCGTATTGGTTTCGACTTTTTGGGCCATAAATGACCCTTCTAATTAATAGATGATTTTTTTTAACCTAAAGAAGCTTGTACATTTTTATATTCATTAGTGAAAAAAATATAAAAATTGAATGACACAATCAGTTATTATGAGATAAAGTAGTTTGTTGCCACAAATAAATAAAGAATATAATGAAATGTAGATTGACAAGGTAGTTTAGAATGACACAATCAGTTTTTATGAGATGAAGAAATTTGTAGGCGCCAATAAATTATAATAGGAATGTCATGTTTGCGTTATGCACATTCCTTTCCGGTCACTGAACCTAGTACAATTCACATCTAGGAAAGTGTAGATTCCGTGATTCAAACTACGACAATCCTAAATGTAGAAGTACATAATTTGAGTGAGATATTAATTAACAATCTCAGTGCATCATATTTAATACGCCAGTCTTAAGATACCAGTTCTTAGTACGTGCAAAGACATGGAGAAGACAGATTATATATTCTCTGGATCTCTCAGTGAATAGCAAATTGATTTTAATAATTGAGGTAACAATCCTTACATAGCGTAAGAGCCCTTTTTCAAATTTATATTTTGATTTTTTCAGACTTTGTAACATACCTAAAATATGAATGGTTCAAAAACACTTAAACGTCGTCTTCTTATCTCACAATGTCCAAATCTTTAAATCCAATGTGACTACATATTGAAACAATCTAATGTATACTATAATACTAATATAGTTTAGACTCACAAGAAATTGAATATATGTTTTGTAGTTCGATGATAAATGTAAAGAGTGTAACGTGAATGAATGAATGAAGATATTTTCGATCAATATTATTATTCTCGGAAAAATATCAACAAAAGAGTTCATTGATGGTATATTTTTCAAATCTAAATAAAAATAACTTCTCATATTATTCAGTAGGGTTGTATTGGGCTCTAATATGGGACTTTAGAAATGCCCCTCGTCTCACCTCCCGTCCTATACAGTCCAGTCCCTTTTATCGATCCTTGACAAACATCCCACATTTTAAAGTGCCCTCTAGAAGCTATCATTTCCTCCCTAATAATACAATAAAGTACTTCAGTTGACCAATTGAATTAGTGTATTAGAACTTTAAATAGTATTTTTCATTAATTTGCCGTTATTCTAGGTTTTATATCCAATTAAAATATATTTATTATCATACAAATGGTTAAATATTGATTAATTATGACGTTACTAGCTAATATATATTATGACGTGTAAGAGTTTTCAGTGGATACTCGTTTGGTTTAGATGCATTCTAAAAATCTAAGACGAACACTACTCTATACTCATACATTAGTAATTAGATTTGAAAGGATGACAAGTAAATAAAGTATTCATTCATCTTATTTTCCTCCTTATAAAAAATAAATGTAACTAGCTGAAAACTTGAATACATAAAATTTTTGTATAGTTCAACGTAAGGATGTTATTATAACAGTATAAATAACTGATAATAAACATTAATTAGAAGATTAACAAACAAAATAAGGAAAATTGTCTTGATTCATTGCATTATTTTTTATTTCAATGTTGTTATTTTCTCAACTTGTAACATAACTGTTTATTTAATATATCACCTAGCAATTTTTATTGAACCATTCCATATTTATTAGAAAAAGAGAAAAATACATATGATCAAATCATACATATTTTTGGTAAGCAAATAAATGAAAAAGAAATCAAAGACTATATCAACGGTTATAAGATCCAATATAAGACAATGTGGCATTCAGTATTCAAATATAATTTTATATGAGACATAGCATATCATAGTTGAAAGTATGATATGCCAGTATGCAAAATAACAACCGAAAACCAAGGTAATCACCCTGTCAATTTGAAGAATATTTGCTAAATAAACTAAAAAGTTACTCCGTACCTTGCAGTGATATAGACAAGAATTATTCCAATCTCGATAAAATAAATTAATTAATAGAATGAAACTTTGACAAAGGAATGGATATTAATATTAGTTATACCTACACATCAATAAAGTGGGAGCAGGATTCCCACTCTGAATGGGAATGAATAAATAGGTACATAAAATTGTATTAAATATATTGTTTAATAAATACCTAATACTGAAGTTTACTATTACAAATGAAGTTACATATTCAAATGTCATTGTATCAAATTAAGAAAATAGACTCAAAAATTTGTTGAAGGAGTATATAAGTCTCTTTTTAAAGTCTTCTAAATTAGCTTGAGATCTATTTCAGGTATGAATTCCCAGTTCTAGATATATAACACTGGTGATTCAAGTCCCTTGAGTGACTCCAACCTACTTCTTACTCTTCAAATAAGAAAGAAGATTAATGAAGAGACGAAGAACATCGTTTTCATCTCTCTACATTTCAATTTTAGGTTGCTCCAAATGTACTGCTATGTACATTTTTCCTACTTTACATCTCTCATTTCCTCGTGCTCTTGTACGATCCGACCTTTAAGTTCCTCCTCGAATCCTCTCAATGATTTGCCTCACCACATCCAACCACCTCTTGTACTGATAGATTCTGGCTCACGACGAAGAGCAAATCAATGATCTTGCCTAATCTGATGTTATGCTTACTCGTCCCACCATGAGTCTTTTCCGATATGAATAATCCATCATGTGTTAAGTCTAATTATCATTGATAATTAAGTGAATAGTACTTTTTCCATTCGAAATTATTGTCTTGTTTGTTTATTTTTCTCTAATCATATATTTATTCAAAGAAGGGATCTAGCCTTCCTTTTATTTATTAACACTACTTATTTTGTCTCTGGTTCGAATTCATTATTCATTACTCATTATTGCATAAGTGAGATTATTATTTATATTAAATAAAAGAAGGCGAGTCTTTCGCCGGGCGAGCTTTATCCTATGCGAGTAACTCCAGTACAAACTTTCCCAATACGAATTTTCCGTATGTGAGCTTTCCTAGATCCATCCACTACCTTACGTTACACAATTATATATTCCTTCACCTGACTATATTCATCGAAGTGGTGTCCGGTAAAATGATTGTGGTAAAAAAGTTGCAGACAAAAACGATGAGGTAATATTGTTGTCTACATTATGATTGTGAGACAAAAACTTTCTGGCAATCTCATCGTGAAGCAATATGATTGTGAGTAATATGATAGTGTGTAATTTCATTGCAACTTATATTAAATTCGGAAGATGAAACTATTGAATGATTAAGAAACATGCCAGGATACCCCGGTCCACAGGTTGTGTAGGTGAACTTCTGGGCACTGAGGGAAGTTGAATTTATCCGCCACTACTTATCTGAGCATCAAGGTACCCTTCTAATATCCCAAAATACATCCTGGCTCCCAGGCTATACAGGTGAAGTTTTTTATCCATTACAAAGATTTGAAAACGTCACACTCCATGAAATTGTAATTCATTATTAACCATATTCTCATCATAATAACTAATGAAACGACAAAGTAGAGTATTTCGAATATATTTGAAGTTCCAAGTTTAAAAAAGAAGTTTTAAATTAAATATAATATACATACTAAAAAATAAAGCATCATGCATTTATGATAAAGATACAAAATTTAACAATTAGAATCATATAACTAATAATAACAATAAATTATAAATACAGAATATTGAAATAATAGATTGATCCAAATAATATTTTCTTACTACAATATCTTTTTCCTCGTGTGGAAGTTGCTATATACAATTGTGCACAGGGTAAATATATCTCTACCGATGAGATCTAAATATATATTAATAATAAAGTAAATTTCAAAATCATAAAATTAGATAATAAATATACTAATAAAAAGGTTAGAAATAAATCCATCGTAAAGATTTAGAGCAAAAGCTAATGATGTAGTTATATTCGGCGATATTACTCCTTATAAGAGCATCAAAAAAGAGATCCCCCGTTATTTATGCTTGTATAACAATATACTATTATCATAAAGGATACACACAAATTATAATACTACACCCAATGCAACTACCCCCGTTGTTGGGCCCATTTAATAACAAAATATTGTTTTTGCCTTTTATGAGTTTTCTAAACACCATTTCTTGGAGCTTATCAACCATAGCCAATCCTTAAGTGATAAAAAGTAATATTTATTGACTATGTAATATTGGAAAATCTAATGGTCAAGTATTTTAAGTGAAGAAACTAAGATGCTAAGAAAATTTAATAATTAAGAAAATCCCCAGCAACTTTTTATTTCGAATTTCAGGTAAAAAAGGTCTCCACAATTTCAGGAGCATACATACTTTATTCCTTATTAGAAACCTCCTACTTCTGAAAATAGAGAAATAGACTTTGTGGACATGAATCTAATTTCATCAACAATAGAAGATGAAACTTCTTATAATGATATATATATATATATATATTGCATTAGTTACTTTATCCTTAGAAAATAATCATTATATTTATTACAGATATTTCTCCTGAGGTAAAACATCTAAAAGAAATAAATACCAACATTCAATTCCAACTTGGAGTCTATGAAGCAGAAATAAAGGAATTAAAGAAGAAGTTGAAGGAAAAAGATGTCAAAATTTGGGACGCAGATTCAAAGTTTAAGTCTTTCAAAATGCGCCTCTCTTCGTTATTTAATTCAAGCCATATTAAATTTTTTAAGTTGCAAGTCTTCACATTCCAAAAATTGGTCTAATAAACCCATCGATAATTCACTTCTGTTAAGATTCGTTGAGTAACTATATGTTGTCCAATTAAACTATTGCGACTTTGTACTGTTTGGATCAATTTGCAAAAATAGAGGCTTTATGTATATCAATTCAAAAATATAAAAAAATTGTTAACTCAATAACTGAAGTAGCGGTTCCATTAATTAAGTCGTCTATAAATGTCACCAAATGTAATAAAATTTTATTTTGTACTATGTCTGAGTATGTTAGTATAAGAATGTGCATAGATTTACGAATGCAAACTGCAACTATCAAAGAAAATAGAATAGCTTCTTCTCCTTTCGGAAGACGAAGAATGTGTATTCCATTTTTTCATAGTAATTAAGAAATTAAGTAAGTTAAAGAAATTATAATTAAAGTAGTTATTCCATTTTTTCATAAGAATTAAGCTCAATAAAGTTTTTTTTTAGTATTCATTTCTTGTATTAAGTTCTATTCATATAATTTTTGAGACATTTGATAGTCATTTATATTATACCTTCAAATTCTGATGCCGGATAGGTATGATATTTTTCGAATACAGAGTCTCTCCAGTTGTTTGGATACGATTTTAATATATGTGGATAGATACTATATACTTTAATCTATTGATTAATTAAATTTTTAACTTGATCAATTTGGTCCTTGATAGCCAGGGCCAATAGCAAGACTTAGGCGAGTTACAAGTGGGAGATGTTTACAATATTATGTATTAACGTTATATTGATTTTCATAATTCTTAAAGTTAATTAGATTTATTTCCAATTAATACAGAAGTACTCATATAATTGAGAGATGACTCCGTCTAGGAAGAAGCGTAAAGGTAAAGAAATTACAAGGTTTGGAGTCACTATGAATTTTAATTGCCTACATTTTAACTCATTTCCAGAATCAAGTGATGATCTCAGACATGGAACACTTTCTTCATATTTATTTAACATCTGGAGGCTATAACGAACAGAAATCTTCAAGAGATTTAAAAGAAATATGCGTATCAAGATATGGAATATCGGAAGATTATTGTTTTTACAGTGATATTGAACGGATCCTCTATAGGACATTTAAAAGATTCAGGAAACTTACAAATAGAAATATTAAAGAAAAACTTGAGGACGAATGTAATAAACTGTTCCTTTGGTCGGCTAACGCTTTTGTTACTAAAATAATTCTCTTTGTACCTTCAAGCTTCTTTTTTTCTAAGTTATCCCAAAACTTCTCATAATTCATTCAAACGGAATGAACCTACAGCTTTTCATTCCCAAATTGCCCTCAAAGCTACTCAAAGTTCCTCCTAGTTCAATTTACCTCAACCTTCTCTTTTCGAAAGTGCCTCCCAAACAACTCAAAATTCCTCCAAGTTTAATGAACATCGACCTTCTCTTTCCGAATATGCCTTCCAAACTACTCAATATTTATACGAAATATTTGTGTCTCTTTCTTCACTATAAAAGAAGAGCTCAGACTTAGAAATAAATTTTAATGTTAAAGTATAAATCTAAATCAGAAAGAATGAAACTTAATTTAACTTCAAAATACCAAGCAATTGGCAACTGCACAGGAGAAATGAAAAAATTGAAAACACAGTTAAAGCATTGACGTCCATATTGAAGGAAAAAACGAATAAAAATATTATTTTACAGAAGAATAATAAAAATGGCCTACTCTTTTGTTGAATATAATGGTACTATCTATATAAAATCCAAAGATAAACCTTTTTACATAAACGAGAGGGAAAATTTGCCTTTTTATCAATTAAAAGCTAAAAAAAGGGAAGAAAAATTCAAAAACATTATTTCTCGAATCCAAACTCAGATTACCACAATATCTTCAATTCAAATAATAGTTGTGACGGAATTTTTAGTTCATCTCTTTATGGAATTAAACTAATCTATGGAGCAGAAGTCAACGCAATAAAGGTTTCAATAAATGAACCTTTAAAATGTGAAGATCATATAGATTACAAAATAAATAAGATCTTAATAAAACAAACTTATAAAATGGTGGTGTCTGAATTACTTGACTGGTCTTCCAGAAGCTCTATGTGGCTTTCGTGATGATGAGGGCTTAGTAAATGAAATTAGAAGTTTAAAAACTGCTGATATTCCTAGCTTGAGAGGAGTTAACTGGAAGACCAATGTCTGTATGGGATTCTTATGAAATCTTCTTCATTCCCATAAAGAAGAATTAATGAATGAATCCAATGTCGTTTACAATGTATCATGGGATCCTCCCCGAACTACAATTAAAATTGAACGATCAGAAAGGGATATATCGTATGTTGTTGAAGACAAATATCGAGTTTAACTTGCTTGACTATTTTTAAACAGATATTAAAGTTTATACTTAAAATTTCTATAGTTTGTATATATGTATTTATATAAAATGTTCTTAGAATATATTTCGCCAGAAAAACTATTTCCATCTATGCTTTTGACTCTTTATTTGATGATTTTTTTCTAATTTTTCCCAAAATATAATAGGAAGTTATTAGACAATTTATTATTTTGTGTAATATCATGTGGAGTCCCATTGTAGGAGGATGTCTAGGACCTGATATAGTATGTACTGCCTTCCGATCTGGTTTGGAGGCTGTAAGTGAAGCTGGTGGAATTCAAATTCATAAATATTAATCTTCAGGCTTGTAAGCATTCCACTATTTTGGAAGTCCGTTCATTTTTTTTTTTTTCATTTGTCGTTCATCCATTATTTTCGGTCCGTTCAGTGTTTAAATCATAAGGTAGTGGCAGGGTTGGACAGTATACTTACATAGACTAGTGTGCTCGTTAAATTAAGCTGTACAGTGTTTGAGGCATAAAAATGTCGGATACTCAAATGGCATTGCTAAATTAGATAGAACGGGGAAAAAACTCCATGAAGAAATATGGATCCGACAATGATCCACCTGACAAATACGAATAAAGAAATCGTCCGAATAAACTTTTAATAAATAGTTGATATCTGATATCTTCAAAATATTTAATTTTATTATTAAAATATATGATGAATATTATATTAAAACCTTTCGTTATAGTTGTTAGCACGATAATTTCAGTTCTATTTTTATTAATTCATGAAGCACATGTCTGGTGGTATATCCTTTCTAACTCAAATTTGTGTGATTCATTAACATAAATACTAAAGTCGCTGTTAAAATAGATAAGGATGTTCTACTTGACTTAATACACATAAATCCTTAGATGATCAAACCACTTTTAAAAGAACATTACTTCATTTGAATGTAATATCCTGTGCTGTAGTCGAGTCCATCTTTTCCGAGTTCAAGTTATCTTATAGATTTCCAGACTACCCTAAGGTATCATGCCTTCGGGTATTCTGATTAATTCTGATATAGTTTCCAACTTGATAGCAATACATGGAGATGATTCCATCACTTTAAAGACGAAATGAAACCATATAGTCATATTATCAATTTCAAATCACAAAATTGACTGAATTGTCTATTATAGCCAGGGTGGTGGATTATATAGGTATGTTTGTTAGCGTCTGCATTCTAATTGGCTGAGCTGAGTGTCGTCACATATGTTATATTCGCTCAAAAATTAAAACAATAATATTAATTTAACAACGTAAATTGAGAATTCATCAAGGTGGTGGATGATATAACTCTCGTCAATGTAATGGTCTTGTCAAGGGATCTCAACTCTTAAGGCGAGATCCAATGAGCAAGTTTTTCACTTGGTGGATCTTATCTCCTTTAATCGAAAGATCGTTCATTATGAAGGTACTTCTTCATATCAAAGTGACTTGTGACTACTGACTTCTAATCTCGCTAATAATTGCCCCTTTACATAAATCCCTTCAGATTCCACGGAATCATCGTATACTTCTACATATAAGAACTAAGGAGTTCCATAAAACGACAGAATAATGGACTGAGATATCCAGTAAGGAGCAGAGACAGTTCTCATCCTCCACCCACAGCTCCTTCTTTGAAATGATTGAAAGTCAACTCTGCTTGGTCTCATACTCTAAAAAAACTATTATTCCATTAATAAGAGTCCTTCAGTTTCCTGGATGTATATAACGCAGAAATCCCTCATCCCTATCACATTTATATCAATTCCATTTATAAGTTGGACTTTGTGATATACAATACGGTCTATACGGGTAATTATATAAGCTGGATACTTCAAGCTCACGCCTGATTGCTTTATTAGTATTGAGTCACTTTTTGGAAAATAAGTGGAACGTTATTTTAGACTGGTAAAGATAATGTGCTTCTGTTTTTCTCGATATTTTGGTCTGCAAAGCATATTCTTCACTGCTATTACATATAAATAGTTATTCGGAGCTCTTAAGTGATTATGTATTTTACAAAATATATGACAAACCTCTTAACTTCTGTAGACTTATGTTAAAATATCTTAATGTCCTTGAAATTCCCAAACTTATTGAGTCAGAATCCTTCTCTAAACAACCAAATTGCTTGTCACTATATTGGAATATTACTCTTGAAAGATCTAGGATCTCAACACGAATAAATAAGTTATTAAATGTTTGCTAACTTGATAATTATAAGTTGTTTTACTGAAAACAATAGTTCAAATGTAATAATATAATAACACGTGTACTGATGTGTGCCTTCCACCACGCTTTTAAATTTGATGTCATATTAGGTGAGTGGTTGAATGTTTTATCAAAATCTCTAAGTTTTTTTTAATCCTGCAGTCGGTAAGATACATTAAATTGAAAATTCTAGCAATAGTGAAGTCATGGAATATGAGTGGTTGTGTGTTTTTCAAAAAAATTATAGCAACCCCGATTACATGACATTTTATTCAAATTTGTGGAATGATATAAAATACCAAAGAGTTTGAACTATAATTTAAAACATTGGTTAGATTTAAAAGAATCATATTAACAATATAGATCCGACTTGTACCCGTTCACCCTTTTTCCGTTCAATCGTTCATTTTGTAAAAACTTACCGTTCACCATTCATTTTTTTTCCATTCATTCGTTCATTTTTGAACAAATATAATTTATTCTTGTAATATTTATCTAGTATAAAAAGTCCAGCCTACAAAATACTCATTAATACTATATATAAAGCTCTCTTTATTTTTCAATACATATAAATGAGCATCAAGGGCATGGCTTACTAAAAGCAAAACAGACAACTCCAGGCCTCATGAAATGTAAAGGGCTTTAATATACTAGTCAAAATAATGCTCTCAATTTTTATAAAATGTTGTCTAATTTATTCAAATTGTTTTTTTGAACAGCCTCAAAATAACCTCCAGGTAGTTTTTTAGAGGAGCATCGAAAACTGCCTAGAGCCTAGTCAGGCTTTAATTTTTAATTGTCAGGTTTTTTTTTTTTTTTTTTCTTTTTTTTTTTTTTTTTTTTTGGAGAAGCTTCTGATTGTTTTTTAATCGCTTGATTTTTTTAAACACTGTAAATTCCTCCAATGTGTTCATCTCCCATATACCATATGGCAAGACTTTGGGATGGGGCAGGGGCTTGCCGCGTGAGAGGAAAACATTAGTCACGTATCCCTTGTCTATATTTTTGGCTACACCCCGATCTAAATTTACTCCTCTGACTAGTTAAGAAGTTAATCAATGTACAAAGCAATTGAAAGTTGTAAACACAAAATCAGATTTATAATTTTTGAATATAAATATAAAACTATTTTTTATCCACCATCAAAGATAATAATTATAATTATACCCATAGTCAAGAAATAAAGATGTAGTAATCTTCGGAACAAATAGTCAAAAAGTGATCCCTTATACACAATAAGAAAATGAACATCACAATGAACATCGTTGAAATTTTTTTTCGTTTATTGTTCTTTTTTTTTTCTTTGTTAAAAAAAAAATGAACAGAAAGCGTTCGTTTTTTAAATATATATATACATTTCTTTTATTGCAAATTACTTTGCGATTTTTTTTTTTTTTTACACTTTACTATTTTTCATCAACAGAACTACAATTTTGTGTAAATTACTTTTTGTTTCAGTAGCTCTAACACATTCAAAATGGACTTTTTAAAAAAAAAAATAATTAAAGTAAATTTTCGTCAACATCCGGATATCTCAGGTAAATTACGAGTATGATAAAATATACTTTAGGCTTTTTTCTATCAACTAGCAAAATTTTATAAAATTATTTTTGCTGTTATAGACATAATTGCAAAATGTAGTTTAATAATCCAAAAATTGTGAGGCTACAATACATAAAGAACAGATTTTGACTTATTGCTACGAATACATTTGTGTTTCAGCTACAATTTTGTGTACTTATTGTTTTGTTTAAATAACTATAGTAGATTTAAATTGGCTTCCTAAAATTTGTGTTTTAAAAAAAGATAATTTTTGTTAACTTTCAGATATCTCAAGTAAATTACAGGTATGATCTTGAAAACTGTGGGCTTTTGTCAATAAACTCTCCAAATTTTATAAAATTATTTCAGCTAACATAGACATGATAGGACTTGCAAATATTTTGCTCTTAATTATATATAAATTTAGTTGGCTACATGGCTTATATTGGCAAATGCTACAAATAAATGGTTCTGTCATCTACAACTCGGTGTAAGAAAAATTTGATTTTAAATAGCTCAAATACACTCAAATTTGATTTTGTTTTAGATTTGTGCTTTAAAAGAGATTAATTTTTGTCAACTTCCGGACATATTCAGTCAACTACGGGCAGAATTTTGAAAAAATTTTAATTTGCATAATTGCATAAAATTAGGTACATTGAATATAGCCTATAATTTGAGGTTTGAAATTTTTTTTGGACGTCATCTATATAAAATAAAATTCATTTTTTGAGGAGGTGTGAGAAGAAATTCCAAGTTGTGTCTTTAAAAAGTGCAATTACTCAGTGATTATCCAACAAAAACCTCATGTTGTTGTGAACAAAACCTATTTAAAGTTTGATTAAGTTATTTTTATTTTTTGTAACCTACTTCATATATATATATAGGTCTATTTTTTTAATCACCGCCAAGAAGTTCAACGTTCGATCCACAAGTCTGTCGAGGCCTAGGAGGATCTTAGACCTATTTCAGCGGGCATCATATATTTCTAGCTGCACTTTGCTAATAATATATATTTTTTAATTTATTCATTCTAGAGAGATTATATATATATATTTTTTTTAGTTTATATTCAGGTCTCTAGAGTAAAAAAGTTATCCCTATGAAAACAAATATGACATTTGAGACATATGAGGATAAATAAAATTACTCGACTTAAATCTATCTGTACTTTTTTGAAATCATTGAAAAGATTACTTCAAATGCACGACTTGAATAGAAACTAAAGCGTAAAATTAATTAAGGAACTAAAAACTAGTAGAAAAATAAAATCAAAAAGTTAGCGGCAATAAACTAAATATGAAAAATAGACTGATTTTGACACTTTCTAAAATTGTGAACTAATCGACACAGGTACTTTAAACTTCTATGTGAACAAGAGCGATAATATCTTATTAAATATTCAACATTGATCCATGAAGTTAAACGAGTATTAGAAACCTTGATTAAAAATGATGAATATCTTGCTCCAGCTGCAATAATTATTTTTCTAAGATTTCCTAATCTGACGGGCTCTGCATTAGTTAATTTTTTTACAATCAAGCTTTTGCAGCTTGAAATAGTATGTTCAAATACTCTTTCTTTAGCACTATTGTCTTTTGAAGGGACTTCAAATAATAATAAAGGTTGACAAATTTCTCTGTAATCTTTGGAACATTCAGTGTGACAAACTCTCTTATAATTTTGAAAGCCAGCAACTGGCAAAAGCGTGAATTGCCAAATTAAAATTTTTACCACAATCCTTACAGGGAACGTTTAAATAAATGCAGCCAGATAAAATTTGAAATTGGACAGTAAATTTTTTCCCATCCTTTATGTTAGGATTGATACCATAATTGTGTTTGTCCATTCACAAGTTAAATCAGTAACTTCAAAATATAATCACATACTCTTTAACTTATATTTTAGACAAATACTTCATTACCAAGTGTCACATTACAGGTGGCAAATGATTTAATGCTGCTCTTTTAATTGGGAACATAAATTTCCCGTGACTAAACACTGAGCCATTACGAAAATAGGGAATTGTAATAATATTTTTTGATAAAGCCTCTAATTTTAGTTTTTGTGGGTGTTACTTATTTAAAATAAAAACTTTTTCTCACAATTCCGACACATAATGTCAAATGTTGAGGAAGATGTAAAATTCGGAGAACCTTTCCAAAGAATTATTTGGCTAGCTGCCACGGACGGGTAATGCGTTGAAATCGTATTATAACTCAAATAAGTGCCTAGCATCAACCAATTATAGATTGGAGTAGAGGAAATGGAACAACGCCATTCAGTCTCCGCATTCTTGGATAGATCAATAATTTTTTTTGATATATTTTTGGTATAATTCTCCACAGTAAGGCCAACCCACATCTTAGTTTCTTTTTTAGGTATTTTCATGGCAGGTAAGTAGCTCCAGTGAAATGAATTCTTCAATTACCTTATCCGCTAGCCAGGGAATAGTTCTTGCCTTATATTATATATTATGGAAAATTAGAAAACTATAGATGTCAATCATTTTTTGAAGATTGAAACTTCTCCATTGGTAAATGGAAGAACACACATACTTTTTTTTAGGAATGTCTAGTTTGAATAAAAGGCACCTTTTGTATCCCATATAATTCCCAATATTTCAAGAGTGTCCTTATTTGAACAGTTGGGCTCCATTTACCAATAGGAAGAACAACTATTTTTTTTATAGTTGATATTCAAACCGAACCTCCTTCCATACTTCTTGAAATAATTTAAAATCACTTCAACCTGTCTAGTTAAATTGATCCCTGGACTTAGCTTCTAACACCAATGTGACGTTGTCGGCATATATATCAATTATATGTCTCAATGTTTTGAAATCCACTCCAAACCCCCTGAATTTCCTTATAATTTAATCTCCAAGATCTATTAGTCCAGCGACGAATAATAGGGGACTGAAGGAGAACCTTGATCGCCACTCTTTCTTAAAGTAATTGGGTTGCTTTTTCCATAACCCATCGACAGAGTTGACGTGCCATTGAAAAGAATAGCTCTAACGGAATTAATGTACTCCTTTGGAAGAAGTCTTTTGATTACTTCCAAAATATGGCTGTGGTGTATGACAGAATCAAAGAGCTACAAAATTCCCTTTGGGTCAGTGATAGTGCCCCTCGTCAACAATTTTCTTGATTAAGTTAGTTGATTGGTCTTTCGTGAACAATTTTTTTTAATTTTCTAGATGCAGTTGTTTCCGAGTAAATTTTTTCTTTAATGTACATCTCAACAATTTCCTATATACTAAATAAATTAGCAGTGTCTGCTATAATTGAGCGTAAAAATAGCAATCCATTATTCAAGACATCTTCAAGGTCCTTTTGAAATGATTCTGATCTCTTCCTTTTCTTTCTAATAATTTGTAGAGTTGTGAATTTAATAGTAGAGATCAACAAATAAGCTAGTTTGATTGGATTAAAAGGAGAAATAAAATGAAGGGTTAAATTTGATTTAAGTTCTTTGATAAAAATTATATCTATCACTACCAACCTTGGGCCCTTAAAAGTTTTCGTTGGGCAATATAGTTGAATATCAATATCAATCATTTTATGATCTGATGCAGGATGAGTTGTTTTTGGCCGGATAGAAGAAGAAGCAAGTGCTCTTTTTGTGAGGACTTCTTCTCCCCCCCTTTTCCAAGATACACAATCCTTTGTGTCAAAAATTCTAATGATATGACATAAGTCAAGCTCCATGATAAGCTTGGTCAATATTTCAAGATTAAGGTTACGAAAATTTGATTTATATAGATCAACATTAATATCACTAATTAACAAGGGAGGATAAAAGTCATTTTTCCAGACGTTAATGATTTACTGAAATAAAGTAAAGCATTTAATTTTAATTTAATACGTTGACTAAATAGAAACCCCCACTTACTGTTGAAATAAATATCTTATGCCATTGCCCCACACTATATAATTTATTTACATTAATTGGGGTTATTGGCAGTCTTTGAGACCAAAATTTCCCATCTCCTGTGAAAAATGGATGTCATTTTTTGTGAAATACAACACTGGCAGTTAAGTGAGCAAGACTTAGAAGTAGGGGACCTCACATCTTGGAGGCAGATAATATACAGTTTTCCATGTAGTAAACTTTTCATAAGAGAATGTCGATAAATTCGATCTCTTCCACTCTTAGTATTCAGTGAATGTATTTTACCGAATCCCATATTAATATTTTGATACCTGCTTGAAGAAATCGTCGATTTTGGTCTGCTTCTTAAAATACGTTATTAGCTTATTTGAAAATAAAGTAAAATTAATTATTTCGAAGCTTATTTGGAGTTTGTTCTTTCTGCGGGGAGAGAACGGAAGTCGAAGGAGATCTTTTTGAAACAGAACCAGACCTCGTCATAAATAATAAAATGAAATCGGGATTTAGTTGTGGTTTTTTGGCTTGCATGCAATGGTTGATGAGTTCTTATTATTTTCCTATAAAAATTTTCTTCTGTCTTCCTTTTGAACACACAAAGGTACTATAATTTCTTCAATTGTATTCGGTGAGGAGAAATCAATGGATTAAATATTCTCTACAATTACCTCAGAGAGAACAAAGTTATTTTCATCAAGTAAAAAACGATTTTCTTCATAAGTAGATCCTTTTTTAGGGCCCTCCTAGGTTTCTCTACTATTATCCTCCTCGCATATCTTCACAAGTTGATCCTTACTCAGTTTTTCCATTAATATCTTCCTCGCATGTCATTTCACAACCCTTATCAAAGGCTTCAAAAGCCATTTGTCCTACTTTTTCGAGACATGATGAGTTTTCTCTTTATTCGAATCCAACTGTTGACTCAGAAATTACCACCTCTTCAGGAACTTCTTTATCCAGAATAGGTGGTGAACTTGAAAGGGAGTCATTTGCCTTACTTCTTGTAATAGCTTGTCTCAGCACATTAGCATAATCTTGAATATTTACCCTAGCGTTGTTACAACCATGATTGTTATGTACAAGGCCAAAACAGTTATGACACTGCAATTTAACATCTATAAATTTCAACTTAATGAGGCATCCTTGCAATGGAACTATCTGTGTTATGGTAGTAGGGTCAGTAATTAAATTTCTCTTAAAATATTTCGATCATATAGAAAATGTCATCGCAATTCACCCTGCCATAAATATCAAATGGCGTTTAAGGACTGTTCAATACCCCCATTTAACAAGAGTCACTATATTTATCACCATAAACCTGTCATAAAATTATTCAAAATATGTCCAATGCCATGCCATAGAATGTACACACTATCTCGTAATTATTTTCCTCAGATTTATTAACAAAGTGTGAAGAAGATGGCATCCTATGGCAGAACCATCTTTCTTCGGAGTTCGTAAGATTATTCCTAAAAACTTGCACAAGAAGTTTAAAACGTCATCCACTGGAAGGCTAGTCAAGGTGCAAGAACCGATTCCTTACTATGTCAGTAGATGTTTCTTTTATATAGCCGCCCTGGATCGTCTTGTGGATTTTAGATGTACTCGAGAGCTATAAAACATGTGGTAGGTGAATCCGTAAAATAACTATATGTGTGACTTAATATTCTTTTCGTTTTTCTTAACTGCAGGAAAGTCTTAAGATTTAACACCAAAGTACTTCTCTGAACTTTTCTGATTGTTTTTACTTAGTGTGTTTGAAGAAACTTGTCTCTTGGTCTACTTCTGGAGTTGAAGTTTGCAAGTTATGATATAAATTTAAAATATCCGTCTTATTCCTAATTGTAATACTGAAATATAACCTTTATATATTTTCTATTACATGCCTATTAATGAGATCATTAAGATATACATATGCGTGATGTGGCATTTTTCAAGGAAACATGTATCTAGGAGTGGATAAGATCCTATATATGTACACATAGGTACATATGGTATGTATGAAGAAAAGTTTAAATAGTTTGGGTATGCTTTACAAGTTTTCCGGCATGTCCTATTTTCTCTTTTTATCTCAAAAATTAAAGACAGTGAAAGCAGAAAGTTGAAACTCAATCATTGCAACCTTTTAATTATAAAGAAATACCTTCACCAAGAGAAACGAATGATATATTATTGGATTAATAATACGTTTTAGGATCTTGAAAGTAGATGGAAGTTTAAATTATGTGGAAGAATTGTAAATTCGTCTCTTATAGAGTATCGGTTGGGAGATATAATCCGATGCTAACTAAGAAACAAACTTACAACTCCTTCACATAATGAGATATTCTATCTACTTTCAAGATCTTACAAAAAGGTACTTGTCTGAATAACTCGAAAGGGTCGAGATAATAAATTTTATTAATTTATATATTATAACATATGTGTATATAATTTGCATCGCTTACTGAAGTTATTGCCTTATCAAAATAATATGTAAAGTTTGCTATAATTGAGTTGCAACTGTTCGCTTTCACTCTAAATATGTTGAGCGGGCAAATTTGTGAACAATACACAATAGTTTCATTATTTAGAATGGAGTTGAGCTTATTTTCTGACTTTAAAAAAATGAATATTTCGAACTGTAAACATTTAACTAATTTAAAAACAAAGCATTCATTTCAGCATAATTAAAATCCTAAAACCATTTAAAGATTAGGAGTGACCGAAGGTAGTTGCAACACTTTTGGCTTGTAATTGGTTTAACTCAGACCTCTCAAAATGTAACACAATATTAAAGGGGCGACTGCAGGGGATGGTCTAGAGGGGTTGTAGCCCTCTCCGTCAAATGAAAGAATTTTTGTTATGGATTAGAAAAAATTATTTTATATTGTATAATGTAAGTGTTTATGTAACTGAATAAAAAAAATTATCGCTCTGGAAAAAGAACTTAATGGGAAAATAGAGGTTAAAAACGTTTTAAGGATTTTTTTTATGGTGCAACGGAGAAAAATTTATCCCCCCAAAAAAAACTGATCCGGCACAAGCCCCTTTATTATTTCATATTACTTATATTGTCTGAATCTATTATAAACTATACCAGTCAGTAGTTTTACCGTAAATTACATTTAAACTCAACCCGTCAAATCCTGCAACTGCTGCCGAAGACAGGGACGTCTGAAAACAATTAAAAAAAAGATCGAATGGATTTAGAAATTTTAAAAAATCACAAAATAACTTGTTTAATGAATAACTAATCCTTACAATGTTTATAATAATTCACTTTCAATGTATTATAGCAGATTGATTGATGTTTGTCCACTAACTGATATAACTCCCTCTGATATTGATTTTGTTATTATAATATACATATAGTACTCCTTTTGGAGTACCATTATACGTAATTTTTGATTGTGTAAAAGAGTTTGAATCTGAATTGTTCCATCAACCATCACTCATGACTGGTTTTCATAGACTAAGTACGACGTTATACCATCCCCAAACCAATGGAATAATAGAAAGAGGGCATAGGGTCATAAAGTCTACATTGAAAGCAAAAAGACTAATTGGTATTTTGCCTTCCCCATTGTGATTCTTGGTCTAAAGGTGATCCCTTAAGTAAATTCAATCCCACCGTTCACTGATTTTACTGGTTTCAGACATTACGATGTCTATTAATTTCATTGATGATAAAAAAGTTTACCTAATTTGGTGGACCATGAATATATAACAAATTTAAAAGTATATTTTAATCATTTGGACTTTGGAATTCCTTCAGATGGTACAAATCATTCATCAAAATAATGGTATGATTCAAAAGATATTTTAACTACTGAATATGTGTTGATCCATGTGGATCGTGTCAAAGGGTCATTGGAAGCCCCATACACTAGTACCGCGATATTCGTCATCAAAATTAGTCAATCTTTCAAGATGGAATATTTATCTGTCTATAGAAAAACTCCAAATTCATCTATATTCAAAAAGTTATTTCCAAAAACTTATAAAAGAACGAAATTATCGATATCCCAAACTACAGAATCCGACACTAAAGCTCAAGATAAGCTTCCAACAATCACACCAACATCTGGTCGAAAACTTAAATTTGTTATTTGTAAAAAATGGATTTATAACTCAGTAATTTTGTGGGCGAACTCTTGCAAAATCTATAAATATCTCAACAACCTAGATTGTATTCATTCCTTCGAAGCAAACTATTAATTACTGATTCTTATCCATAGTCTTACATCCATAATTACACAACTTAAAAAGATTTAAGTATTATAAATCGCTGATAAGTACAATAGATTAGAGAAAATCCCTTTGAAAAACTTTTTCAGGGTCTTGCTCTGGCTAAAAAACAGGTAAGATGACAAACGTAAATATTTAAAAGAAGGATAACTAATTGTAGTACTTGTTACTTTGATGTAGCGTTAATATCTTGAATTTAACCTGACTGAATGAGTTTTAAACTTTGATACAATTATATCGAGCAAAATAAGCTTTTATCCAATATTTCGAAGAAAAGCTATGAAAATTATTGATTTTTTTCCAGTTTTGTGGTGAACCCTGTGTGGATGTTTGAGAAAATGGGCCTCTTGAAACCCTTCCTGGTCTACCCTACAATTTGCATATCTGTGAATACCAAATACTTTATATTCTTGGTTAGTGCAATACACGTAAATATTATTACCCTTGAAAATTAATACGTGTGAATTCATGACAAACCATTTTTATTTCTATAGAAATTTAGCAATATATGTTTATTTATTTAAAAGTATAATTCAAGTAAAACACGTTTTAACTCTTTTCTTGTCCTTTAAAAAGACTCATTTTAAATCTCAGATCAATAAAATGCATTTTAAAAAACTGTTGAGTCAGTTCTTCGAATACTAATGGATAGCAATGATTTTTAAACATATATATTCACATATTGACGACGATATATTTTGTGAAAATGGTCATTTTTATTTGAGATTCTACATATTTTACTTTTAAAGGGTACAAGTAACTACATATAGGTATACCTGCATATTATATAAAGCGAATCTTTTTTAATTGTGATCTATATACATATATATACCTGAAATGTTTGTTCTTCTGTAGTGTGTATTTCCACACCAGTTTTTGATCCATCTTCTAAAGAGTTGGGATTTTAAATTTATTTCCATAATTAATTAAGTAATTAACAATTTTTTTGCTCTTATATGTCCTTAGTGAAGGCAATCACTCCAACTAACCACCTCCAGCATCCAACTTGGCCATGAACCTGGCAAAAGCATTGATGAGGAATACTTTGTCCATATTGGCTACTGTTTCGAGAATAAAAGCCCGCAAAGAATCAACAGTGTTATCTGCACGTTTATTCTAAAATCTTGCCAAGATGTTTCACACATAATAGTTCAAAGGATTTGAATCTAGCTAGCTAGGAAGGCACATTTCTGTGGCCAAAACACTTCAGGAAGTCTGGCATCGTGTTTTGCGCTCAAAACAATCATGATTATTCCTTGTTGGTGTTCCTCATACCTCAGACTTCTTGAAAGCCTTGGCAACATCGTAAACAGTTTGATATGGGCAGTTTCGTGAATTCAATAATCTTTTTGGGCGTGCACTGGGCATGGAGGCATTCAATAATGGCCACACGGCAATCGTAATCCGAAGATATTTCAAGGATTTTGTATTTTTTCATATACAATTGTGTCAGCTAGATCTGATAGCCACACTTTTATAAAAATAGATTTCAAATTGAATGATAATCAAAAACCAATATGGTTTAAAACAAACTATTTTCGATTCATTCTCGCCCACAGTTCCAAATTTTATAATTAATACTAAACTATTGGGAATTTTTCATTGGTTCTTTGATTTTTGCATTTATTTTAAATATATTGCTATACATTCTGTAGACATTTGAATTTTTTAACATTGCTAGTTTTTGAGTTATTTGACCGAATATTACAATGGGAAAAATAAATTCCACTTTGAATATGTGTTTTTCTGAATTTTTCAATATTGTTTGGATAAATATATATTTTATTTTGCAATGATATTTATACAAGTGAAAAAAAAATTATCATGGTTTCAAGGAATGTTTTAATTGACTTTTTATTATTTATCTACACTCACGATGAATATAAAAGCTGAAGGTATAATTGTAGTGGGGATGCAGTATTCTGTTAAAGAAAAAAAAATTGTTTGATTAAAATTTAGCCTATTTGAATTATCGAAATTGCCTCAGTAATAACAATTCTATCGATTCCTATGGATAATAAGACTCATTTGAGCTCATTTTGGAGACAAATTTACGATTAAAAATCAAGAAAATAGCTAGGCTAGACGACGTCATTAAGACAAATTTAAAAAAAAAACAGAAATGATGGGGTGGGGGGAGGGGAGTGCATAGAAAGATTATACAAATTTGCAGGTTTGTACAGGAAATTTCCTTCAATTCAAAGTATCACGAGTCGTTCAAAAAGTCCATAACGGTAGGAGTTGGGTTGAGCAGTTTACTCTAAAACCATTAAGTAACTTTTTCACTGAATATTTATTAGGTGTATGTTTGTTGAATAATATTTTTTCTAACAAGTTTGAGTCATCATTATCCGTCCTAGGTCCATTAAAAAAGACACGAGTCCGGAATTGAGCACTGGTTATACATATTTCAATTCCTAGAGCAAAAAAAAATAAAACTCAGTGAGGAACTGGAGACAGTTCAAGACCATTTGATCTCATGTGTGGCAAAACAGTAAAATATTAGAAAATAGTCTTTTGTTAGTATCGCAAGTATAGACGAGGAAGTTGCCTTTAAATTTCTAATAAAGGAAGATTTAATTATATTCCATTATATAAGCCATCCAGAAATTAATATTCAATTTATCACGGATGGTTAACTTTTTTTTAAATAAACTTATAAACAACTAATTATGATTGATTAATTTACGTATTTTTTCCCTATACCTTATTAATAAAAAGTTAAAAATTGAACAATTTTTTTATTTGTTTATGAAATTCATTTATAGATCATGAGGAATTGTTATTGGAATCGTCTAGACATATGGTATTGGAATTGAAACTGGCAGGAAATTCGGTATTGTTACATCTCTAATAATAACTAATACGGGCAAAAAATAATTTTATATTGCTATAATAATCAATTTAAAGTACGCTTAATAAATTATTAATGCCAATTTTTGACATTTTGAACGGATACGAAAAAAACTAAGTACATATAAGATATTAGTAAACTCATGTATCGGAAAAAATGATTTAGGAAAGGATAGAGTTTAGTTGTTCACATATTCATTATATATAAAAAAATAAACTAATATTAGAATCTTTTAATACTTTAACACTTTTAGAAAATAAACTAATATTTGCAAGTATATTATATGAATAACACCGGAGCACATATCAAAATTAATTAATTAAATTTGTTGTTTTTGTATTAGTCGTTCTATATTTGTATTGTGGGATCAATGTAATATTAGAAATAAATGTATAAATATCCATTTATTTGTAGGATATAAATGTACTAACATCCTAGAAATATGCACTATAAATGTGTAATAGGGAATGTTTAATCAACATACCTTTATTAGAAATAAGATAACTTGAACTATAAATCTCTAGCTAATTTTGTTTGAAATTTGAAAAATCTACAAAAAAAACTATTAACTTTATAAAGTGTTTTTTTTATGCTAGCAATACAAAGTTTACCAATCAAAAAATTTATGCAAATAGATTTATATATAAAGGATAAAAAAGTCGCCATTGCAAAATATTATTAACAATGCGACCTAAATGTCGGTTATCCCATTTATAATGCACGCACACCAAACTTATTTCTAAAGAACTTTGCATATTGTAGTCTTCAACCCTCAACAGTTATATTATATTTTCAAAGTAAAGAGGTTCTGTGGCTTAAAATTTGTGTTGTTTGTAGGAGTAAAAATATCTGGTTAGTAAACAATACTTTACATTGGGTCTCAATTGACTGTTTGAGGGGGTGGCGAGAAGGAATTACTTTACAGTATAAAGTTCGATGAACTTTAAAAGATTTACCAGATGAATATTGATATGGAGCGGAGCATTGCAGGAGACATGAATTTTGTTCATATCCGACATAAAAATAATAACATAAAACTATCAAATAAAATTATGGAAGCTTGATCCAAGACTGAATCATTTTTATTCAAATTTGAACATTTGGTAAGTCATTCAACCTTGATAGAAACTGATTAAAATAACTGATGAATATTGTAACCATTCTTGCTTTACAATATTGATTCGGAAGTTATGATTATGGTTATGATAAAAAACCGTTGTTGGACTCAAAGTA
The DNA here is from genome assembly GCF_016086655.4 of Lepeophtheirus salmonis. Lineage (NCBI taxonomy): Eukaryota > Metazoa > Arthropoda > Copepoda > Siphonostomatoida > Caligidae > Lepeophtheirus > Lepeophtheirus salmonis. Next base: position 67,781,695 of record NC_052135.2, read on the forward strand.
GAGTTTAAGATCGACTTCAAAGTAATCCCAGCCAATATTTTTTACTATATACGGAGTAGGATTTATGTATACTTCCTTTTCAACCCTCTCGGTGCTGTTCACAGGTAATCTAACAAAATGTCATGACAATTGAGCTGATCTTCTCCAAAACATTCTTAAAATTCCAACATTATCACTTTAATTTTTGGTTTCCTTATTTTTGCCATTCAGGTGGATAGCTTTTTAACATCTTTGAAAATTATAATCTTGATTATCTAGAACACAATATAACATTGTTGATCCCACGATGAGTTTTGTTTGTGCTGCTCTAAACAAGTTTTGTATGGACAAAGTTGAAGGAGGGGAGATGATTACAGAGGGTTAAAAGGAAGAAAACAAATTAAACTATCTTTACCGGTGTTAACGCTTAAAGCTAAAGTTTTACGATTAATAATATATTTACTAAACGTCGAATTAAAAAACTGGATCATCTCATCTCCACTTCTTTGTTGTCTTCATTTCAGAGAACAAAGTTATTAACGGGTCATTCATTGTCTAATCAACGAAAATAAAAGTGACACAACCCCTCAGATTTGGATTATTTTTGGTCCACAATCTTAAACTCATGAGTGTGCCAAATTTCAATACATAATTCCGAGTCATTTCTGAGATATAGATACTCGTTTCAGACCAAAATTTTCATTGTCAAATAGACAGTTTTTGTGGTCCAAAATTATAAATTGGTAAAATAGGATGTCTTATTTGCCCTAAATGAACAACAGTAGTATATTTGATAATATTACATTATAAACTTGGTATCAAAAAATGATATTTTAGTAATAAAAATTTAGAGAAACATCAAAATAAATGCGCGTCGTACGCAGACTCAAAAGAGAATATTTATTTATTGACAATACGTTTAGAACTAAATACTCATACCATGAGGCATGTTAGAGATATATTATAAAAAGATTATTGCAAAATATATGTTCCATTTATAATACTACTAAAATTAAAATTTTATTCAAATCGATAATTTTAAGAAACTACATCAAAATTTCCTTCTTTTTTTTTTTTTTTTTTTTTTTTTTGACATTTAACAGATTTTCAAATCAAAATGCGTCCATGAAGAACCATTTTTTTTGGACTTTTGAAATGTATTTTCTTGTTTAAAGGAATTAAATGCAAAATAAAAAATATCCGGCGATACCAACTTTTGTTTTGAGGGTACAGTCTAATGTATATGTATTTATATGGGAGTTACCCTTTGTTCTTCCAAGAGTAATGCCGTTTGTCCGATTCTTCAATCCATCTTATATTATAAGCCTTTACCAGTGACCTGTGATTTACTTTGAAGGAGCTTCCATTATCAACAAGTACTTTTTCCCAAGTGATAGTTTTGTACAAAGTGTTTTTCTTTTTGTTTCGTTTTGTGGACTTGTTTAATTAGTGAGAGTGCCTTACTACGTTCAACTGCTTTTTGTTGGTCAACAAATCATCTTTTAATGAATTCTAATATCGGGGCCTGGCTAAACAATGCACCATCCCTAGAATAGGTTCAGGACGGACTGCAGTTAGATACCTAATCCGGCAAACTATTGTGAGGCCACCAAAAGTTATTGTTATTTTTACATGTATTCGTATTGATTGTATGTTATATTTGAAGTGTAGCAATAAATGTTTTATTATTTAAAAAAAATATATGTATCTATATATATATATTTACAGTAGAGTGTTCACTATTTTTTAAAGTTGACCAAATTCAAAATTATCATGTGTTTAAGTGTTGGTAAACACTTCCTAAATTATTCTTTCTCTGCCATCAAAAACAGTTAACCTCCATCAGGACAAAGTTCCAACGTTCCGGAAGTACTTCAAAATGAGGTCAAATTAAAAAAAGAAAAAGTATATCTTATTATAATTAAGGCATAAGAAAAAAAAAGAATCATTATTTTCTTTATAATTTTTTTGAATTTATTATTTAGTTGGTTTTGTTAGTGAAAACTCATGAAGTAACTATTGACGGCATACAAATATAATTATATAATAATGAATTTTCTATTAAGTCAGCCATTTATATAATTAAATATTACAAGAACAAGATACAAATGGCGATAAATATACATTGTTCTTAAATCTTTGAATAATCAGTAAATTAATTCATGAAATCAGACTTTTGAAAGTTTTTATTCAATTTTGATCTTGAGTGATTTGTAACAATCAAATTTCTTTGTCTTTTCTCTTGATCATCTGTTTTCTGGGAATCATCTGTTTTTGATGTTGTTTATTTGTTTACTTCACATGAATGAACTGACATTAAAAAAATATTTGAATACTATGAAACGAAAATAGAAATAGAAAATCCATAATTATTTATTTGTTTATTTGTATACTTCATTAATTTTTACTTACAAAAGCGAATACATAACAAAGTCAAAAAAAAATACTTACAAGTTCAAAAAATTATAAAATAAGTTTTTCTTTTCTTATGCCTTAATTATAATAAGATTTTTTTTCCTTTTTTAATTTGATCTCATTTTGAAGTACTTCCAGAAACGTTGGAATTTTGATTGGATGGAGGGTAACAGTTTTTGATGACCATCTTCATCCAAGAGCTAAAGTTTAATACCTACTGTTAGTCTTACCTTAATATTCTTAATGATTGAATTAATACTTATGAGTATTTTATTTTTAATTTATGTATCAATATATTTTTGTAATAATAATTACGAACGTAGGGCTATGTTATCAAATAATAAAACATATTTGCTATTGAAATAAGATACTTTTAATTTGTTGAGTAGGAAAATAAAGAAATAAGGCAATAAAAGAGATTAAAAATAAATAGAGTGCGAAAAGGAAATGTGTTTTACAATGTATAATAAATTTCTAGATGTCCAATTACTACAATTTTCCTTATACGTAAATTAATAAATTTGGGTTTAATATTTTTTGACAATATCAATTGTATAAACAAATCTAACTTTGGGTAAAGAGTAATGATCACTTTTTTCCTACAATAAATAGCTTTAAACAAAGTTAATGAAGAATTTTATTTTAAAAAAAAGAAAAATGAACTATATTATTTGAAAACTATTTCCAAGAATAATGTGCAAAAATCAGACAGTGTGTCAATTTGTTCGATATTGTTAAATAATTATAATATTTGATTTACAGTGCATTTGTTGACTCCGTGTCCCAAGTATATTTAATAAGTTTTATATATATAGACAAATTTAATATATTGTATTAACATAATTTCAATTTGTGCACAGCAATGTAATAACAGAACTATTTAAATATAGAATGTGCATTAATATATCACTCACGATGTTGTCTTTATTGCATTTCTTAACTTTTTTACACTTAAAAATACTCAAAATCAATAGTATCAATAGTATTTGTCTCTCATTTTTTTAATACCAGACTTTATATTAAACATGTAGAATAATGGTATCATCTTAAAAAACAATAATCCGCATCCTAAACACAAAACATATGGATAGATAACAAAACAAATAAATAAGAATTTAAACATTATGAAATTGTAAATATTTTTGTCAAAAGTAATTACATAAAATCAAACTACCCATTTACTGCATTATATATGTAAAAGTAAATTGAAGTGTCAAAACTGTAAAATCATGTTTTGTTAAAATATAACTAAAGCAAAAATCACATACACAACGTGCAGTTTTTAAAACAAATTTACAAAAGACTATTTCTTTGTTTTAAATATCTATCACGTCTCTGTCAATCATGGAGTTGATTGCCTGAATGAAGTATAAGCAGTGTTCAAACTTCACATTTACTAAATGATTGTAGATTTTGTTATTAGAAGTTAGTGTGAAGGAATTATTATTGTCTACTGAGTCTACAAAGCGTTCCTTAACCAGCTTTCCCCGAATGATGTACACAGGTTTTAAAACTCCCACAGATGACGTGATTTTTTTCTATTTCTCGACTACTAAAATAACACTCATAACTTTTAAATAGGTATTCGGATACTTCAAGTTGTCCTGGCACAACTTGATAGGAGAACAATTTCCTAAATTATGGGAGGATAAATCGCGTAGCTCACCCATCTCTGAGAAGTGGAGTCATGAAAGTGTCTGCGATTTTACACAGATTTTACAATATCCAATGACGATAAAACTATAGTTTTTTTCAAATAAATAAAACAATTGTATTTTTTCTCAACTCCTGCATTGGATTTCATTTAAAGACAGTTGGTTAGAACTATTTTTTCTTGGTAAGCACAGGAGCCTTTCAAAAGTTAATGTGGCTTAAAGATTTTGTTACAATGGTCTTCAAGATCTTCCTTACCATTTTTCCAAAGCTAATTGGACACTACTATAAATGCATCAAATAGTAGTGCATTAAGGCCTTAAGATAGTTCAAGTAAATGGAAAGCTAATCTTGAATTGACAATAAGTTTCTAAAAATAACAAACTGTACTTGTTTTCTGTAAATTTTTATTTTTTCCTTATTATGTTGGACTTTATATGTAACTATTTTATTCATTTCTGCTTAAGAGAACTAATTTGAAATCAACCGATCAATATTTAAAGCGCCAATTAGAAGCTTGCGTAATAAAAAATCGATAAATGACAAAAATATCTATCTTTATAGTTATTCTTCACCCCTTATTAGGATTGAAAAATATAAAAACGAAAAAAATAATAAATGATAGCTAGAACATATAATAATAAATTCTAGCCAAACTCCTTCTACTTTAAATTTCAGATAATTTGCATCATGGAGGAAGTAATTTTGGAAAGCTGAAAGGACATAATTAGTAGTGCCTACTAACTATGTCCTTTCAGCTGTTGTAGTTACTATAAAAGACCGATAAGAACCTGTCCTAGGACTCACAAACTTTTTTAGGAGTGGACTGAAGTATTTTACTTTTTTGAGACCGATCCAACACAATTAGTGGTATATCGTCGTGCTCAGAATGTGTTTTTGTTCGAAAGTACATATTTTTTTATTCATTTCACAAAGTCGAATATATCAAAAAAAAATATAAATATTTTTTCCCTACCATGTAAATATATTAGTCCTTAATATGGGACATAAAATTGGTACTGTCCCGTTCTCTTCTTTTTATCGATACTTCAAAAGCATTTCAAATTTTAAAGTGTACTATTCAAAGCATCACTTTCACTAACATTACAGTCAAGTAATTCAGTTGACCAATTGAATTCGTTATGTAAAACTCTCAAGCCATTCATACAAGAAAATATTTTAACATTATTCTTTATTAAGATCTAACTATTTATTGTTCATATTAAGATTGGATGTTCATAGTTTCAAGATAGTCGAAATAGAATTATTATATTTTTTCCATATTCAATATTATTTATTAGTGGTGGATCGTGATTAAGATTTCTGGTAATGCTGTTATTAACATCATAAAATAAAAACGTTATATATTCTATTACATATATTTAATTATATTAATGAATCAATCATAATCAAGTTGGTTGTAAACAATCAATAGTGTAACTATTTAATAAGTTTTTATAAATTTAAATATAACTCCTAGTTTGTCACTCATATCAATAAAATATAGGCTCAAAAACATGAATGTATATTTGGGGAATCACATTTTCTTTTTCTTATTTCACCCCACCCTGATTGACAACCCTTCCTTTTATCGTACATGTCCAAATTGATAACTCCTTTATTATTCATGTAAATTTGCATTATAATTACTAAATTAATTAATTTATTATTTTCCAATTAAATTATTTGGTGGGGCTGCAGTTCCGTACTCCTAAGATTTATCACATGAAATTAAAAAAATTACCCAAGGTTGAGATCTTTAGTTATAAGCACTTCCTATATCTGACGTCAATTACAAGTGAACGATGATGACGTGTCAGGAATTAACAACTGGAATTTTTTGTTGCCTATGATACTTTATTGACGTATTAACAAAGTTACAATACAACAGCTCATAAAAAACATGGTGAAACTAATGTCGAAATCAGAAATATATATATATATAAACCAAATGTTTGTCTGTTTATTTGTCGACATTTCATTTTTGAGTGTGCGGTTGAAATCTTAGAAACTGCGTAACTACTTCTTCATCTAGGAAATAATAATGTAGCAAAGAGAATTTGTAAAATAGTGTCTGTTTTCAACACCTAATAACATAATTTGGATAATCTTTCAAATTGGTGGTGCTATACAACTTTTACTGTATACATGGGGCATCCCAACATAAACTAGGATAAAATGAAAAAGACTTTCTTTTGTAAACTTGATTGAGAGGAGAGCACTTAGATCTCATTATGTTTTAAAAGATGAGCTTAAGCAATGGTATAACGAGGCCCACGTATATGCCAGTCGAAAAAAATACGATAACAGTCGGAAAGTTTATAATGTTTTGTACAAAAGGCAGCGATTGAATATATTCAAAACTTTAGTATATTCAAAAGTCCAAAGAAATTAAAAGAGATACATGCCCAGGTTACACTCAATATTTTAAGCAAACTTAGACATCTTATATCTAGACTTTCACTCCTCAAAAATGAAAGAATAAGGATCGTCTTAGGTAAATAAAAAACTCTTTTCAGATGTGCTAACACCAAAATTTCACGTCCAAGATCATTCTTATCATTTGTAACTCTCCATAAGATGGATTACCACAGCTTTTTATTTTGACTGGGAGATTGGTTAAGGTTTGAGGACTATTACATGGAAAATTCTTGGAAAGTTATTGCATGTACAAGCATGATAGATATAGTAATCCACCTTTATTATGTCAAACAGTTCTATAATTTGAGTACTTAAATTTTATTCTAGAAAATAAATGTTAAATTGTTGACAAGTACTGCATCATTGTGTACCTAAATATGTTAGTGCTTTAAAAAGAAAAATGCATAAAACAAAAAAAGAGTTATGAATATTATATTATCAGAGGTCTCATTGTGACTAATGAATATTTTAATCTATGTACGTACATAGATTAAAAATATGCATGCATTATTTTTGTATCTCTATAGAGCAATGATTAGTATTTATTGGTGTTGTATTTGAGTCAAAATTTTCGAGTTATGCCGAGCTCAAGAAATGGAATATTGAGTCATGCCGAGTTCAAGCAAAGGGATAAGACAAAGAAAATATTTTTTACGTGTTATTGTTAAACTTTTTTACATGAAAAAATTATAAATAAATGTAGTATTGTGAAAAATTAGTGCTATTTCCTGATTCTTATTGCTTGTTATAATTAAATTTGTTTAACTTTTTTAAATTGATTATAACTTCGTTAAATCTTAACCAAGCACTTTGTGGGTTTAAATAGGTCAAAAAAATCTTTATTTTTTAGTTGAAAAGGTTTTACGGCCCAAATATCGAACAAATTTTCTTAAAAACTTTGTTTTTTAAAGCTATCTTATAATTTAATGGTACTATCTCTGCCCAAGAAGTCCAAGCCCATACCTCGGGCGGATATCGATCTCTGATTTTTAAACTTGCATTTTTGGATACCTATGGGCAAAAAGACTTCAAAAATGTATATAAAAGGTTGCTACATTTTTTTTAGACATTACTCTTATTTTGGAAAACCGTGAACTGGATTGATCTATACTCGAACATATCGAATTTTGATTATCATAGTTCGATTTAGTTGAGTTTTTCAAATAATATTTGGGACGTGTTGAAGTAATTTTCAGAAACGAAAAACGAGTCTTTTTTTAGTTCAAGGTATACTCGAATCCAACACTGGTATTAATTGAGATTCTTTGATTTCTAGTCCCTTATTGAAGCTCATCATTTTCCTACTTAACCAGTGTCACAAGAAACAAAAAAAGAAATGTCTAAAAAATTGACGTGGAAGTAAGACCAGATTATTTTGAACCAGCAAAGCCACCCTTCTTAGTTCTGAATATCTCAAAATCCCACAGTAAATCTTACTATTATGTGGACGGCCTTTCTTCTCCAGAGTGAAAGAGTTATCCTCCATTCTATAGTCTAGTTTAAACAAGTCTGCTGAGTAGGGCAGTATTCTAGCTCGGTGTTAGATAGTTTGGCGTAGATCCCCGTGATTAATGTTCACATCTTCTAGCGGTGAAATGAATAACTAATACATGTGACGCACATCTACTTTGACACTTAATAACCAAATGAAACAAACGGTCCTTTCTTACACTAAAGGGGGTGAGAAAAAAAATGATGACATCGGAGATTTGACAATATCACTAGTGTGTGTGTCCTGATTGACTCTTACCCTCGGCTGAGCCCTCTACAACTTGCTACAGACGTTTATCTAATGTAAAAAAACCGTTCATCAGATCCTGACAGACCAACTATGGTACAAATAGTTTTTGAGTATCTGAATTCCCCACAAACATGGCTGTGAAGAACAAGGTAGACAGGCGTCCAGAGCGTTAAAGAACCCCTTACACCCCCCCAATTAAACCTGAATGACTATTTCCTGTTCAAGAAGATGAAATATTTACTCCAAGTGGACGATTTTGACATCCATGAAGAGGTTCTGTCCGGCGTCTAACGGGAAATGAAGAAGGTGACAGAAGAAGAGCTCTTGAAATAACTTAAAAAGTTAAGAAACCACTGGAACGATGTAGTAGTATCCCAGGGCGACTATATAATTTGAGTGTACAATTATTTTAGATCTTTTATAAAAATATTTATGACTCAGCCTAATACCAATAGGTTTAAATAGGTTTACTACCTCATTATACAGTTTTGTATATTATACCAACATAATTTATAACAAGGAATGTCGACCAAACAACTCTTCTTCATAAATAGAAAACAGCCCTTATCAAAATCAATATATATTCCCATTTAATAGTGTTTTTCATACTAACACATGTATACAGTAATCCTAAAACTTTAGCATATCCTTCTTTATTCATACTTAATTTGTATCCCTACATTTATTTGTTTGTCCGTAGACACACAGAAAAGTAATTCTTTTCCGTATCGAATTTGAAACTAAGGTGTAAAAAAGATGTGTGTATAATTCATGTTGGATTAAAAAAAAATTTAAAAAAAGGTTTTTGTTAAAATAATACAATTTGTATAAATTTTAATTTTAGTATAATTTGAAATAAGCATTATATAGGTATGTTAATCACATAGGGTGAGCCTTGAAAATTCTTCTGATTAAGTGTCATTATTGCTTTAGCTTAATTTCAGACAGATATATTGGACATTATATTCATTTTTTCAAAATAAATGAGCGACTCTGAAATTTATGATTTTTTTATCTTTACTGTTTTGAATTTAATTTGAATGTAACCGTTTACTTCCCTATTAAAAATTATTTTCGTTAATTAATCAATCATTATTACTTGTAGAAGCTCAATATTATAATATAAAGGTAATTTGCTATGAATTAAAATATTTTTTTAATTGATCTCAAAGTTTTATTTCATTTTACTAAGTTTTAACAGTGACTGGAACTTATGTCCTATGCAGTTTAGCCTTGGGAATTTTGGCCTAGCAGAACTTTCGCCCTCATACATATATTATAGGATGAATGTATCTTGTGTATACAATTTAAAGTCTTCCTTTGCTTGAAGTCCTTTGTAACTAATTATGAAATAAATGTTGTTTTTATTATAATTAATTCAAACCGGTTTTTTACCGGTGTACTTAAGCTGAAGGATAAGAGGAATAAAGAACACAAACAATTAACAAATATATTTAAATGAACATAGTAAGTGTTGCTACAGGGAGGACTTTCTTTAATTCTACATGTTCTTTGTCTTTTATTCTAGAAGTTGTTATACTTTTTAACATATATTGTGAGTATTTGTAATAATTTATTGCATATTAATAACTTTTGGGTTTGAAATGGTTAAATTAAATAGAATGAGACTTGCACCGATTATCATCAGAATCCCTTTGACTTATACCTGGAAAGAAATATAAAATATTCAATTTCTAATATTTTGCAGCTAAATCAAGGTACCTTTTCAGCTTTTTTAGACATCATATCTCAAGACGAATTAAGATCAGGGTAGAACTTAGGCCTAAGCCTCCAGTGGCCATTGAGTAACGTGATAAAGATATTTTTGAGTATGCCAAAATGGATTTTATCCATTAATATATGATCTTGCTTGGAAGAAATCCATAAACCCGTCAATGAGAGGAAGGCAAGAGTTTTACGATATTAAACATAATTATTCATTGTTTCACAAAGTCACTAAGATTTTGTACTGGGACAGATAATGATTTTGTGAGAATATAATACATTTATCCAGCATAAATGCCATATTTTATGTTTCTTTGCATAATCTTTAAAAATGAACTATCAATGCCGGATCGAAAGATCATGGAAGCCCTCTTTCAGGATACCAATCTCCCAAAGGATAGTTATTGATATTACCTAGATTGGGCATCCCATCTCTTTTACCAACGTGGAAAGACCCCTACTCTGAGTATGCATTACTTTTGACGCTCAAATTCTTACTATTTATATATTATTGAAGCTTTGAACACAAATATTCAAATTATATACAACAAACAAGTCAAAATGCTCAAAAAATTCATTTGAAAATGATGAGGAAAATGTAGAAACTTAAATAATAGTTAGTGAATGAAAATATAGTAATTAATACCTATATACCTACAAACGTATTATTTTTGCAGTTTTTTACAAAGTATCCAGCTTATTCATTTAGGTTCTTACAGCAACATTTTTAAGCTCCGTGTCTCCGGTTATTGATAACTTAGTGTGACTAGGCAGACAAGACTAGGTAGAGTCAAAAATCTTTAATCAAAAATATTCGAATCCAACTCCTCGCCTCTAATTGATTTTGTGAATAAGTCAAACAAGCATTCAAGCACATATTTTGAATAATTTGATATGTTTTACATACAAGGAAAAAGTGCAATAAAAACATTCCTATATCTTAAAGCTGGTTGCCACATCCATCGTGCGTGTAAACGTCTAAGTTTATATATATAAATAAATAATATCGAAAGAACAGTTGCTCTTACAAAAAAAAAACTTATTTTAATCATTTTTATATATGTATCTATTTATACATTTAGACGTGTACATGCATAATAAATGTGTAGGTGACCGGCACTTTTGCTTTTAGCTATTTTGTGTTAAACAAATTTACCTTAGGACATTTCGCCTTAAAGCCATTTTGTCTCCAGGATATTTCACCTTAATATATAAATAAATGAAATTTATATATATATATGAATATATATTATATATTTTTAGTTTACATTGATGTTCCCTTTGAGTTTTTTAATCCTAATATGTCATTAAATGGCTGTTTTCTGTTGGAATAATGATGGTATTATGCCCAAAATTAAATCACATGATTATTGAGAGCTGTGGACTTGTCAAGGAAAAGCATCTTCACAATGCAAAAAGAGAGTTTGAAACCTGATGATTTACCACAATAAATCATTTGAATCCATGTCTACAGATTTTTTTATATGAAATGGGAAAATATTAGCTGGTATGTGTGGATGTCAGGATACATTGTAGTTGAAGAATATAAAAAACACTCTAATACAGAGAAAATTATTGAGAAATTCTCAAAATGGCTTGCTAAGTTTGGATATTCAAAGAATCTGAGATAGGATCAAGGCACACTCTTCTCGTACCATATGTTCCAAGAACTTTTGAAAAAAAATGGCATCATTAGGTGTCCATCAAGTCCTTACAATCCTCAAAGCAATGGAATAGCAGAGGCCGTCGTAAAAAATATGAAGAATCTCCTTACTAAATGTGGAACCAAAACAATTGATTCGGAAGAATTTGGAGACGGGATATTAGAGTATAGAAATACGTCCCGGGAGTGAAGATACTCTACCAATCAAATAGGTCATGGATAAACCCTAAGGTCAAAAATCCCAGCACATATTACTGCACCGAAGAAATTAGTCCACGACGTCCTAAATAAATTAAACAACATCTGTAATAATTCGAAATATTATTACGTCACCGATACTAGGAATCTATGTACATTAGATATTGGAAGTCAAGTTCGGATACAAAATCCTCCAACAAAATTATGGGATAAGGTTGGTAGAATTATTAAAAGTGAATAATGAAACTTACCAAATAGGTTTGGAAAATGGTAATTTTTATGTGAGGAATTGGAAATTCCTAGAAATTGCAAAAACAACTGAAACATTGTCAAATCATATCGAATCCAGACGAAAAGAAAGTCATGTTTCAACTTAATTAATATATTATATTATTTATGCAATCTTTGTTTGTTTATATTGATATTGAGAATTGAGCTGATGCACACAAAAAAGGGAGGAACGATAGTGTATGATACACACTGACATATTAATATTTTGTTTGCGATTTGAAGAGAACGAAGATTATAATATATATGTTTATTGTTATTATTTAAGATGCATCTTACCCGGTTTTGAATATAGAATAAATGTGGGATACGCGTGTACTGATATAGAAGTCTCCATTGATTCTTCCAAGATTATATCCGTGATAGAGCACGGATAACACTGCATAGCCGACAACCATGATCTTAGTATCTCGAACTTTACCAAGTTATCATTGATAGTGATATTCCAGATAATTGGGGACAGCACTCCCCCCCCCCCTGTGGATTACCCCTGGTTGGTTGGACTTTCTTTGCAGTTACTTGAAGAGTAGTGCTTTCAGGAAATGGTCTTACCAAAAGCAGATTGGGAGATACACACCTTGAGCTTGGAGTATTGTTAATGCACTAGCAAATAAAATGTTATGAAAGGCTTCACTGTAGTCAAGACTGACACCATGAGCATATTTCTTCCCGTAATCATCCTCTTTAAGGAGGTCAGTCGCCTCGGCAAGAGCTGAGTCTGTATATCGACCAACTGTAAAAGCGTGTTATGAATACAGATAAAGAGGCAGTTGTTCTTGAAGATACCATTGAAGAATCTGTTTTTTAGAACAAAACTTGACCAAGTTTTCGGTCAATAAGAGCAAGGAGATCCCCAAAGGGGGCTATGAGCATGAGTCACATCTAATCACTAGTGGCAGATGTCGTAGTTGACAGTATGTAAGTAATGCAAGAAATTTATTTTGGGCTCTCACATTAAGGGAGATTTCAAAATAAGCCGAATTGTCGTATAAATTCAGCTTTTGTTTACCAACGACTCAACTGTGGTGGACACTACAAGTTTGTTGAACACAAATGGTGGTGATATCCTCCTCAGGGAATTCTTCAAGACTCCAAAAAGGGACTCGCTTGTCAACTCGTATGTATTTTTCCGTTACAAATTTAGTTGGACTACTGGAGAAGAGAGAGTTTGAATTATATCTAAGAAGATATGTTACTGGACGAGAGTAATCTCATAAACAAGATCACCCAGACGTTGTTCATCTTCTGTAGCTTTTCGCATGATGAATGTTTATTTGAAATAAACGGAATGGGGGTGACATATTTGCTAAAATTTGATAATTAAACCTCTGTATATTACTCTTAAGGTCCTCCAGTCTTAGAGGTGACATGCTTGGCTTGCGTTAGGGGATGTTTCTTGTCAGGATTTTTATTAGGATGTGAAGATTGACTGCATCTAAAACATTCTTGATCCCTTGCATTTTCTTCTTCCACCGACTCTTGCTTTTATTCTTCTACCTCTTCTCCCAGTCCCTTCCTTTTATGTGGCTTCATCTACTTCAATTCTACTTCTTTTTCGTAGCTACTATGTCTCAAACCTCCCCTTGCTTAATACATTTGTTGATATCTCAACTTCCCCGTTTCTTCAATAATCTCGAAACTTTCTGAAATCGGGATTGATGAGGTAACCGTCATTATATTTTTTTTCTTCGTATTTTCTTCGGTATCTTGCTCAACAGTTACGTGAATTTTATTTCCTTCTATATCTTTCCTCTGCATTCCCCTTACAAGCCACCTACAATATTCAAATGGAGTCGTTGATTTATTTTTACATTCATTTGAAAGATGTCCGAAATGATAGCATTTGCAACATTGCTTTGCTCTTCTTGAGAAAAATAGCGGTATAATCTCTTGGTAATTAGCTTGGGAGGTTGTTGTATTTTCCTATCACTCTAACAATTACATGTGAAGTTTGGTTGCCTATTCTATTGAGGGTTATCTCGGGACAATCCAATATATCTCTATTGTTATGTGCCTGGAAATAATTGCCAGATCTTTTCTTTAGTTTTTCAATCGACTCTACTTTCTTGAAAAGGTCAACACAATGACATACAATATCCGGCAAAATAACTCCTTTGATTCCTGGTACTCTTACCTCAAAAGGTACAAGAACGTTCAACTCTTTCATATGTTACCTTGGTTCAACATTAAAAGCAAAGTCATCTCCTTCTCTGTTAAGCAAAATAGCAACATAAGGCAAGACCTCTTCCTTCAAAGAAGAGGTATCATGAACCACCCCCTCTCATTATTTACCTCATCAATCTTTGAAGGGTTACTTCCTTTGAGAGTAAATTGATTTATTTCTTTATTTACTCCCACTCTGGTTACTTCGTTATAAGCAGGCGACCTTCTTTTTTTTTCATGTTATCTTTTTCTCCATTCTTTGGTCCTCCCTTTTGGGTTACGCCGCAATTCAAATTTGCATAAATATTTTGACTCGCCACTTCTTCAAAGATGAGAGAGTTTCTTGCTGATCCCAATACATCACTCACTCCATTACTGTGTGTATGCATAGTGGAAGGTCCCCACTCCTCAAGGGATATCTATTAATTTTATCCCGTTCGAACGTGAAGAGACGTCATCCAGCTGGTTCCTATTTACAAATCAATCACTGTGTGTTTCTTTACCATCTGGCTGATCCATGATAGTATCTATACTGCTATATCCATAGCTTTAGATTTATGTATATACGTATCGAAAAATCGAAAAAGGTGATCGATTTCCTACACAAAAAGACGCTGTTTCAAAATCGAGTCATACTGGTAACCAATGAAAAATTTGTTTGGGGCAATACTCTAGGTGTTATTGCTAAAAACTGAAGAATGTCGCCGCTCTAACAGGATTATGACATCCTGATGTGTTCTGAAAACTGTGAGGTGGTTTAAAAGCAGTCGTTGGGTGAGGCAGGCCTGAGCATGGGTTGAAGTGATGATTTTTGACAAACAAACAAGCAGTTGAACATTCATTAATAGAGCAAGCCCACCAAAAGGGAAAAAACGCAGTGCAACAAAATATCACATGGAAAAAGCACTGCTATTGATAAGCTCCTTCAAATTAGATCCGAGGTCACTGGTAAATGTTTATAATATAACAAGATAAAAGAATCAGACTCTTTACTCTTTGGAAGAAAAAAAAAGAACTCTTTTTGTTCATATAATGATCATGAATAGATACAATTAATAGTATAAATATTTCTCTGCAAAAAGAACACTCATTAATTTACGTATATGGCATATTTAGGATAACAGCAATAATTATTTATCATACTATAATTTAAATTAAATAAAAATATACAATCGTATATATCAATATATTAAATATCCTTTTTCGGCCAAATGTCCAAAATGGTCATTTGGTCAAATCTGCCAATTGTTCTTGAACCATCTACTTTATATCTACATTCGAGTAAATGTAATTTTGACATTTTATTTTTAATTTACTTGTCTAAATCTCATTAATAACCAGTTTATAAATAAAACATTAAAATAATTTGGATTAAAAATTGCATTAAATTATTAGAACCCCCAAAAAATAATCGCAATAGAACAAAAAAATCCTAAATTAATTAAAATTGCATTTAACTATTCAAAAAAACACTTAAATGAAGGGTAGATATAACCAATTGTACTCCTGTACCTACAAAGGAAGTATTCACTAGTTTTGCAGATTACATAATAGACCAAGAGCGAGACTATGTAGTTGGAGGTATATTTTGGATATGCAGTAAAAGAACCCGGTTAAAGTGTTCACTGTCCGTGGTTTTTGTAATAAAATTAATCGGCAGTCCTTAATTGGTCGGTTGTTTATTAATTTTCAATTAAATACTAAAAACAGTTCAAACAAGCCCGATAACTAACATCCCTTTTATACATATTCTTTAATCTACAAAACTTTAATGTAATTGTTTCCTATTTGGTCATTCACATAGTTTCAAGCATTATATTCTAAAAAATTTAAAGTACTTGAGAATGACGAAACAAATTGCAAATGTGTTTTATTTGATGATATATCTCAATAGAAGGAAAATCTACTATAAATATTTGAATAAATGATATGATGAATCATCATAAAAAATTTCAGCCATTTTGTGGAAATGCTCGCAGTTATTAGGCGTCGATGATTTTTGCTTTAATAATATAGATGCCTATGTACTTTCAATTTCTTTACTTTTTAATATGACGATCTGAGCTTTGCTACACAGTTTGTTTGTTTTTTATTTTGATTTTCGTATCTCAAAAAGGAATATACGATAAACATCCATCCAGAGAAACTTAGCTTTATTAGTTGGCAATATTTGCCGTTTAGTGGTTAATCCTCGATTACTTCCCTGGGTTTTTATCCACCCCATACTCTTAAATATCCTTGTAATATCTTGGGTTTGTCATATTTTTACTCCCCCTTCTATAAATTTTTAATTTATTATTTACTTCCTAAGTTTAATTTTTTAAGGATGGTATTTTATTATTTTCTGAGTAATTAACTAATTCAAGAATAAATTATTGAAGAAACTAAGAATATGTTTGATGCATTCTTATTATTTATTAATCCCAACGATGAATATGAAGATAGAAGATACGGTGTTATATCCGATACACAAAAATTTAGACTTTTTTGTGGCGTCATCTGTCTATGATTTTGTTTTTTTCTTCTAATCAGTGATTTAAACGCTGATTGAGTTAATTATATTTATTTCTTGTTAAGGTGTGAAGAATAATTCCATAGTGGGGGAGAAAATGCTAACTACCAACATTTAATTTTGGTTAAACTTTGTTTTAGGATGTCAGTAAAATTATTTTGTAGAATGTAAAAATAAAGTGAAAAATATGAAATTACTTTTCCCAATATATTATGGTTATGATATACATCAGAGAGCACTATATACAGTGCACCCTGCTACTGTTTTTCAGACATTCATACAGTCATATAGATCAATTCTGTTTTAATAATAAGATTACTTTAATCAAAGGGGATATCCTACTTTTAGAATTATACAAATTAATTAGTGGTCAATGGAATTCAATCAAACTTTAAGATGTACTAGAAAAGTATCCTATTTAAATGAAAACTATACTAATTCTATTGTTTATAGCTTTAATCAGCTGTATTAAGATAACTTAATCAAAATAATTTTCAAAAGTAATGCAGACGGTTTAAAACAAATTAAGTTAAAAAATTTAATGATTACAAAATCTTTAGAATACAGAGTTCTATAAAATTATTGAAATAAATAAAGCGAATAGCCGATGTATACATTTAAAGTAAAGCAAAAATATAATGACACTGGAGAAGAAAAAAATTCAAAGTGCCCACTATGTAAACGATATTTTTATTTAGAAGTTGTTTTTTTTTATATCGACCATTTGTGGAAAATATATTTTTTTTAAGAAATAAATATATAAGTAATAATGGATTCAGACTACCGATAGTTTGCAAATTGCCTATGACATTTGCCAATCCCAAATGTAAAATATAGCATTATGGGGTATAGTATAATGGTAATGTTGTTTAAAGAGCACTTAATTTAAAATTTGTGCATTAATGTCGACTATAGATATTATTGACCTTCACTAAAGTAGATAATTATTTAAGGGATTAAAGAATGTCAATACATTTTAATCATGTACAACATTATAATGTTTATAGCTTAATTCAAGCAAATCCTATTATACGTATGTTTGAATATATATGCAGGTGCTTTTATGATGATAGAATGGTTTGAGTATTTTATATTATTCATCAATTATGTTGTTGCATCATGCTATTCTGTCAAGTAAATACAAATAATAATAAATTTGATAAATTCATATTATTTATACAATTGACTGCATCCAATAACTTTTTATATTATTAGACAGATTATATTGACTCACGTAGAAATGTTTCCTTATTATTGAACAATCAAAGGGATTACCATATGTTACCAAGTTCATCTCATATTATAAGAATATACCAATTAGTGTTGTTCGTAATATTCGTACGATCGTTGTACCAAGGTACTGATGCATTCATAACGGGGTTGAATTAAATAAAATAGACTTTGCCTAGCTAACCTCCACCCGAAAAAATACTCTGAGGAAAACCATGTACATATGTGGATGTCAATTATCCTCGGCCACAATATTCATAGTTTTTTAGTCTAAAAAATATCAAATAGTACTGAATACAAATACCTATATTAGCATCTTGATAAGACTGTTACCATTCAAGGCCCATACATTGTTGACATGGACACAAATGCTGAGACTCGGTAGGGACCGATTTTTTGGATTTGTGTTGTAAGTTATATATTCTACATAGATCCATAAGTTAATCATTCCCCAACTGTAAACTATTTTTCATTGGTCTTAGACTTTGGATCAAAAATTTTATTGGACTCATGTCGAAATGAGTTTCTTCCTATGACGTCATATAATTAATGTTTGCTTATTTAAAATTAAGAGGGAAGTTTTTCTCAAAGACGGGTCCAGCCCCTTGGTATTTTTATTGTAACTCACAACCTTCCCAACGAAAAGATGGATAAATATACTGTATGTCAAGAAATTGATATCCTCTTTTTCAAATACACATAAATGAAATGTAAATTTAACATTGCGGCATAATTTTAATTCCCAACATATCCCTCCTTAAGGTATATACATTTTTAATGTATTTGGGTATACAGGCAATTAAATTATCCAAAGTCTTATCTAAAATTTACGACCAGGCAAATTTTTCATTTTGCATGACACTGCATGACCATTTAACCTCATACTCCTTATTTCTGCAAGATTTGGCCTTTTTTTGTTAGACTTTTGGTGATGGTTATTTTTGCAACTCTCGAAAGTTGTTTTCTTCCTTCCACGTCCACCCTTGTTGTAAATGCTCTCCCAGGAAAGGTGACAGTTACGCCACCTTTGAATAGTTCGGACCGAATCGCCAAGGTCCCAAGCGACCTCACCGGTCTTTCCAGTATTCAAGTTGGCATTTGGCCTTGCTTCCCGTGCTTAAGGAGTGTTCCTTCACCTTTCCGTGACATCATATTTTTCAATAGTCATGTGTAAATTTCAATTTAGAAAAAAATGCATAAATGTCGTTTCCTTACCTTAAATTTGGGACCAATTAGATTTTAAAAGTCTCTAAGTCCACATGGTTTTTTTTGTTCTCCCCCTCTTCTTCTTCTTTAGAGAAGTGGCAAATTAAAGAAAGAGGACATCTTTTATTGACATATTGTAGGCTCAAAATCAGTTGATAGTTAGAAATTTCTTCCACATAGTGGAGTTAATCTATTTTTATCATGTTTCTTTAATTGGTCAGATGGAGTTCCCTGATCAAATACAAATACACATTACTGTATTAAAATTACTACACTTGAACAAGGAATTGCCTTTGTCCATTTCACTACGTCGCTCCACATCTTCATTTGATATTAAAAAGTTGTTTTAAGCTTAACAAAAGTTGTTTAAGTATAATCATTAACTTTCAGAACGTTAATAAGACGGGGATCGAGAAAATACAATGTAAGTTCTTATGTTTGTAAACACCATGGCCTAGGATCCAATTAAATTGATCAACATCAGAATATAGCAGCTTTGGTCTGGTCCAGAATTTTCGAACTGAATCACATCCTTAATATACGTATTAACATACAAATTTACAATGTATTTTCTTTCAGCTGTCAATTTATCTGCTTCTTTTCACCTTATCAGCGTTCTGAACGTTGATTGGTTGAATTTAAAGTAGCTCTTGTGAAGGTGATGTGATAATTACCAGCAATTATTTAGTAATAATTATTGTTTTAGAAGAATTGACCAACTACTAACTAATTTGAAGGTTTTTTTCTGTTTCTTTTGGATGAGAGGTTGTGATATACAATAAGGGTAAAGAAGTTATATGTACTTATAAACACAACTAGATTTTTATACCCTCTCAACCTCGACTGTCAAAAGGGATTTGAAAAAAAAGTATGATATCATCTTGCCTTTTGTATTGTTCTAGTTGTCCAATGTTAATAATTATTTAGAGAATAGTTATTAATTATTACATCTATTTAATTGATAATTGTATCAAAATAAATAAGTTTACATAAATTAAGAAAATAACCAAATCCTATGTCAAACACTTTTTGAGTTCATAATACGAAAAGTCAGCTGCTTACAACATACAAGGGTCAACTCATCAAAATGAATGAAAATAGTTGAAAGGAAAGTACACTGCATTTTTGTTTATTTCAAAAAGCTGGTCGTCATTGACCGTGATAGTACAAATCATATCATATCAAGTTTCATTATTATAAAGCTGTACGCAATATGAAAAAGTTAAATATGAATATCCACATGTAATCTTTTTACGCAGAATATTATGTATACATGAATGATCTATATGAATATGTATGCTTGAAGGTATCTATGAGTACGTGTGCACAAAGGAAGTACCTAAACTCGCCCAAAAGTTGGTAAGTAAGTAAGTATTGCATACTTACATATCCTACATCTCACAAATAAAGAAAGTTATTAATAATACAATAATTCAAGGTTATCTTGGTGATTTCATTTTAGAAAATGACTTGGTAACAAAATATACAAACCTAGTAGGGTTTATCATTTCCCGGGAGATACTATTAAATTTCGGGATCCTGGCAAATATAGGAATCCCATTAGTTAATAATCAAAACTATGAAATTCCTGTACAAAGTGGGTATTTTAAATCCAGAAAACTTAAGACCTCAATATCATGGCAACCCTGAAATCAAAGTATACGAAGTGTGCTCGTCAGGTTAAGCTAACAAAACTATATAAGAAAAAATACAAAACTATGAAATATCCTCCGAATACGAAGGATACGAATGATTGAGTTTCCAAAGCTGCCCTAATCAACTTTTTACGATGCTGCCAAGGCTTTCAAGGAGTCTGATGGCTCGAAAACATCTGCAAGAAAGACTCAGGATCGTTCTGAGAGCAAAAAACGCACTCAAAACTTCCTGAAGCCAAAGAACAAAGGAATTGTGGCCTCCTAGCTTGCCGAGTCAGAGCCTCTTGGACTACTATGTGTGGAGCATCTTGGAGAGAGAGTCCAATAAACGCACATAACACTGTTTACTCCATGAAGTCTTCCTTTCTCCTGGAAGTGGCCATTATTGACAAGGAGATCCTCATTAATACAAATGTCAGGTTCAGGGCCAGATTGGAGGCTTTAGTTGAAGCTAGAGTTGGTTGGTTTGAGTTAATGACTTCTCTATGGATCCCCTAATTCTAAGAGCAAAAGATTTTTGAATTGCTGTATTAATTTTGGAAAATAAATAGACATATCCATTATCCTTAAATTATCCAGATTTAAAATCCCCAGCCTGCATATCTCTTTATACTTTAAAAAGAAAGAATTCATTTTATTCTGAATATATTCTCAATGTATCATTATAACTAAAGGACTCAAGGGAAAGAGTGGACACTCCGTAGAAGAAGAACATGTTTTTTCCTTCTCTTTGCTGATTGGCTTAAAACTGTCAGCTGCCATAAGGTCAATTTTAGAGGGCTTGAAGGCAATTTATGAATTACTTGGTGGGCTTAATTTAATTATTTATTATAATTAGGCAATACTTATTAACTGCTATATATTTTTAATAATGGTACCGTGTAGGGCAGTGTATTTGAATAATAGATCAACTTCGAGTATAAAGTCTCCAGGGATTTCGACCATGGAAATGTTTAATTTTCTAAAAGACATCAGTCGAAGGAAATTGTCGATCAATGCCAACAAACGTCTGAATTGGACTCCCGCCAGAGGATCAAGAGTTTGTCAAGTAATATAATCAAATGGGTTGTTTATAAGGAAGTCACTGGACTCCAAATTCTAATTAATAATACTTAACGTGACGTTTGATAGAAAAATGATACAAAATTCCGACTTTATTTGAATATTCTAAGATAAAAAACAAACAAAACCTCCTGTTTAACCGAAACAAAAAAAAAGTGAAATTATACATGAAATTGTGCAACACAAATCTTGATTATTGGCCGTATTTAATTATAATTAATTATTTAAATGTATTATTTCCTGTTTATAGTGTAAAATTCACTTAAGTATTTTTATTTAAAAATAAAAGAAAGTTCTTTTTTAACTTTATATTTATTTTTAAAATTGAATATTTAATTGAATTCTTTAATAAAGATAATAAAACAAAATATTAAAAACTATTTTTTTTAAAATAACCCTATTAAATCATGAACGATGAGAGAAAAACAACTTTATATCAGTCGGTGCAATAGCTGTAGGTAAAGACCTTATATATTTTCCCCGTATTTTTGATGTTTATGTAGATTTTTTGCCTATTAACTCTTTCCCCGAGTCCTTTAATTATACCTAATAGTGTTCAGGTTGGTTTTGAGAGACAATGGCTCCTGTTTTTTGAAATTTTGTAACCCATTCTGACCCACAAGAAGACTTTACTTTAAATTTGGGTGAAAAAAGGGCCAGGAACGTATAAGATTGTTGTACTAGTCAAGCTTCATCAATCAAAACCTATTCTGGCTTCGTTGGGGGAAAATTTGCAAAACATAAATCGTAGAAAAATTTATTTAAAGGAATTATATATCAATAAATTATTCTTATATTATATAATGATTAAATGCAGAATTTGCCGGAAGAATAAATATTTCCCGGAAAGATCTAAAACCCTTTGAAATTCCGGGAAAGTGGGATCCTATGAAAAAAAAACTCTTCTACCTTAAATACAGTGTCCCACAAATATAAAAGTAATTTTTTTTTTAAATGCATACCCCTATTTCATTCTATTTGAAAAAAAAAAAAATATTTTTTTATGACAAGGACAACAAGTTCCGACTAGAGCTTAAACTGTAACTATGATTTTAGTGTAGGGGACACTGATATATTTCATACTTCAATGCAAATTACAGAAAAATTAATTATCAGAGGTGTTATTTAATTAATATGTATTTTAGTAAATAAATATAATTTTCTTGTATAAAAGCTTGGAACAATTTAATCAGAATGATATTCAATTAGTTGAACAAAACCTAAAGAGTTTCATTGAGTCATAACTTCCTTACAGTAATATAAAGAAGGGGTATTCTTTTTATTCATTATTATTTGGATTTCATCAAGATCTCAATTTGAGATACTGTTTGAGTATCGGAGTTTCCTATATTCGAAAGATTGGACTAAGTATATTTCTTTAAGACGATGTGTTGTATTAGAGCATTAATTACCTTTGAAATTTTGAAACTTATTGTTATTTGTTTGATTTTTACTTAGAAAACAACTTCTTGAATGGATTCTACGAATTTTAAAATCACCAATACTTTAAACATTGATTGAACTAATGCCAATGGAGCTATTACATAGCTTGAGAAAATTTGAATGAAAAATTCAGATATTGGCCTTTTGTAGTCATATTTATGAAGTTGTGTAACAGTTTACAGTTCCATTAATTCAACCAATGCGTAAAGATGAAGTAGTTGGGATTTGTATTCTAAAATTGCCCTCCCTACAGCTTAAGACTGGATTTTTTTCTGGTGAAATGATATAAGCCTCAAAATAGAAATAACTCGTTGGTTGTCATAATTACCTCCGAGAACAAATTTGAACGGAGGGCTTGTTTTCAACTGGGGTTGTTTGCTCGTTTGTAAGCAGGGTTACGGAAAAACTTATAGACCAATTTTAGTAAAACTTTTTTTGAAGGTTATATATGTTACAATAGAATAACATTACATTTTGAGATGTCATAGGTAAAATGTTATAACGCTTAATCATTCTTAATTGTGTGGAAATGATTTGATGTGAAGGTTTTGATTCTAACAACTGCCCATTCTAGTTTTTAAATTGCAATAAATAAATTTCTGTTGAATTGAGTTGATGAATCAATTTTTAAAGTCACTTTTGAAGTTCAAATCAAACAAGTATCAATATGTACCAACATTTCATTATTTTAAATTATATAAAATAATTAGTTGATACAACATCAATGTATATAAAATATATTCATTCCAGTCTTTTGAATATTGAAATAATCTAATATTCCAACAATTTGTGAGTTGGAAGTCTTGTTAAAATGCCATCACAATTCAATATATTTACTTAATAATACTTTAAGACAGTCATCATCAATTGAAATTCTTCACGTTTTGTACAACAAATCGAAAATTATTCAAATTGAACATATCAATTTTCTATGAAAAAATTTACATTCATTTACTAGAAGACAAATTAATTAAATTACATTTGTGAAAAGTAATTTTAGTGTAATTAAAGTATTAAATAAGTATTAAATCTTCTTCCGTCCCCTCTACTCTCAAACTATAACTAATGTTTAAGCTCAAATTGGTATCTGTTTTCCTTGTTTTAGAGGGTGAAATATCACATCTATGCAGCTCAAATCAAATACATTTTAGACTTTGAAGACAAAAAATTACTTCATATGTATTGGGACAGCCTAACAACCTTCTTATCTGAGTAAGTTGTGTTAAATCACTTAGTGATATTCTAATTATATTTAGTAAAAAAAGTAAGGTAAATGGAAAAAAAATGGGGAGTAGATGACTATATGGGGTGTGTCAACATAAAAACGATCTTGAACAAAAATCAAGGAAGGGAAAAAATCCCAATTTATTATTATACTTTATATATGCATACAACCCAATATTTAATATACATATTTGAGTCAATTATAGGCTTTTTAGAATTTGTGGGATGAGTTAAGATAGCCAAGAATATTAGCTAGAGTTTAAAGCCTTTACTTGATTTAAAATATTTATATGGTAAGTGTGAATCATTTGCTTAAAATATACAAATGTGCAAATAAAATTATATTATTTTTTAGCATTCCTATGTGCTCAATTTTGACAATATAGAAGAAGATTTTTGTTTATATTGAACCCTCCTTGAACACTTCGAGTCGTAGCTAGGAAACGCCCGTATCCATAATGTCAATGGGTAAAATTATACTAACCATAAAGTATAGTTTTAGACAAAGAGAGTGTATACAATTCTGTATCCAAGTGACAGATTTTCTAAGACATGGTTCGGGTAACTTTTTTTAGCATTACCCAGACGGAACTTGTAGTAGAATTAATTTATCCCAAACTAATGGCATTATCATTTATTTGTTTATTTCATTTTTGCTTCCCTCACTTAAAACATCCACTCCCATTATTCCAAAAAAATCTAAATTACCTCAAATGGGACAATTTGAAAACTCTGAACATAAATGACTACAAGTTTGAGTCTATATCGTTCTGAGTCAAGAAAAAGTTCCCATTCTCCGAGTCAAAGTCAATTCTGAGCCAATATGAATCAACCTCTACTTGATTATGAGTCCCCTAAAAATACTCAAACTGGACTCTAGAACGACATCTTTCGTACTGACTTTATAAATTTGAAAAATGGCCGTGTTCGATCAAAACTGTTCATTTTTGTCAACTATACCCCATAGAAAATTTTTGTCAAATCTGTTTCCTCGTGAAAATTTCTCATGAATGACCCATCTATAAAGTGATTTTTAATGGACGTGTATAAAGAAAGTCTAAGTTACCCCTCTTCTCCACACACGCACACCAACTAAGAACTAGTGGTTGTGATCTACTAAAATATAGGGTATCCTGTATAAGTTGGCCCGCACGTCATCTTTCTACCTTGAAGTTGGAGACAGCGACAGAGGAAAGATAAAATAAAGTTATCGCAACCTTTTAATAATAAATAAATAACTTCGGTACGTCAAGCGAAGGAACGAAAAGTGAAGAATATTTTACTATAACTTTGTGGATCCATTAACTGGAGCTCATATTCAGACGATTGAGTTTTTCTGGAGTCATTTCAAGGATATATCCAGAAAGTTAGGAGTAATGAATACCTCTAAAGAGTATATGGGGAAGAAGTGTCTTAAGGATATTAGTTCTTTTTATAGAATTTTTGACGACATTATAAGTCAATGTCCGATATGAGGTTCTTTCATATTTTTCATTAAGTTTTTTTTTTAAATTCTCGAATAAAATAACTCGAAAAAGGAGGGATCCTTCGCTACATCCGTTTAAGATATCTAAGATGCCTTCCATGAGTTCTTTAAAAAAATATATCCTTTTAAGGGTAAAATAAATTTAAAAAAACTCTTGAAAATATTATATTTAGTGCCCTTTATTAATGTGTACTAATTAAGAGAACACATAATTTGATCGATAACTAAAAAACCCATGAACATACAAATGAGTAAAAAATTGAGACACCCTTAGATATCTATTGGAGATTGATCCATATTTAACCTCTTTAAAATTATTTCATTATAGTCGATAGAGGGTTAAACAAAACACAAATTTGTGTTTACGAAATCCTTTTTTGAGAAATAAATTGTCAAAATATTCCATTAACTATACATATTTGTTATCAAAAATAGTTAAACTTTTTCATTACACAAACTGTTTTAATGAAAAATAAGATGGTTAATATAAATTGGTTAATAATACTTAATATCATTTAACTAAATATGTAAACTATTTAATTTAAAGGTTGTAGAATATATATAGTATACATTAAGCTTATTTAAATTATTATGTAATAAATGTTTCAATATTTGGTCTATCAACAAAATATATGGTTTACAATAGTTTCTAGAATGATTTCATACAAGTTTCTTAATGATAGAAAACTAACGTTAAACAATACCTGTAAGAGTACATAAAGATTAAGTTTCATTTTAATATCT
Source organism: Lepeophtheirus salmonis (assembly GCF_016086655.4). Classification (NCBI taxonomy): domain Eukaryota; kingdom Metazoa; phylum Arthropoda; class Copepoda; order Siphonostomatoida; family Caligidae; genus Lepeophtheirus; species Lepeophtheirus salmonis. The sequence continues at coordinate 67,808,503 of NC_052135.2, forward strand.
CTTATTAAAATCTACCATTTATATAACGCATGTTTTGTACCTTGAACTGTCTGAAAAACAAACAATCAAAATCAACCTTTAAACAGTCTGAATTCAAACAATACCCTAGAATGTATAATATATTCTGTGCATAATAATGAAGTTGAAGGAATTTTGAATTGTCATGAAAAATTGTATAAAAAAGAAATAAGAAATTTCAAAAGATACTATTTAAAGAACGTTCTAGGCATTTCAGAATCAATTGAATGCTAAAAATGGTACAATCAATTCAACAAATATATAAGACACTCAAACTTGAGAGATTTATTGATGAGGCTTCTTAAGAGTTCCAAATTGAATTAACCTATTTATAGTATGTAGAAGAAGATTTTATAAATATTATCTCTATGTTACATAGATTATGTTTTCTAAGATTCATAGTATGGAATTAAATTACATTTTTCTTTTTATAAATGGAAAAAAACAAGGATAAATGATTTGAAAATAATACTTATAGATAATAAATCCCGTGAGTCTATATTTAAAACGTTTTGTTCCCTAGAATGCTTACTAAAGTTTGACACATCATTGTCCATTTCTTTACAATAAGAAATAATTTGATAAAGCTTTTGAGACATCTATAAACAAACAAATTGATATGGAGACAATTGATGCTTTTTTTTAAACTTGAAAGCTTGTCGGAGTCAAAGTTGAATAAGTTTGTCAAGAACTATTGAAAAAATTCCACATTTTAGAATCTACAAAAGAATTAAAGATAATTTAGCTTGTATAATAAATTTATTTAAAATAAAATAATTACTCATAACTTCATAAATAGCATCCTTGCAGCCTCCAGGTAAGATATGCCGACATCCCTGTACTGATTTGGGAATAAAACCCCTAAAGCAGAACAATATTTGATGAAAGCATAATTATGAAAATGGATTGAATGTATCATAATAATATTATGATTGACGTTATGAGGTCGTGTCATGAGAAAATCTATAAACTATGTAGACCCAAGAGATGGAAGTAACAAAGTTAGAGAAGAGCGTAATAGTCGTCTAATAGGTCAAAAATCAATTCATATTTCATCTATCTTGAAGGTACATATGTGGTGTGTCAACATAGAAATAACCTTTAATATGCTAATATTAATTTTTATTATAGAAATTAACAATAATTCGTCAAAAATACAAATGTAATCTAGGATCCATTTTGAGAAGAATCATTCTAGCTGGGTTTTGTATTGACGAGTCACATATGTCTTGCACTAATTCAAATAGAAGCATGAACTAAAATCAAAAAAATGCCCAATATATCATTAACAGAGACACTCTTATCAATTAAAGACTCTATATTCAAATTCCTTAGATGGATTAAGAGATATTTCAGAATGCTCCTTTCATTTAAATGATACTTTATTTTGCTCCTATTTGGCCTTTGAAATAAAATCTATCATATATTTTTCTATTTGTGTGTCCGTGGATAGTTACACTATTAAAGTACCATTTTCTTTTCCTCCAGAGAACTTATCAGAATAGTTTAAAAAAGAAATGAAACATAATTAATTGAAAATACATGTTGTTAATTTAAACTACATATTTTAATAAATGCTAATATTTAGGTCAAATGAATATAATGTATTAATTAAAATATAGATTTACTCTCAGTTTCGACAAAAAAAAACTTATGTTTGCTTAGCCATGATACCACCATTATGTCTTTATTCTAATATAACAATGAGAATATATTCATGTCTGTCATATGAACGCATTTTTTTATGATATATTTTTAATGAGATTCAAAAAATAATAAGCGACATATTTTAGCTACGGTTAAAATGAGTTATAGAGCCCCTTTCTACAACCATTATTTCATATGAATTCCTATGAGTAGGAGGTAAAAAACTTGTCATACTAATTTTAGATCTTGCAGGAGGGGGAGGGGGGATATTTATATAGCAGCATATTTCAAATATACCTATATTTTGACTCAGTTTAAGAGGGACTTTTTCAAAAAGAGTTTTGACCTTGAACTTAATGAAAATCTGCAGGAAATATAAAGCTATTAAAAAAGTTTTTTTGGGGAAGTTTTTTATACAAAGATCTTATTTCTTATGAAGGAGAGTATTTTTTTAATAGTTGGGATCTCATCTTTTATTAGATGAATCATGTGACGTCATGTGACAAAAATGTATCTATTATATTGAAATAAAATTTAAAAAGAAAAATATAAGGAAAAAATCCCTTATCTTGCCTCAAATTTAAAAAAAAAACGATAACTATTTTATAATAATGGAAAAATAACTGGTTAAGATGTGAAATAGCATAGATATCTACTTAAGCTTTTATTATAATATTATATTATTTCCCCTAATCCATCCATCAAGATTATATTGAAAGCGCACTGGATAAGTAAAAATTGTTGCATCTACTTTTTTTTTTTTCAATAATAACAATCTCTTTTGTTCATTATAATACTTATTATCATTTATAAGATACTAAAAAGCATGATAAAAACCTTCACTTCAAGGGAATCCGTCTTATTTTTCTTTATATAATTTTTTTTGATGAAGATATATGCAAAAAGGCGACTATCGTCATTCAATAAAAGTATCACTCTATGGTTCATTAAATACAAAAAAAATCCGTTATCATTTCTTATATAGAAATAAAGCTTATATTGTTTTACTACTTTCAGTTTTCTTTAAAAATTAACCCCATCCTCCATTTTGTTTCTGTCAAATTAGATATGTATAAAAAAAAACTCGAAGAATTTTTTTAGTTTCAGAACAGCTCTCCCCCAACCAAAAAATAATTTTCCTCCTGACACCCCTGAAAATTCAATAACCTTTTTCCTAAATAAGAAATTATGGATTAGCAAGTCTGTAGTAATCCTTGCAAAATGAGGTAAAGTGTTTTACTAATTTTTCTTTTCATCTTTATATGTATTTATGAAGCTTTTTATTACCTCAATGAAGTACATTTATTTATGATAATTTCCCTTGGGACATATTAGGTGTAAAAAAAGACTTTTTTTATGAAGTAGTTTAGTATCTTTATATACTTAAAATTAGGTTGCTTTAATAGGACTATTTTCCTGCCTTGATTTTTGATTTTTTATGATATTCAGAACTTATCCGTGCTAATTATCTAATCCAAGTTCTAATATATTATACAACAAACACTATTTACAAATATTTTTCACTGACTTCGATGAAGTTAGAAGTTTAAGCTTAACTAGAAGATACAACCCACCTATCGGATTCTTTTCTTTTTAAAACTTCACCACAAGTTGTGTTGGGGATGAGCTCCGATCCTCTTATTTATATGATGGTCTTTATTATCAAAATAACTTGTCCCTCCAGGACAAGGCAATAAAAAAGTTAGTATTACATTTTATCAAGACCTTTAGATATAATTCACTGTTATTGATGATCATGTTTTTAAAGAAAAGCACTTATAGAGAAGTGATGAATGAAATCAAATATATAATAAAGTTTACGAACCACTTCCAGCTTGGTAGCAACTTTCCACCTACGCTCAAAAATGTTATGAATTGAAGTAGGGATCTTTGTATCTGCAATAGTTGTCAACAAAATATTATGAAGGCTTATAACAAGAAAGAGTATTCTAGAATGACTTTTATAGTGAAATGGTTCATTAAAAAGTGACTATCCTTAATGAAACAAGTGGCATATGATTTCTTGTTTGTCATTTGACTATATAATGACAATTCATATGACACATTTCACTTATTGTGGTTATGTAGGACTTTCAAATAAAAAATGGTAAAAAAGATATTCTTGTTTTTTAAATGTTGCCCTCAACATTTACCTTTAGGCTGGTAAATGTAGAAAATATTTGAAGTAGATAGCTTCATTTTTGAAAGATATTTTTGAAACATATATTGATCATTAAAAAACTACATATTATATTTTTTCATCTCTTAATGAACATCCAATGTCCAAATTACAACATATAAAAAGTATGATAAAATTCTTTAAAAAATCATGTAATTATGAAATTTTATCAATCTAACGAAGCCTATCGTTATTATATGAGCACATCAATACCTACAGGTTAGGGCAACAAAACGTAGATTGTTAATTAAAGATTATTTTCTGATTACTATCAAAAGGTTTAGTGATTATTTTTTGATATTCTGTTTCCACCGTCTTTTTTACATAAACAAACTATACTAATCAGCAGGTCCAAGAGAATTTGGGTAAAATCGAACTAAGGAAAGAGATGATGTGATATCATGTATGAGTATCAACATGTAAATAGGAAGTATGTCTAATTATGTGTTAATACGTGAAATAAAGATTTTTTTTTTCCTCAACTAGGTCTTTATTTATTCACACATGGACACACATACACAACAAAAAAATTAAATATGTACAGATTTGTAAAATGAATTAAAGAAAATTTGTTTTTAGAAAAAAACATAAATAAACATTATAGTCTAAAAATAATTGTCTCTGTAGACCTCTAAAATCTTACAGATACAACAATTATACATAAAAACACCTCAAGAGATATGAGAAGACATAGTAACTAACATAAACTATTACAAAATGATAATTAAAAGGCCTCATAGTGAGACAAAGTATTACAACAAAAAATCCCAACTTTTCAGCCTGCGATGTTCTGACCGTGTCTGTTGTACATATTGATGATGGTCCTTAAAGTAGTTTCATATCTAATTGAAGAAGATGGGTAATATATTAAAAGATCCAAATCATAATTCCAGGAAGTACTATGCAGTGGGGGAATCTTCAAAGGAAAAGTTGCATATCTAGCAGAAGCATAAATTAAAATAGCTCCCAGATCCATCACCTCAATCACTTTATCCTCCGTAATACGTTGAGTTTTGAAAGCTTTACAGTTTCCAAAAGCACCACTGATGTCTTTTTATTCTTCCAACCGACGCGAATGGTGAGTAGGAATACCAAACAGAAAAAAAGCCTTTGCAAAATTTGGTTCAAAATCTCTGATGTAGCTATGGTTAAGTAAAATAATATTCCAAACTACAGTCAACGTAGGGAAGTCAAAAAAGGCGTCCATAACATTATCATATATTCCTTCACAGTTTCTGTAGGGTAGTCAGAATTTTATTATGCCAGTAGATATATAAAACTGGGATGTAAACTTTTTCACAACATTAATAAATAGATTTGTCTACTCGAAGTGCTTAAGGTGAATTTCTGGATGATGATCGAAAAATAATATTAACTTCATAAGAAATAGTACATTGATAAATGGTCTTATAAAACCTACTACGAAACTACAGGCATCCAATATAAGAATTTGGACATTGATAAAGGGTGTTGTAAACACTAGTGCGAAACTACAATCATACAGTATAAAAAATGTCCCAAAAAATTGAATATATTCCATGTATATATTATTGAAGTGCATAATTATCCTAAAAGTAACTAACTAAATTAGGATAATACATTTTTGGAAATAAATTGATTTTTCGTTGTACTAATAAATTTTCTGATAGAAGGAATTGATAAATTATAATGTGGTCTGGGAAAAATGACGTACAGAATATAGGTGAAGTTCTATATATAAAGATAAAAATGACACTTTTTTCGTCAAAATTAGCCAATTTCAGACATCTTGTACACTCCTAATTTTAAAAACATGTGCCAAATATGGTTGAAGATTTTTGTTCCACAGGTCTAAATCTACAATTAACAACCAAAAATTAAATGGTATTATGATTTTAAGAATATAAAGTGTTACATGTGTTGAATTGAAACAGTTTTTTACTTTTATAGACTCATATAAAATAAAAAACACATTTCAACATTTTGCCACATTTTGCCAGTAACAGGGAAAAATGGAATGATGGAACTTGAAATTTTGAAAACCGTCTTTGTCATACCCGCCAGCAAAATATTTCATAGTGTAGTTAAAGACTATTTATATCCAAAAAACAAGACACACTAATATTCAAAACATCAATGGAACTAACTTTATTCTTTAATGCCTATAGTACAACTTTAAAAACAAATTTTGTTTTTACAAACTATAGTAGGGCAACCATAATTTAATTTAATGCGATTAAAATGATTTTTTTAATATAAAAGACAATGAATTTATCCCTTAATTAACCACACATACAATTTTGGGACATTCTGTTAATTGAATTATAATTTTTTTAGATAAATATTATTATTCAAAAGACTTTTCATAATATTCTTTCTCATGAAATTTAATATTTTGCTAATTTTCGTATTATGGAATGCCATTACTATATATATATTTTGTTATAAAAGAGCTCCTTTTATATCGTTTTTTAATAAATATGCTTCTGTTTGAACAAATAGAGAAAAAAATTACCCAGTATTGTTTTTGTGAGTCATTACAATAGAAAGAATAAGTAGTGGACACCGGAGACAGTTGCGATAGTCCCCTTTTCTCTAATATTAAAAAAACTGCAACATAAAATTTACATCACAATAGTATAAAATAATGTCGACTATAAAAGGACATTCCATATCGCAACCATTCTCGGCTACAAAGACATTCGCAATATTCGAACATTTGCATCAAATTTGTCGTACAAATATTGGTTATTATAAGCTTTAAATATTTTTTTTTTATTATTTGACTATTCTAAGTCAAACCAACTTTGAAGAAATTGAACCCAAGGTCAAAAGTGTTGCAAGTGATCCGGTCTTCCCTACATTGTTTGGAATAATTGGACATTTATATTCTTATATAAATGGAGCATCTTTCATAAGAAAAACTATGATTCATATATATATATGGGGCATTCATTCTATGCAAACTACTATAACTATTTGACAATATGTATTTCAAAACCTGATCAAATTATATTTTACATAAGTAGTAAAAAAACCCAATGCACAAAAATGATGACAAAGGTATCAACTATTGCATTTGAAATAAACTTTAAATTAACTAAAACCAAGGTCATTCCTCTTGAAAATAGAGTCTAAAAATAAAATGTGTTAAGGTATGTGCGATGAGGATGATAGTTCATATTAAAACTCTGCAATAAAAGAATATTATACCTAATATATCTTCCAACTAAACAACTCTTTCTCCCTTAATTTAATAGACTATTCATATAAAAATTTGCCATTAAAAATGGTTTATGAGTTACTTATAAAAAAGGATTGGGAATCAGTAATAGGCTTCATTTTCAATTTTTTTTTTTATTTTTATTTTGAGGCAATTAGAGGCACGTCTTTTTAACAGAGCAATAATATCCCTCCGTTTTTAAATACTTCTTATAGTGTTCGGAATTTACATAAATCCCTACAGATAATATTTCAATTCTAGAGCCTTTTAATCATCAAATTCATAATTTACTGATACTGCGTACTTTTTAAGGGACTTTCAATCATAAAATAGCTCGATTTGGGATCTAAGACAACAAAAATGTATTGAATGAAAATAACACATAATTATTAATTTGAATCCGGATCCTCACTCACATCGATTAACCCCCTCCCCCCTTCCGGCCTTGAAAGTCCCATACTAATATATCAACCCTGGGCACGATTTACAGATAGTTTACTCACTGAATTTGTCCCATGTACCTTATTGCATGGAAATCAACAATTTGTTCCCCTAAAAGTTCGTCCTACCCTCCATGTTTTTGGTTTTTTGAACCTCTTGATGGTGTAGTGCTTTTGTACAATGTTCCTACATTTATAATTTTAATTTTCTTGAATTTAACAGCCAAAAATTACATTGCTAGACCGAACTTTTGCTTATTATTAAACTATTTAGTACAATAAAAACTTTTTTCATTGATATCAAACAGAATCTAAAATGGATATTGTTATTATATTTTAAGTACCTATGGCTAAGTATAATTTCCATGCTGAAGGACAAAACTTTTCTATATACACATTATAATAAAATTTACAGATTATGAAAAAAACGTTAAGTATATAAGAGTGTTCTAGTATTTGCCAGCCTAAAAATATGAAAAGCCGGTCTCATGATGCTTTTTGGGAGGTAAAAAAAGAATAAGTATATGAAAAGCAGGCCCTCAAAGGTCAATTATCCTTTTTCATCACTTCGTCTTCTTCTTTTTTTTTTTTTTTAAAAAAAACCAAGTATTTACTTATAATAGGACACTAACAACGCGTACTTCATTTTTATGGATATTATTTCAATCGGCGTAAGATCTTTTTAGCTAATTCTTCTTCCTGCGAATTCTTCAAAAAATTTGGTTGTTCATATTTGTGTTTGACCCAGAAGAAAGAGGATGATCCTCAATAGTATCGGTAGGATTTTTGAAGTTAATTTTAAGTTCTTTATTAATATATAAGTTTGATATTGTGTTTGTTTTGTTATATTGTATATATGTACGAGTATGGTATATTTGTTAAGTAGTTTGGAATTGCTTTAAAATACTTCAAGTATTTTTAAATTTAATGGAGCCTTAAATTCTTTTTTGAAGATTGTTTTAACTCAATTACACAATAAAAGTTAAAATAAAATGTACTATTCCTTCATCTGCATTTTCCTCCATGTCTGTAAAATTAATTATTAATTTAGGAAATCTTCATTTCTATGTATATTTTGAAATAAATGTCATGAAATGAAGCAGTTGTTGACCTTCCAGAAAAGTAGTCGCATTAAAGTTTGATTTTTAATTAGCTACCTATGTATGTGCCACATATGCTTTTCATTTCTAAAAGTAGAATCGGCCTTTTTGTATTGATTTTTTGTCTATTGATTTTACATCTGCAAATTATATGTACACATAAATATTCTAATAATATTCGTGAACAAATGGTAAATTGCTCCCTTTTTTTCTTCTTTGTTTATGAATTATCAAAATGTGAAATATTCCTATGTGGTGAGTTATCACAAAAACAATCTAGAACACAAATCAATACAAAAATATATATTCACCCTTTCTTTTTTTACATCCTACATAACATACCCCTACAGTCCACTAAGCCATATTTTGCTCAATTATATAGTTTGTATTCAATTTTCTGGGATGAATTGAGTTATTCAAGAATATGTACTACAGGATTTAACCTTTTTTAGTTTGAGAAGCATATATTAGTCCGGATATAGCCCCTTCCAAATATATAAAATATATCAATTTCGAATCTTTTGTTTGTGAGAATGTATTTTTGATAATTTAAGTGCAATTTGTGACGTCTCCTAAGGATTAATGCAAATCATTAGTTGAAAAAAACAATTCAAGCTTGTTTTTGTGTTAACGTGCTACATATGTAGTTTGTACACATGTCTCTAAGGTTGGGCATACCTATATTTCTATGAAATAATATTTCCTGAATTATGAAGAAGATTTCAAGGTTGTAGACGGTGAGTTTGAATGGATGATGCACTTATTCATACCTATGTATACACATACATAGCATATACCTATGTATGTAGTCCTCTGTTGACTTGTAGTTTGATTCGAAGGGCCTTTTGATCTTTTCAAAAAGTAGCAATATAATCTTAAGATATAAAATTTATAAGAAGGTCTCAATTTGAATTAAAGTTTCATTTACAAACCACATAATGTTTAAACGTTCATTAGTAATTTGTACTTAAAAATTATTGTATATCGATTTTTTATACAAAAATAATTGGCTTTGCCTTGTAGTTGGTTAGTGTTGATGTGATGTCTATCATGTTGCATGTTGTCAAACTCTTTATATGTATTGGAGGTGGTTGAATATCCGAATTTGATCAATCGATGATGGGGTCTATAGGGAAATGAACGACTATTTATTTGAGATTTTCAGGAAATATGAACTTTATTGTTAAATATTTTGTTAATTTTTAAGTATCTCCCATTTTTAACAATTATGGTGAGAAATATGAATCTTGGAGAAGCTTGATTGGTATTTTTAACTTAATATAATCAAATGGCTCAAGTTTTATGCCTATTGGAAAAAAATAATTTGGTTAAACAAATCAAATCTCGTATTGTAATATTTATGCATCAAGAGCGAAACAATAAAATTTATACTTTTTCCACCATAATCATTTTTAATAATCACAGGGACGTTCCCAGGATTATATATATATATATATATAGTTTTTTTTAGGTTAGGGAGGCTTGTTTTTCTTTAAATTAAAAAAAAATGATAGAATGAATTTTTTTTGGAAAAATTTTCAAATATAAAATTTTTTGAAAAAAAAAATTCAAAAATTCGTGGCTTTTCATAGAAAATTTAATTTCTTGGGAAAAAAATTTGAAAAATTAAATTACTTTTCAAATATTAATTTTCTTGGATAAAAATTAGAAAAATTAAATTAATTTTCAAATATTAAATTTTCTAGTAAAAAGCAAAATTTTCTTTGTTCGGGGGTGAGCTACAGCCCTCCAGCTCACCCCCTTGGAAGCCCCTGAATCATCAATACTTAATAAATAGTAACTCTTAATAAAAATTGTAAGGTTGATTTTGTCTCTCGGATAGTGTGAAGGGCGTTAATCATCCTCACAAAGAAATCAGTAATAAGACAAAAAATGTATTATATATATTGGGAAACAATTTCCAAATTATTTTCATAATTCTACACAATTTTTACAGATACTCCACTCTCAAAATTTGAAAAAGTTGAGCGAGGCCCCTCAAAACGGCCCCCTCTATGTACATAATGCAATTAACAACAAGTACCTAAATTTAAATGTATGTAATAACCAAAGATGTGAAAATGAGCGCAATTTTTACACGTGGTAGGTCATAATTATAGCTGGTTCAAGTTATTATATATATATGTATATCTGTCGTAACTTGTACAAGCAAACAGTACAATTGAATCAACAAACGCTTAAAACCCGTGCATTTTCACTTATCTAGTTATAACAAATAAATAAAAAACTGTCAGATATAATTTATTACATTTATAAAAAGCTGCAATATTTTTAAGAGTAACGAAAGTATCATTTTTATGGCTACAGAATGCTCAAAAATACCTAAATATGAGCACAGTAGTGAAAACTCAATTTCCACCTACTTTAGGGTTTATTTAGTTTACTATTGTGTTTCAATTATAGGATTTTTTACATAATAAGAATATAATAAAACAAAGGTATAATTTCTAATATAAATGTTAAACCAACTGTTAATGAAAAAAAGTATTTTTACTTTTTTTTTTTAAATAATAAATTATAAGGTGTTTTATTAGATTTATTACCGGTAGTTTGAAATATACATGTTTGTAATCTCTGGACCATAAATGATCAAATAGTGTTCAAAAATCATGCAAATTATAGCAGTTATTTTGCTAAGTAATTACATGGACCTTAAACTACATAGTTTTTAAGGGATAAAGACATTACTTCAGGGTAAAAAAGTAAGGATGAATTTAGAAAATGGCTACGGCTGGCATGTTTAGGTTTTATAAGTGTTAAATAGACGTTGCATATTTCTTTTTCAAAATTGGTATTCTTCATTTTACGAAAAAAATAATTTGATCTTGTTTTTAGGGGAGTGGAAATATGGGTAATAATCGGCAACTTTGGTCAATAAATTATTATTTTTAAACTCCCTAAAGACACCCGATCTACTTATCAATATATAATGTATACGTCATAACTTCTTTGTACACTTTTTACTTTATTAGAAAGAAAGAGAACACTAGGCTTAATATTAATGATACAAAAAAATTATTAAAAAGGAGAGGAAGGATATTTTAATCTCTATTATTTTTTTAAATACAGAAATATTCCGCAATACAAAGCTCCAGGCGGGTTCGTAACTTACGAAAGACTTTCCTGTGTGTGACTGCCAGAATGTTGGCCCATTCTTCTACCACCTTGGCTTTCACACTGCTATGGTAGTGAGCGTTGGTCTTCTTATTTACGGCGCTCCATATGAAGGGGTCAGTTGGGATCAGGTTGGGGGGAGTTGGGAACCCACATCTTTTTGGACCAAAATCCATCTGTCCCTAATTTGTTGATAAAATACTTTTGGGTGATCTTGGAAGTGTGGCGCGGTGCTCCATCCCGTGTCCATACCCAATTTCCAATGCCGTAAGTTACGTTAAAGGCGGGAAACACCTTCTTGGCCAATATAATTTTATAATCATAGGCCTTCAAGTTCCCTTTTATCCACACCGGTGGAAACACCTTACCGTCTGAACCAATGACATGTTTATGTCCAAAAGGATGAAAACTTTCCTGTTAGGTTTCATAAACTTATTAAGGATGATTTTCGATCGTTCCAGCCTCGTTTGTCTGTGTAAAGCTGTTAAACCCTCAACTTTTGTAACTGCCCTAGACTTGAAGCCCAAATCCTCTTTAATGATACACCGGACAGCCGTTTCGTGAACCATGAGGTCCTTGTCCATTTGCAGGATGTTGTTCTATCTGTCTTCCCCTTCACACTAGTTTATGAGGCTCTCTGTACGGACCGATTTTGGTCTTCCTGTCCTATGACGATCGACAAAGGATTCGGTTTCGTTGTAGAGCTTCTTGGGGTTGTATACAGTGGTCTTACTGATCCAGAAGTTACGTGCAATCACCGATTTTTTGACGAAGTTTCTCTATTACTATATTTTGGAACTCCTGAAAGACCTAAAGCTGATTTTATTTTTTTCAATAAACACCTACCACTTGTTATTTCTCCCTTTTTATGAAATGCGAAAAATTTAAACGTTATCATTTGTATAAAAAGTGTAAAAAACTTATGGTTCATACGGTAAGCCAAAGATCTTGTAAACAAGTTATTTTACATGCAGGAGTTATTCAACTTATAACTCCTAACATAGTGATTCAAAGACGATCCCTATCCTTTAAACATGTATAAATAAGTGCATTTTTCCGATTCTTTCAAATGGGCTTGTCTAATCTACAAGATACATATCTTATCGAATTTAACTTTAAATGAACTTATAGTTCATATTTATGCATACAATTTTAATATAGTACCCAAATAACTCGAATACAGATATTTATAAGCTAACCTTTCCACTAATGTATTTTTATAAATTCGGCTCGTCAACACAAAAACAATTGGGAATGTTTTCTCTCAAATTGAGTGTGGATTGCATTTGTACTCTTCAACGAATTATCATCAATTTTTATCAACAAATTATTATTATTAACCTTTTGGAAACGCAAAAATTGCACTTAAAAATAAATTTATTTAAAAGGCTATATTGGGGACAATATAAGTTTCTTAAATAGAATAATGGTTTTATATTATATTATGTTCAAGATTGTTTTTATATTGGTACATCACAAATATTCATTTACATCATTTTTTTTCTTATAACTTATTTGTTTTGTCATCCTGGTATTTTTTTCCTGCTGTCCAGTCAATTGCAATACAGAAAATTGTTTTATTATAAATCTGATAATTCGGTTTTTATCAATTATTTGATAATTTTATTGAATAAAAAGAGCCTTTTTTATAATACTTTATACCTGTTTGTCATCTCTGAACCTTAAAGGATCAAATAATGTGGTACTGTACAAATCAAAGAAAAGATTTGAAAGTTAAGAAATTATAAATTTTACCTTTAACATAGCGGGTTTTTTTTTTTTGGGGGGGGGGATATTTGGAGATGTTACACTTTAACATAATAAAAGTGAGACATAGTACATTTGGCCAGTGCTAGGTATTTTCTTTGGGGGGATTATGTTCAAATTGTTCAACTCTAATGAGAAGATTTGTATCGTTTCATTTTCCCCCAAAATAATAAAAGACCTTATTCATTTTTAATCAAATAACAGTTTTTAGAGAATAATGTGTTAATTTGTTTTTTATGACATTTTTTAGAAAAAAGTCAATCCTTTTTTGTGTCCCTTTCCCTAGACTCCCTAAACTGTGTCACTATTTAGTTTCATACAACCAACCCACGTGGATCTGCCTGTGCATGGTATATAATTAGTGTTGTATAAGTACTCATTTATTCGGTTCAGTCTAGTCTTAGGACTAAGACTGTCGGTCCTTTGTCAATACTAGAACTGTTTAAAAAAAGAATAATTAAAGTTAAGTGACATCATTAAGGACCAAACTTTATAAGTTTTTATGACAGTACGTAGGACTGAACTGGATTGAGCTGAAAGTGAACTTGACAGAACTGCAGTTTACAGTCCTAAATGAGGACTGGCATAACGATATATATAATATAAATAAAAAATCCCTGCATTTTTTATTTGCTTCCAGTCCTGCAACAATGTAAAAGGAAATCAGATAAACTTATTCGATGTGATCTATGAATATTGTTTTTATAGTTTTCTAAGTCAATAAATTAGTTTATAATATACATACATATTGAAAACGTATAAGGAATTGTGTATATTTAATTCAATGGGCACTCAGTCAATCTGTTGTTGTTTTTCTAGTGTTTTTTTGTATTTTTTCATTGGGTTGAAGGAAAAATATTTTTATGTGTTGTTTTTTATTTAGAGGGGGGGGGGCGATGAGGAAGCAACATCGATAGGTCGTATCTTTCTTATTCAATACAAAGGAAAAAACATTATTATTTTCATGAAAAATATGAGCATTTCCATATATATTATTCATATATTCAAAATAAATTAAAAATTTCCTTAAGGCCTATCTATGTACTCTTGAAAATATGGACATAATGTGTGTTTAATATCCTATATGGCATTTATAACGTTAGCTCAAATATCTGTAATTTATATATATATTTTTTTTATTATAAACAAGTCGTATATCTTATAATTTAATTAAACTGTACAAACATATTTTATGTACCTATAATTGCTAATATATAGTAAGGAATTGTTGAAAATATTGTATCCTTTATATGGAATTTGTTTCATACTGTTGATGTACGGTATATTGGTACTACCACGATGCTGGTTGGTGATGCATTAATGCTGTACTATACAAATTAGTATTAGAACCAGGTTTCTGCGACATTATGTTATAAAAATTGTCATCAAATATATTTATTTATTTTTCCGCCAAAATCTTTGAGAACCCATAAAAATGTAGATGTAACTCCCTCCTCATTTCAACAAAAATTTTACGAACCTCTTTGTAAGTGAATGTTCTTAATGACATTTTTTTAACATTTTAGCTGAAATAGTATCTAAAATTATGGAAATGCCAATAGCAATTTTAGTACCGGAACTGGTAAAAAAAATATTGGTATTGTAGGGCCCCAAGAGCCAGGGGGTCATGTAATTTTAAATATGTCATAAAATTAAAAAGTTTTCAAAGTTAAAAAAATCCTAGTCCCAAATATATATATTATATTTGTTAATTAATTTTATCAGTAGTATGTATTTATTGGTTTATTAATGTGAGTCACGCATAGTCCGTCTAACCAGATATCCCCACCAATTATCAGTTTATAGATATTCTTACAACTTTGAATAAAAAAATGTCAATTGGGATTTTATATTATGTAGGAATTACACATTAGGTTTGGTTTTAAGAAAAAAGACTATTACTTAGAAATGATTACTCAGTAACAAAAAAAACCATTCATTTCATATCTAATTTCCTTATTTTTACACGGAAAATTTTAGAAATGAAGGCGTCATGAACTCATGACTTAATTGAAGGCATTAATTGCCTTTTTTTAAGCTAAGTAGGTTTACTTATGTAACTGCCTTAAAAGTTAATTTTAGTATGTACTTAGAAAAGGAATATAAATGGATTATTATTGATTATCTTATAAACTACAGAGCAAGGAAATAAAGTAGAGACTATTTGAAAATAAGTTAATCCACAAAAATTTGTAATGAAGACTTCCAAACTCTTACTCAAATTTATGAGCATTTGTGACTTTTGGTTCTCGTGAGCCTTAGATGTGCGGATTTTGGACTATTTTTGTTGTTGTTTGCGTAGCGCTATTAAGGACAAATATTCAAATAATCATTATATATATATATATATATATATTCTAAAAAGTTAAAATAATATTGTTATTCAAATTAAAAATGTATTAACGGGTCGATATCATTTGATTTTGTCGATTAAGGTAAAATCAAATACTGACACTTTTTTTCAATATGAGTACAATATTATTAAAATTTATGACACATCTATATTGCCGTTCTTAAACATATTGAGCGCCCTGTAATGTTTTACAATTATTCGTTAAAAGCAGATATTCAATGTATGTTAATGAACTTTTATAGGATTAAAAGTTAAGATGCATTTTTTTAATGGATACCTACGTAATTATTAATAATGTATAATATTATTTAAATTCCAATGTCTTGTCGATAAAGCTATTATTAATTATTGTTCTTCTTGAATAATTAATTATATTATTCAAGAAAATGTATGCAAGACTCGTAATTACTTATGGAAAATCATCAATATATGAACTATTCTATACGTCATATATAATTGATGTAAAGACCGTATATAAATACAAAAACTTGGTACATTAAATGATTAACGACGTGATCTTTATTTTATTTATCAACCTATCCTCCAAAGAAATATAAGAAAATCCCCCACAGTTATTAGTTGGCTAATTCTTCCAACTACTATTCTTTTTCATTTTAGAGTAGGGAATCGGTCATTTGAATTAACATGGAACCAATGAACGCTTAGAAAATTAATATATAAGCCCGCAAATTCTAAGTATTTTATTGCTTGTAATATTTTTTACAGTTGACAATCTGAACAGTGTTTTTTATTTCACAAAACTTACAAAACTGTTCTCAACATATTTTAATTATTACAGAGAGAACATCTAAGAATAAAGGAACTACTTGTGCTCGTTTGCTCCTGAAAGATGGAGAGTCACATTTTTTATTTGTTGGGGAATTAGAAGTAGAAGTTCTTGTTAGATTCAAGGATCGATATCCTAGTAATTTCTGCATATATACTCGCTATATACGGAGTGGGATTTGGGCTTGTTTCCTTCCTCTAATAATTACTTGTAGATAATTTAATGAAACGTCATCACAGCTAAGTTTCTTTTTCACAAACATATTTCAAATTATCAGGGTTT
This sequence comes from Lepeophtheirus salmonis, assembly GCF_016086655.4. Lineage (NCBI taxonomy): Eukaryota > Metazoa > Arthropoda > Copepoda > Siphonostomatoida > Caligidae > Lepeophtheirus > Lepeophtheirus salmonis. The sequence continues at coordinate 67,825,413 of NC_052135.2, forward strand.
CCATGTTCATTTTTTGTTTCTTTTTTTATATCAAATTTAGAAATAAAGCGCAATAGTAATAAAAAAAAATTAGTTAAGAAAAATATATCTATTATGAATTTATATGTTAGTAGGATAATAGTCTGGATTAGTAGTTTGTGAGGATAAAAAATGAAATTTTTAATTTTATTTATAAAATTGTGTAGGTCAATTAATTGTTTTTTATATACATACTATTGCCAGAGATGTGGAAAAGATGATTTACTCTTACAAGTTATTATATCACAAATGTAAATTGTACAATTTTATTCTCTCAAGCTTAAAGTACATTTACTCATAATATAAATAACTTATTTGATGCAAGTCAAAATATAAGCAATTGTAAATATATAAAGAGTCGTACAAAACAACAGGTTAAATAAATTTTATTTAAATATATAATATATAAGCAAACCTAAGGATCACATCAAGTACATATGGATGTAATCAATCATTCATATGGGAAACATGTTTTTCTTTAATGTGGGCAACATTTGTTTAATAAATATGAATTATGAATCCTTAATTATATATTTCAATTTCTATTCTAGCTTTCGGGTTATTTTGTTACCTCGCGGTTGTAGCCAAGGTAAGTTAAATGTCTTTTATTTATTCATTTGTACCGAAATTTCACAATCCTTTAAAAAATACTTTTTAATTAAGCTTCCAATGTAATATTTATGTATATACAAGGTATTTTATTTATGAAAGTCATTCTCTTGGACGACATGGCTTAACGAGTGTTCAGATAATTATACTAGATCTCACAATATGTATATGAGATTAATCAACAGAAAACCAATTTGGATGACACTTTTAATAATGATTATATGTATATGATTTATTCAACACTAATTATATTCATTTTTATTAAGAAGATATTATAATTAGATGCCACAAATTAGATCTTAAAGCCCCCAGTCACATTTGAAGAAATGTAACAATAGATTTTTTTTTATATTTGAACGGCACTTTAGAGCAGTATAAGCCACATAAATTAAATAAAGGATCTAGAGAAGTGGTGACCAAAATATGACTACTTGTGGAACGGAAAATACTTTTTGAGACATTTAAATTCAATCATCGTCACGGCACAACACAGTCCCTCCTCTGTAAATCCAATATCCTTTATATCTGGAGCAGATGTCGCCATGATAACCAAAACTTCACAAAAGTTTGTTGATACAACAAATTTTCTGCCAGCAAAAAAGAGACAGTATATAGACTTCAAAGACAATTTCTATGTCAGATGGAGTAATTGTAATACTACAATGTTTGCTTATACTCGATCAACTCTATCCAATTAAAGAAACATTTAAAAAAAGTCCATAATTGATCCGGATTATAATATGCTAATAAAATACTGAAGTGATTATATGTATAAAGTAAATAATATATTTAAAATCTTTCTTTTTTTTTGTAGTATATCGTTTAACTATTTGAAGAAAAATGACATTCAAAATACCCTCATAATTCACAAAAAAAGATGTAAAACTTTCCTAAGAACGTGTTCAATTATTTGTGGATATCCATATTAGTATTGCTTAATTTTTATAAAAGCCAATGTCAGACTTACGAAATAGTTAACCTTTACTTAGCTACATTCATTATGCAAAGCTGTAACTAATTGTATTTATATGTGCATTTATAAAGGAGGATTTATTGCAAGAGTTGTTAGTGTGGCTTCGTATAGTTTAACTGGGATATATGTATATATATATATTTCACTGATGTCTTCAGATATTAAATAATCTACCGAAAGCGGGATAATATAATATATATTTTATTTAATACTTGACTTTTTGGGATGTACATTCCGATAGAGAAGCCCTAGTAAAGACGTCCTTTGGAATATTAAATAAATAAAATCCCTTATCATTGAGGTATTACAAGTTATTTGCACTTAGAGATACGTATTATTTATTCATGCATTGAAGAAGATGAACAATATTTTTTAGAAGTAGAAACACCCACAAGGAAATCATAAGTTTGGCAACATTATAAATATATAAATGTACATGGGGCTGGCAGGATGGCTCTTAACAAAAACAGTATGTATCAATTTTACATATGTTGTACTAAACATTGAAGAAGTATTTTTTCTTTAATTTTTTGGCTATCATTCTTTAAAAATGCAAATATACTTTGAAGGACGTCAAAATAAATATTTAGATCCATTGGATTTGAAGGTCATTTTTCTTACTACAGAAATAAAAAGACAATTATTCAAAAAAGAAACACTCAGATATTTTGTACATATGTGATCTTTCAATACAAAAGTAAGCTTGAATGAACTTGATTTTATTTTTATTCTTCAAATAATCAATGTCCATAAATATTAATAAATGATTCCGATTAATCCTTTGTAGATACTTCAAAAATGTTATGATAGATTATTCTATTAAAAAAAGTCAATCAGAAAAAAACTTTGTTCTACATCAGTGGTTCTCAAACTATAATACTTACTATAACTTAAGAGATAGGTCTTAGATTTGGGATTTGAATAAAGAGTAAGACTATTAGGAACCATTAAACACACCATTATTTACATTATTGACACTCACTAATATAGAAATGTATACACAAAACCTTTGAGCGCATTTATACTTTATGCACTCAGAGTGTTAACATCAAAAACCTTAACTTTCTTATTTTTCCTAAAACCTAGTCATGTTTGGTATCAAATTAAGGGTCGTGATTTGAATAACACAGATATAAACATATTATGGAACAATACATGACTACTCAAATGGCAGACTTCAGTCTGAATCCAACCCTTTTGAGTGTATAGTTGGGCACAGGCACAAGAGGAGCTAAAAAGGGCATTTTTTAAATTGCAGGACCCCCGGAAATAACGGGAATAAGTACAGTAATAATTAAATAATAATACTATAAAAAATACAGTGAAATTAAATAATCTTTTTTATACTTAATAGAAAAAAGATACATTTGAGTCTAGTTTTAACTCCTTATCTTCTTTATTTTATCATTATCACGAATAAAGCACAGGTTGATGTTTAAGAGCCATTTAGGAATTATGTTATCCGGAACAAAAAAAAAACCTATATAGTAACTGATGAAGCTAATTTTTGGGGTTGTATTATTGTAAAATACACAATGCGACACGCTGGTTAAAAATCACCTCTGTATATGCAGGCAAACCTAGTTTAACGCCCACAGGTTTTGAAACGTGTCACTGCAATAAGTGGACATATCCAGTTTTAAAAATTATACTGGTTACAAAATATAAAAACTTGATTTAAGAGGACAACTCCATTGAGAGATAACTTTTTCAGTTTCCCTTGCCTGACAGCTTAATACAGTTTAAAGAGTATAATTATAATAATTAAATATCTTAAATTATGAAATTATTAATGCAAGATTTACTATAGGTGTGGAACTCATATAAATCTTGGGTAAAGGGTTTCCCGAGAGATAAACCCTATATAATACATAGGCATTTATTCAACGCTTTAATGAGTGTATGAACAATGAAATACACATTTCATACATAATATTATGAAATTGCACAAGAAAATTAACATCACGTTTCACAGCTATGCCTACACTGTAAATAAGCACTTAAATAAAAAATACTTAAAATATATTAATATTTCTTAATTTAAAAATATTAACTAAGTAGAACTGTTTAGTAGTCATTTCATAGCAGAGGGTTGTTATAACCTTGAAGGCAAAAATGCATGTGTCAAATATTGACACATGTAATTCTTTGTATGTAAGTACTAGGTTTATCATTTTCCAAGAATAAAAAAGTTTAAATTACGGAATCCCCATAGTAAATAATAAATACTGTGAAATTTAAGTATAGGTTTTATGATATTTTGGAGATGTTAGATATTTACATTTATTTTGGAGTTGCAAAATACGTCTTCTTGAGAAGGAAGAATTGAAATTATATTTTTGAAAGGATCTATATAATATGCAATAGGGAACTTTTAAAATAGACTCAAGGTTACTCTACTCTTGGACATTCTTCCTTGTACACATTTAAGATTACATGTCAATTACATGTCAAATTTGAAACCGATAGATTGATGTTTAAGTAGTGTTGTATTTTTAACTGAAGATTTAAAACGCGGAGTACCTAAGACATACAATACCCATTGGAATAGGTTTTTTTAAACTATCTTATCTAAAAAGTTATTTTTTTATAGTTAAAATATCAAGTTATTCCGCATCAAAGCTAATCACTTCACTACTCATTGTATCATAGACACAGTTCACATTGGGGACTCAAGCAAACAAAAATTAAAAATGGTAACTCTACTATGTAAAAATTTGCGTTATTCCACTTACATACAAATGTGTCAATTTTTCTGACTCTTATCGGCTCATCAGAGTTTAAAAATTGATTGCTTGAATGTGAATTATACTATGGTAAGTTGTAAACAATTACCAACTTTTATATAATAATTCCATAAATCACAGATGCAATAAATTGGCTAACTACAATCAACTTTTTTTTGGCCTCTTTTTAGAGGATAAGTCGCGATATATATAACAGAGGTAAAGACTTGCCTTAATCATTAGAAAATCTTGCGCGACAAATGTTAGTTTTCTAAATATCATCAGTTAAATGAGATATGAGTACTGTTTTGAAGTTTAGTTTTCTTGTAAAAGTATAATAATTCGTTAAAAGATCAATATGACAGAGTAAATGTGCCTGAAATTTGGCGTTGATGTTTATTATTAATGTACATTAATTTTGCCTGGAAAGTGTAAACACATGAATATATTTTTTTCAGTACATTCTCCTTGAATTGTACATTATTCATCAGGTCCGGTTTTTCCGTGAATAAGGCTCGAAAAAAAGATAAAATGCAGGGTCCTTAGACTAGAATTTTTCATTTGGGATAACTACTTCATAATTTTTGTTTATTGAAATTTAGAATGACTACTTTAAAATGTTTAATAAAAAATTTGACATTTTTTGATAAACTTGATATTTTGTAATAATGTTCTGATTTTTTTTTATAAATGTCGTATTTTTTATTCCTATATTATGTACAAAAAAAACCTTTAACAAGTTATTATTTTCATTTTTTAACATTTAGTATAGTATGCAAAAGCATTTCGAATTTTGACGAAAAAAATTTGTATGAGATCCTATATTTTATGTTAAAGCGTGGGACACAGGACAAGTATCCTGTGGCCTCCGAATTAAGACTATGCATAATTCCAGTCAATTACTATTGTTCTATGTAACCTAGCATTGCTTGTATATTCACTAGATAGAGTTTGATCAATTTTCTCGAGTTTTGAAATCAGGATATACAGAAAATATAATAAGTATAGTTATATAAATTGTATAGATATTATTGATGCATGAATATGATAATAACACAATATTTAACAGAAAACAAAATTTGAAATATTTGATTATAATAGTTTAAAAATACCAGTCAAGTTTCTTCAGGAATCAAATCTCTGATCAAATCGGTAATAATATATTAATATAAATATTTATATAAAACAAAAAATATTTGTATATAAAGTTTCAACTGAATTGGGGAACCCCCAACATTAATTGTCCTTTAATTTGACATGTAATAGTCTTTCAAGGTATAACCAGTTTTCCAATGCCTTTACATCATCGGTCTCTCAAATTCTGATTTTCAACCAACTCTAATATTCACCTTGATGAATGAAATATTTTTTTCCAACGCATTAATAACTATTTTATTTGAGATACAACAATGAAATATAACGTCCTTCAATTGTAATGTAAAAATTTGCTTGAATGAGTGGCGTGTTGGCCTTTAGTTAAAAAACTAATATATATGTCTTTCATTTAAAATATGTGACTCCTTTTTCCCCCTTTAATTGTTCCAGTGGAATTACACTGATCAAATATAAATAAACATTATAGTATTACAATTACTCCATTTGATCTAGAAATTGTCTCTAAAGTCCATATACATATTGTATATTTTCATCGTCTAGGAGTGAGCGAGAATCAAATACATTGTGTAAAGAATTTCATTTCTTCAGAGCGAGTAGTTCATTGAGCTACATATACTTTTTTACATATTGTACATCTATTTAGCCAATCAACACAAAAGTTTGTATTCTATGACAAATATTGTGAATTTGTAACATCAAATTATTCTTTTTAAACCTCTGGAGGCAATGGAAACTGTATTTTAATTAGTTAAATTTATTTTATTTATAAGATCATATTGAGGGCAATATAAGTTTTTAAATCAAATATATGTTTCAAACTATGGTTAGCAGTCTTGGGTATCTTAACTTATCCCACAAATTTGAATACAAAGCTTATAATTGCATCAAATATTTCTATAAAATATTGACCTATATGTGTATATATGAAGTAAAAAATAAAAGGATTTTCTCCTTATATTTTTTATGTTCAAGATTGGTTTTATGTTGATACACCACATATGTAAGTATGTACGTACTTTTCATGTGCAAATTTCAAGGACAGTCATAAAATTTATATTCCATCCCCTACCTAGATATATTCTTTATTTGCTATTTTATAATATTATATAGAGGTCAACAACATAAACCCATCTCTGGTGTCTCAAATTACATTTTATGAGAAAAGAAGGTAGATTTATCTATCGGTTGATTGCGATTACGACTTCCTTGTAAATAACATATTGTAGACATATACTCTGCAAAATGATTAAAGATGAGTCGACCATCCTCATATTATTATTTTATTTCCGTAAAAAAGCATTTGTTCATTATTATTATTCCTGTTAAAATATTTAAGAAATATTTGTTCACTGTAAACTCATTAGCATCGGGAAGAACAATATTTATTGTTATTGATTCAGCACATTTTGTAGGTACATACATAATCATGAAATAGTTGGCCAAATCCTTATATTTAATTCTTGGAACCAAGAGGAAGTTTAATAATAATATTATTGTAGAGACTATGTGGAGTAAAATGAATCCAGGAAGCTATACGCATTTATTTTTTTTGAATGGATAATAAAGTTAATTTTTAAGGATGGACTTCTTCTTCTTCATTTTTGCAATGACCATAAATATTTAATATCACATACGTCTCTTTGGACTATTTATGCGTAATAAATTAGATGTAGATACATTGTATCAACATAATGGAAATATATATCTCATTTATCTTAATACAGGGGCTTCAGAATTAGAGTCCCATTACTTTAACATGATTAAATTAAGAGTATGGAGATTTCATTACAGCCGTTAGAAATATTGCAACAATTCAAGCCTAGTATGGTCAAGGGAAGGTCAAGTCATTTCCAGGCTAAGCGAGGACTTCCTGATGGAAGATGTTGTGCGTACTAGCTGCAAGTCAGTGACAATGCATCTCCACCAAGTTGTTCTGAAACAGGGCAAGCACATTGAGATGTATAGAGTTGTAAATTGTAAGCATTTTGGTATGTAAAAAAACAGCACTGAAAATTAACATGCTTACCCTGATAATTTGAAGACTGTTTGGGAGTAGAGCAGCTTAGCTGGTATGACGTTTACCTGGATTAACTACAAACAGCTATGAAAAGAAAGGAAATAAAAACAAATTCCAATTCATATCAAGGAAGGACATTGGCTGGAAGTACTCCGATGTCGATCTTAATCCTACTCTGAGTCTAACATGAACTTACACATATAATTCTGCAACAAATCACCAATATTATTCTACATCTTTCATGTTCACACCTGTAATTACTTTATACTTAGCTCTTTTCTCCTCAGAAATTAAATAATATTGATAACAGCTTTAGAAAAATAAAAGTAAAACCCTTTTGAGGTTGCCAACGACAATGAAAAACTAACACGATGAAAAATCCTAAGATTTACAACTCTAGAGATTTATGAATATATTAAACATGTAAAAATAAGTTATTAAATATTTCGATACAAAGCATAATCTTTGAGTAATTTAATATTTTTGATGGCACTCGAATTCATGATCAGCATATTCTACATGCATACAATATGCAAATACACCAAATAATTCAAATGATCATAAAAAGGATTTAAAAAAATATGCCAAATAATATGTAATAATGTTTTACCTAGGTGTAAGATGTAGGTTGATATTTTTTTTTTTTGAGTAACAATTATATCAATAACAATTATCAATATAACTTATAAATTGTTAAACCTCTTCTCTAATAGAAAATTAACTATAACCAGGCTTGGAAGACAAGCACTGCTCATTTTTTATCCCCAAAAAGACGGAAAATTTAAAACATTAGAAGTAAAAAACAAACAAATATCCAAATTAAATTCACCAATGAATGTGCTGCCTCTCCTAAAAAATGACATTGACTAGGGATGGGACTTTTAGTAGAGCGCCTGGAGAATAAAACAGTAACTTTTCTATACAAAATTCAACTCTTAACAAGGACGTGATACAAAAAATATTCTTGATTTAAAACCACAATCATAAGTTAGAGTTATAATTTTTTTCTCATAGAAAATGCTTGAACCTCTTTCCTTCGAGGCTCTTTAAAAGAAAGTGGTGAAACGGGGATATATTTTAGTTGGCTACGAGCATAATTTTTTTCCACTATGGAACTCTCATGAGTATCTCTATAACTTACTACGCAACGTCCATGAATTCACAAGTTGAATATTTGTATAAAAAGAAGAAAAATTGCATTAGTCACGAATAAAAACGATAAAGTTACGTCATTTGCTGTTTCAAGTCACCTTGTTCCGAGTCCAAAATCAAGTACTACTACTCTGAGTAGATAAAAATTAATAAAATAAACGTCCTTTCCTAAATTTCTCACAACATTTCTTTCTTAAAATCAGAGTTATTCAAAAACAACTTTGATTAAGATTGGTATTTATCATCTGTATTATTTAGTACTGATATATTGCGAGTGTTATCATATTAATATGTGCTTATGAGAGTATTTAATGCACATTCTCCTTAGATGTCAGTAGGACTTCACTTGCAGTTAAAGATAGTCCAATAAAGCCTTATTCTAGGTTACAACAATTTATGGGACTATCTTTTTAAAATTATAGATATTAAAACAGAAATAGAAAAATTACTTCATCCAGACCGATTTGACGGAGATCCGAACTCTCTAGATACGGACAAGCATTGGAATTAATAGAAGTTTACTTCTATGCCCCTTTTCTTGAGTCCTTACCAGAGGCACCAAAAGAGACCAAATTAATACTAATGAAACACACTATGAATTATGAATTTATTGAAGCACCTGGGTAACAAATCATGTGAAAAAAATTTAAAAAAAGTATCAGAAGGTTCAAGCCCGAATATAGGAGATCATTCTTCAATGCGTTTACACTGTACAAATTATCAAATATTAAACGAATATATATTATTTTTTTAAGAAAACAACATAAATTGGAAGTATCAATCATCACATCTGACCATCACTTAATTACATATACTTATATATGTAATTAATGAGAAACAATACATTTTTAAATGATGATGAAACGAATGATTTACATAAGTAGTACGTGCACATGTTTCCTGCAAGGAATTAACGTTGAAATTGACCTCGTAACATTGGGTGGTATCTATGTAGATATGTAAAAGTAGAAGTGGGAAGAGGAGCACTGAACTGAAAAATATTTAGGTCAATGCCATTAGTCTTACATACATACATTAGGCATATTGTCTGTGTCGGCATACAAAATATGTATAGGTAGATATAAAAGGATTAAACATTATATGGATATAAAGAGATTAGATCCGGGTTGACTGTTGAAGTGAGTATGTACTAAACTGTCCCGTTTTCAAGTTAATATTTTGCTGTCCCAAGATTTTTTCTACTGAGGATAATCAAAAAATGTACTTTAGCGAAGTTTAAGGACTCTCAGATCATTTTTGGCGTAGGCCATTGCGATTTTATAAAATAATTTTTGTGGGATGGGGTCAATATTAGACCTCTTCTACCGTCCCATATATAATACTATGAGAAAAAGAATTTACTTTTATATTTTTGACAATAGGGACTGTTTAATTTGATGTAAAAAAGTAGCCAATAGGGCGTCCTATATCCAATCAAAATTTGACAGGATCTGAAATTTTAGACACTAAGAGGAATTCAAATTTATGTCCAAAAATTCAAATTATACCGTGGTATCATTTTCTTGTGATATAAACTTTGCATTGAGTAGGGATTTTTCAGATTTCATTAAGTTTTCAATTCTATTGAGTTTTTCTGCAATATCTGCGGGGTTTTGCTGTCCGTCCACAGACGTCTGCAAAAGTTAAATTATTCTTATTCAGTGTGTCAGTTAAAAATATTGTGGACCTGGTGTTTAATCATTTAAGGGGTATAAGCTGTGCTGAATAATGTGCGAATTCCTTCTTTTACCAAACATAATAGAAGTTTTTACCTTTTCGTTTAACAACTATCACTTCAACTAGAGTTGGATATTGATATGTTATACTTGATATAACTGGGCACATCTGATATATATGATGTGACTAAAGCAAGATGTAACTCATAGAATATTGTTATATATCAATAAAAAAACTAATAAAAGCTGAAAATTTCTTGGGAACATTTACACGATTAATAAAACTTTTAAAAAAATAACTGAAATATGTATAATTTCAACCTTGAGTTATATGGCCCTAGTTTACTAATACTACAAATCGATGAATGCAAAAATACATAAATAACCAATTGTTTAGAGGGGTATGTTTGTGATATAATATGCAGATATTTATAAACAAATTAAAGATAAATTGCTTAAAAAGGAAAAAATAAATTAACAAGAGCTTATTAAAGTTTCACCTATCACACGGTGTTCTCTCATTTACATAGAAATGTGCTTTGTATTTGGCTTTTAGCTGTCAATTATCCTGCATACTTCTTTTCAAGTTAGTATTTTGAACGTTAATTAGTTGAATTTGAATTACTTCTTATTGAGCTGTGAGTAATAACAAAAAAATGTAATTAAGACATGGATGAAGATTTGGCCCAGATTTTATTGTAAAAAAAGTGTGGAAAAAATATTAAGAGTAGAAAATAAAGAATGAGCATTGCTTAATAAGTATTTTCTAATGTAAAAATGTCGGTAGATTATGTTTTTTTTTAAATTTAAATCCTGTATTTTGTGTTGTTTAGCGAAGAAATTTGAATGTGTGACCAATTTTCACCAAAAGTGAAAGTTTCTGCGTGACAAAAATTTTAAAATCCCAATTTTGTAGACTTATAAAATCTACAATGTGCATTAAAAAAACAATTATTTATGTTCAAATGGTAGATAATGACCAGAACTTTAGAATAAAACTGTTTGTATAATTGTTTCTTCCATAGCGTTTGTGCCGTGGACATTAAAAAAATATGTCTCAAGTTATAAACAGAATCAAAAATTCACACTTTTAGATAAGTTCCTGGCATTAAGTAGCCAAATCTACTGATAAAAAAGGACCACAGGCTTGATTTACATATCATTTTATTGGAAATTTAGTAAGCTTTAAATTGATACCTAACTTAAACTATCAACTGATTTTAAAGCTTTGTTCTGATATAAAATAAAAGTAACAACGTTATAGAAACAAGGGGATGGAATGATGATGTCAAGTGAAAATGCTTTAGGACTGTGTTTAGATCCAAAATTATGCACAATTTATAATTTTTATGTGATATAATATTCGTAGTAATAGCTGTAATTGAGCTCAAACTTGGACATTTTGTATAATATGCATAGAATTATACATATATTTAAATAAAATATTTATTAAATAATGCTCTTGGTCGAAGCATTGATATATGATACTACCATTGAATGTGTTTCATTAATCATGAATACTCATTTTAAAATAAATACCTGTAACTTCATTTTTTTAATTATAACATACTTGTATATTTGAATATGGTTACATTTGGATTCGTAAATTTCAGGGTAAAAATAATATTTTTTTTATATTTTCATTATGAAAGTCGGCCATCTTGAAAAGTCATAAACAACCAAATTAATTAGGAATTATGTCCTTTGCTCTTATACCTACAACAACAATTTAATTTCTTAACCCTTTATTACTTTATGAAGCTGTTTAGAACTCCCAATTTTTGTAAGCAACGTGTGTATTTTCTTATTCCAACTAACATTCCTGGGTTTTCTTCATTATTAAGGGAATATGTCTTGTTTGTCCTAGTTTTTCTCAAATATTCTCGGAGTTATTATAAACTCTTAATTGTTTTCATTCCTTCTGATTGAGGTTTTGTGAAAAAAAAAATTGGAAGTGTTAAATTATAAGGAACCTTTGATGTTGAAATTTAAGAAAGAGTCCAGCCAAAGAAGTATGGAGAACAAAATACTAGAAGGAGGACATAGTCCTTATACTATAAGTTTAAAGTCATTGCACACAAGTCCAAGTCCTTAAATGTTATATTTTCATAGGGTCTAGTTCGAGTACTTAGATTTATTTGAATTAACTTCAAGCCCATAATTATTAGAGGTTTGTTGTTCCCAAAACTTTCTCGCTTCATCCTAAATTTTAAGAACGGGTTGCAATCGAACCAAAGAGTTGTCCTTCAACAATACAGTGACGTCACCAAAACTCAATATTCTTTCAATTTTAATAAGCTGAATTTTGAGTTTAATTGTATCTAAATGAAGTATAATGGCAAACTTTTCTCGTGCATGATAAATATTTAAAGTTTTACTGAACTAAAACTATAATTAAAAATTATTAAAAATAAGAACTTTAAAATTTTGTACCTTTTCTAATAACCAATAAAAAGGACAGAGGAAGACTAGACTGGACGTGGGACGGGATAGATTTTAAGTACCAAATTAAGAACCGATTCTAATCATTATAATTAGGGGCTGCATCGTTAAGGTCTTTCTTAAGTTTAACTTCCAAGTCCAATTCAAGTCGTCAGTCTTAACCATTTCCTACAAGTTCAGTTTCTGATAACAAAGTCATTTTTTATATCATTTAAATATGTATAATCATACATTGCGTAAAAAGTTTGTTCTGGCTTGACCAATTGACCAAATACTCCATTGATAATTTCAAAATATAATTGTTTTGATCTGAAGACTGACGTAATGTCGATTAATTTAATATAAAAGAATAATTGCATCAAATGAACCTTAAATTTACATCATTGAATAATTTTAATAATGATCATCCATTTATTAATATTAATTGAACTAATGAAGATCCAAAAAAAAACTAAGAAATATATACCAAATTAAATACTCGTATATCTAACTAAGTATGTCAAGAGTCCTTTTAAAAAATGAAACTAATTCCCTATTATGATTGGTGTTGAAACATGTATTTATACTTTTTTACAGGTTTAATACACAATCCAAATGCAATATTTTTTTAAATGACATGCATTTGTCCTACTTATTGTATTTCGATTTTTAACCATTATAATTTAATGTAAACAATTATTTAACGAAAATGTAAATAAAAATATGTAAAGCCAACCAAGAAATAAGAGCATCATAACTTAAAACATGGAGCAACGCAAGATGAAATTCCGGAGCTATCCACACGTGGAAATTCACACTCAGAGATCTCTAAAGTGCTGGGCTGTAACTGTTGCACTTGTATTGGGTGACCACGAGAGGCACACCAAACGCTTCCACAGGGTCCAGATCAAGGGTAAAGAGACCAAAAATAATTGGTTGAGGCAGTTAAAGGTACTATTGAAGGCAGAAGGGCAATGTAATAGTCAATGGCCTTGCTTGGGAATTTGACAGCAGCTACACCACCATGTGCCACTTGGTGAAGCAAAAATTGAAAATTAACCCCTACAAGATAACTCCTCTTCAGGGTTTGAAACTTTTGGATCGAGGAGAGTGTGTAACACGGTGCAAAATTTTCTTCAATATGCTGATGAAGAAACCTTTTGTCCTTCCCAAAGCCCCGACTATTCTCCTCTGGACTTTGGCCTTTTTGGCACCTCAAGTGGAAGCTATCAAGAGTCCAATACACAACAAATGACCAGCTAAAGGCCACCGTAATCAGTGATTGAACCAACCTAGAGTCGAGCTTTGTAAAGAACTGCTGTGCAAAGTTATGCACATGGCTTCAACTGGCTATTCAGGCAAAAGGAGGCTATATAGGTTTTTATGAATTAAATTTTCCAAATTTGATGAGATTTTTTCAAATATATATATTTTTGCAAAAAGTGCTTCACTTTAGACGGAGGAGCCGGTATTGAAAAATTTCTCAGTCAATGTGATTGCCCTTGTTCTTTACTACTTGATGTGCAGCTAGTACACACAACAACTTTCAAGTTATTTTGCATACGTGATCTCCGCGACTGCCATTAGGAAGACTTGCTGACCCTGAAAACTGCATTGGCCATATATGATCTCTTTATTACAAATTCAAAAGAGATAATATCAGGTGAAAATGCTGACCAAAAGTGCTCAAAATTGTCTTTGCATCATTCTTGCACTTCATTTCCAGTTTGTACTGCGTCGCATGTCCTGTTGTAATATTTATATCTTTGGTAACAAAATCTCTACAAAGCAGTAGGTTAAAGTTAATGGTAATCTAATTCAGGGCCACTCTATCATCACTGTTACACAGGAATATATTTTTAAACTACTTGGTTGCTACTAAGTAGTCATATGTCTTAAATTTAAGTCATGTTGGTACAAACTAGCCTAAGAGTATGATTTTTAATAATGAAGAATTACTGGAGAAATACGATTCAATAAAATACATCTACTTACTTATAATACAAAGCTCTCATAAAGATAGTGTACAGAGTCTATTTAGTTATCATCAAAGCTATAAAACAAATTGACGGAAGCCGAGGTGGCTACAAAAGATTTTATGAACTATGAAAAAACTTTACACCCTTGCATGATGTCGCTTTTGAGATACTACAGATGACATTACTTAATCGCTTTTCTTCGTAACGTATGCATTTTTTTTTCTTTTACAGAGTGCACCTTTCTAATTCAATTTAAGCAGTGAATTTATAGAGATAACATAGTGAGTTATAGAGTAACATTCATAACACGCTCAGCGCCCATTACCAAAAGTATTCTATCGTTGCCTCGTCCTAATGAAGTCTCGAGTATCTTTGCTTCGTAATAAAACTCCCCAGCTCTAATTCAGTAATCCTCAATATTATAATTAAATCATAAGAAAATATTTAATTGTGCATTGAAAATGATAAGGATAATTTAATTTGAACATAGGGATGTTTGTGAGTGCTTCAAGTGTGAATCTTTTTACTTCTAATCCGAGTCGAGTTTGAAATCGTATTTTATTTATCTAAAATGCAACTTGAGTACGCTTTTTCACATCTCACATCATAAGTTTAATCATATCATATTGAATATATTATGGGTACCATAGCTTTGGGTAAATAAGCTCGAAATAAAAGTGTCCTACAGGGATTTTTGTTGACACTACTTTATAATTACCTTACATATTCACACAATAAGTTACAAGAATGGGGGAATGAAAAAAGAGTTATTGCTACCACGCACTCTGTTTTCTAATTGGGTTTCTATTAACGTAAAAAGCTGAAAGACAGATGATCGTAAGGAGGATATAAAGTTTTTTTCCTTTTATGGTAATCTATTTTAAATATATATTTTTCCTCATAATTGATTTCATCATGCGACTAAATAAATCACAAAGCAAAAAATATGAAAGGATAACCTTCAAGAAACAATTAAACATGAATCAATTTATTGAATTTTTAATTGAATAGAAGGATATTGTGTAAACTAATGCATAATATTCAGGTTTTAAAAAAATTTGAATTTTAATGATCCCAATGATTTACGCAAAGTAGAAAGAATGCAAAGTCATTTCATTCAAGTAATTTTTTTTTAATATTTTAGGCACAACTTCCATCTTATGGTGCACCAAATTTACCAAATGAAATTGATCAAAGTTTAGCTGGATCTGCTCAAGCACCAACTCAAGTCCAACCTATTGGAGGCAAAAACAGCGTTAATACTCCAACTAATGATGGCGGAGCTTCACATGATGATCAGGGACATGATCATCATCACCATCATGGCAATCCACTCGATTGGTTAAGAGACTCTGTTCCAGGTGATTAATCATAAATAATAATTGTCTTTTATATGCTTTTGAGTAATTTTCATGAGAAAAGGAATGTCTTATTTTCTCGGAAGTTTATACTAACTATTTCATAAAAGGAAAATAATATTTTGCTGGAATGATGATTATATTAATATTAT
Source organism: Lepeophtheirus salmonis (assembly GCF_016086655.4). Taxonomy (NCBI): domain Eukaryota; kingdom Metazoa; phylum Arthropoda; class Copepoda; order Siphonostomatoida; family Caligidae; genus Lepeophtheirus; species Lepeophtheirus salmonis. The sequence continues at coordinate 67,841,610 of NC_052135.2, forward strand.
TCTTCAATATCACATCAAATTATTTCCCAGACCTTTAAGTTTTACTTTAAAAAATCACATTTTTTCTATGAATCTTTTAGATCAATATTTATAAAAGCACAAATTAGGGATTGAATAACACAATGCTTGATTTTTTATTATATTGTGAAAATATTTTGGGTTCTAATAATCACAAAAATATTGTGGAACTTAAGTTTATTAAAAATTATATCTATATATTTATTTTTTTAAATAGGTGAACCAGGTGTTGATTATCCAATATTTGGAATTGTTCCACAAACTTCTTTTACTTGCCAAGATAGAATTGATGGACTCTATGCAGATATTGAAGCAAGATGCCAACCTTGGCATACATGTTTTGATGGTCAAATTTGGTCATTTCTTTGTCCTAATGGAACCATTTTTGATCAACAAATTTTTACTTGTGTCTGGTGGTATAATTTTGACTGTGATTCAGCAGAACAATATTATAGTTTAAATGAAGGTATATACATTGAGGGTGTTAATGAAGGAAATATTCGAGATCAAATAACAAATCCATCTAATGTTCTTAACACTCGTCCTAAAACACCTCTGCCATCAGGCCAACAATTTTCTAAGTCTTTACCTCAATTTATAACCCCTAACAATCAACCTCAGCCCCAACCCCCTTTGCAGACTCGACCAATTCCTGCTCAACAACCACAACCAACAAGAAAACCTAGACCTACAACAGTAAGGCAGCCACAGCCAACAACTGCAAGGCAACCTAGACCTACAACAGTAAGGCAGCCACAGCCAACAACTGCAAGGCAACCTAGACCTACACCATCAAGACAGCCTAGACCTACACCAGTAAGACAGCCGCAGCCTACACCAGTAAGACAGCCGCAGCCAACACCAACAAGGCAACCTAGTCCTACACCTTCAAGACAGCCTCAGCCAATACCCGTAAAGCCGAAACAACCTACCTTTGGTTCTGAATTTGATAATAGCCTTCCAGGATATGGAAAACCAGCTATTAACTTTTTGCAAAAGTCACAAACTCGTTTTCCTCCACGTGAACCAAACATTGGAATTGTAAATGCAGGAACATCTGGTCAAAAAAATGAACAAATTTCTGTTCAGCAGTCCAATGTTCAATCATCAGGACCATTAACTGGCTCTTCATTTACTTCCTCCTCTTCAAAAAGCTTTTCTACTACAACACAGGCATTTAAGTCAGGATCTTCAACTACCAAAGGTCAGTACAAGGTCAGTAGTACACCTGCTCGTCCATTTGTGAGCTCTTCACCATCAACTAGAGAACCTTTAACATCTTCAAGACCGATTTCTACCGTTTCAACTAGTAGATTACCAGTAATTTCAACAACTACAGCTCAATCTCCACAAATTTCCTTTACAACTCCTACCCCAATAACTAGTTTCCAACCAAGTCTATCAACAAATTATCAAAAAACAAACCAAAGGCCTTCGCCCACTCGAAAAACTTCTACATCCAACTTTAGCAATAGCAAAAATGGATTAAAAAAAGAACAGACCGTCCAGTTCACTGTCTCAACAATAGATACATCAAATCCATCAACATCATTTCAAGCTGATACTGGAGATGACCTTCCAGCATATGGTTCCAAAAATAGCTATGATTCACCAAGCGAATTAAAAAAGTTCAGTGACGCTCAGCAAAATAACTTTCAAAATTTCAGTGGATCTCAAAAATTAACAAGTCAATACTCTCAAAAATCAGTAGCTCAAAACCAAAAATTGAACTTTGGTCAAGCACCATCTAATCTTGGACTAGGAAAGGAAAGTTCTATCACTTCATTAAAAAGTAAAGCACAAATAAATTTAGGAAATAAAAATGGAATTCAAATTACTGGTTCCAAATTAACAAGAGTACCAACAAGTCTTTTTGAAAATAAAGGATCTAACAAGCAATCATCCTTCTATAGTACTTATTCCCAAATATCTCCAGGAAACAATGCTGAAGTAGCAAAATCTCAACAAGCATCTTTTAATAATTTTAGAGGTCAAGCAACAAAAAATCAAGCAGGTTCTCAAATAACAAGAGACCAAGAAAATGAATCTAATAAACAATCATCCTCCTACAGTACCTACACACAAACATCCGAAGGAAATCATGCTGGAGGGTCAAACTCTCAGCAAGCATCCTCTAACGGTTTCAGAGGTCAAGTTGGGTCTAAAGACACAACAATTGCCCATGATATAAAAACTTCCACTTTTATTCAAACATCAAATGAAAAAAATGCTGGAGCATCTAAATCTCATCAAGCATCTTCTAATGGTTTTATAGGACAAACAGGTTTTCAAGGACTAACAGGACAGGCAAGCGGATATAACAAACAATCTTCCACATACAGTCAATCATCAAAAGGAAACAGTGCTGTAGCATCTAAATATCAGGAAGAATCTACCAATGCCTTTGGAGCACAAGCTAGCGGGTCCAACAAACAATCTTCTAGTGGCTTCAGGGGTCAAGATGGCTCTCAGTCTACAAGAGGACAGGCCAATGGATCAAAAACTTCATCTTTCAGTACTTTTACACAAACAACTCAAGGAAGTAATGCTGGAGCGTCCGGATCACAGAAAGCATCTGCCAATGCCTTTGGAGCACAAGCTAGTGGATCCAACAAACAGTCTTCCTCCTACAATACTGACGCTCAATCATCATTAAGAAATAGTGATGAGAAAAATGAGTTTCAACAAGGATTTTCTAATGGTTTCAGAGGACAAAGTGTCTCTCAAGGAACAACAGGACAAGCAAGTGATTCTAACAAACAATCTTCTTCCTACAGTACTTACACTCAATCGTCACTTGGAAACAATGCTGGAGGATATAAATCACAGAAAGCATCTTCCAGTGGCTATAGAGGTCAAGATAGTTCTCAGTCTACAAGAGGACAAGCCAATGGCTCAAACACTTCATCTTTTAGTACTTATTCTGAAACAACACAAGGAAGCAATGATGGAGCGTCTGAATCACAAAAAGCATCTGCCAATGGCTTGAGAGCACAAGCAAATGGATCCAACCAACAGTCTTCTTCCTACAGTACCAACACTGAATCATCAAAAGAAATTAATGCTGGGGGATCCCAATCTCAAAAATCATCATCTAATGGGTTTAGAGGTCAAGATGGCTCTCAGTCTACAAGAGGACAGGCCAATGGCTCAAAAACTTCATCTTTCAATACTTTTACTCAAACAACTCAAGGAAGTAATGCTGGAGCGTCCGGATCACAAAAAGCATCAGCCAATGCCTTTGGAGCACAAGCTAGTGGCTCCAACAAACAGTCTTCCTCCTACAGTACTGACGCTCAATCATCATTAAGAAATAGTGATGAGGAAAATAAGTTTCAACAAGGATTTTCTAATGGTTTCAGAGGACAAGGTGTCTCTCAAGGAACAACAGGACAAGCAAGTGATTCTAACAAACAATCTTCTTCCTACAGTACTTACACTCAATCGTCACTTGGAAACAATGCTGGAGGATTTAAATCACAGAAGGCATCTTCCAGTGGCTATAGAGGTCAAGATAGTTCTCAGTCTACAAGAGGACAAGCCAATGGCTCAAACACTTCATCTTTTAGTACTTATTCTAAAACAACACAAGGAAGCAATGATGGAGCGTCTGAATCACAAAAAGCATCTGCCAATGGCTTGAGAGCACAAGCAAATGGATCCAACCAAAAGTCTTCTTCCTACAGTACCAACACTGAATCATCAAAAGAAATTAATGCTGGGGGATCTCAATCTCAAAAAGCATCATCTAATGGGTTTAGAGGTCAAGATGGCTCTCAGTCTACAAGAGGACAGGCCAATGGCTCAAAAACTTCATCTTTCAATACTTTTACTCAAACAACTCAAGGAAGTAATGCTGGAGCGTCCGGATCACAAAAAGCATCAGCCAATTCCTTTGGAGCACAAGCTAGTGGCTCCAACAAACAGTCTTCCTCCTACAGTACTGACGCTCAATCATCATTAAGAAATAGTGATGAGGAAAATAAGTTTCAACAAGGATTTTCTAATGGGTTCAGAGGACAAGGTGTCTCTCAAGGAACAACAGGACAAGCAAGTGATTCTAACAAACAATCTTCTTCCTACAGTACTTACACTCAATCGTCACTTGGAAATAATGCTGGAGGATTTAAATCACAGAAGGCATCTTCCAGTGGCTATAGAGGTCAAGATAGTTCTCAGTCTACAAGGGACAAGCCAACGGCTCGAAAGCATCATCTTTTAGTACTTATTCTGAAACAACAAAAGGAAGCAATGATGGAGCGTCTGAATTCAAAAAAGTATCTGCCAATGGCTTGAGAGCACAAGCAAATGGATCCAACCAACAGTCTTCTTCCTACAGTACCAACACTGAATCATCAAAAGAAATTAATGCTGGGGGATCCCAATCTCAAAAATCCTCATCTAATGGTTTTAGAAGTCAAGATGGCTCTCAGTCTACAAGAGGACAGGCCAATGGCTCAAAAACTTCATCTTTCAGTACTTTTACACAAACAACTCAAGGAAGTAATGCTGGAGCGTCCGGATCACAAAAAGCATCAGCCAATTCCTTTGGAGCACAAGCTAGTGGCTCCAACAAACAGTCTTCCTCCTACAATACTGACGCTCAATCATCATTAAGAAATAGTGATGAGGAAAATAAGTTTCAACAAGGATTTTCTAATGGGTTCAGAGGACAAGGTGTCTCTCAAGGAACAACAGGACAAGCAAGTGATTCTAACAAACAATCTTCTTCCTACAGTACTTACACTCAATCGTCACTTGGAAACAATGCTGGAGGATTTAAATCACAAAAAGCATCTTCCAGTGGCTTTAGAGGTCAAGATAATTCTCAGTCTACAAGAGGACAAGCCAATGGCTCAAAAACATCATCTTTTAGTACTTATTCTGAAACAAGACAAGGAAGTAATGATGGAGCGTCTGAATCACAAAAAGCATCTGCCAATGGCTTGAGAGCACAAGCAAACGGATCCAACCAACAGTCTTCTTCCTACAGTACCAACACTGAATCATCAAAAGAAATCAATGCTAAGGGATCTCAATCTCAAAAAGCATCATCTAATGGTTTAAGAGGTCGAGATGGCTCTCAGTCTACAAGAGGACAGACCAATGGCTCAAAAACATCATCTTTCAATACTTTTACTCAAACAGCACAAGGAAACAATGCTGGATTATCTCAATCTAAAAAAGCATCATCTAATAGTTTCAGAGGTCAAACAGCCTCTCAGACTTCAAGAGGACAAACAAATGGATCAATTAAACAGTCTAACTCCTACAGTACCTACGCTGAATCATCACTAGGAGACAATGCTGGATCATCTAAATTTCAGAAGGCATCTTCCATTACCTTTAGAGGTCAAGCTGGCTCTCAAGGAAGTAGAGAACATGCAAATGGTTCAAAAACTTCATCTGTTAATACCTTTACGCAAACATCAAAAGGGAACCATGCAGGAGCATCTAAGTCACATCAAACATCATCTAATCTTTCTAGAGGACAAGCAGCCTCTCAAGCAACAAGAGAACAAGGAGATGGATCTGGCAAACAGTCTTTCTCCTACAGTACCTATACTCAATCATCACAAGGAAGCAATGTTGGATCTTCGAACTCTCAGAAAGCATCTTCCATCGACTTTAGAGGTCAAATTGGCTCTCAAAAAACTAGAGGACAGGCCAATGGTTCAAAAACTTCATCTTTCACAACTTTTACTCAATCATCATTAGGAAACAATAGTGGATCATCTAAATCTCAGCAAGCATCATCTAATGTTTTCAAAGTGCAAGCAGGCTCTCAGGCTTCAAGAGGACAAACAAGTGGATCAAATAAACAGTCTTCTTCCTACAGTACTTATTCTCAAACTTCACAGGAAAATGAAGGAAGGTTAGATTCTCAAAAAACAGCTGTTTTTGACAATACACATTTATCTCGTGTTCAAAAGTTGAAAAAAGTAGGGATTAATAGAAACGTTGTCAAAAATACTCAAAAAATATCAAATTCTAGAGTTACCTCTAGAAAAAAGAATCGTACAGCTCATAAAAAAAATAAAGATTTTTTAAACAATTTTGAATTCGGTAAAAGGATAAAAATTAAAAATATTGCCAGAAAAACTACATCAGGATACAGTCATATAAGAAGTAGACCCACAATTCTCAGAAATAAACCCATAAGAAAATCTAATATCAAAACCAGCTTATCAAACAGAAATAAAATAAAAAGTCAAACCCAGCGTTTTAATCATCAGTCAAAAGATGGAAGTAATACAAAACAATCTATTATTACCTTTTTTTCGGAGTCAAGCCCATCATCAACAACAAAATCCAAATCTGGACGAATTTCATTTGAAAGAGTTCATGTTAAAGATGGAAATGTTGGAGGTAGAGAATCAGATGGTACGCCATTTTCTTCTTCCACTTCATCTTCATTTAACAGTGAATCCTTTTCTGAATTTTCTTCAACAGACGGAAATGCAAAATCTGCTCCAAGTCTCTATCTTGGACCTCAATCATTAATATCCTTTGAAAGAGAAAATACAGACGGTTTTGCAGAAGCATTTGGGCCTATCCCTACAAGTTTTTCATCCAGTGAACATAGTACTTTAGAATTTACAAAAGGTATACCAGATACAATTGAATTCATTCCAACAACAAGTCAACGCCCTATCTTGTCAACTACCTTTGGTCCAAGTTTTCCCTCCTCTGTTCGCCCCTCTACGCAAATCATTAGCATCTTCTTTTCAATCGGAAAATGTACTTACTGAGTCCAAAGGAGACATTGGTCACAACTCACCTTTTGGCGACCATAGAGGCAACAGTATTGAGACCTCAACCCTAACTTCCTCCTCTGCCTCAAATTCTTACTCATACTCATCAAGTGGAAAGAAGACACAATTAAAGCCAACTGCTTCTGCTGCAATATTAACCCTCGAAAGTCAAATCAACGAAAAAGGTTATAGTTATCCAGAGCCACCAAAAGATATACAGTTGACTTTGAGTCCCAAACCAACTAAGGAGACTGAGGAAGAAGGTTATGAATACCCTGTTCCTCCAATCGATAAACAACTACAGTTAAATTTCTCTGAAAAAACTAGTTCTTCTAATATAGACGAAGTCGCCGAATCTGCACTTCCACTCTACGGAGCACCAAGATTTTGAAATGATTTAGGTATACAAAATATAACCATATTTATTATGAGATTTTCATCTTTTTATATCTAATATTTTTTTCATTGTTTTCAGATCCGAAGAATGGATTATAGAAATCAACGTTAATAGTCTTTTAAAATATGTGTTTATCAAATTGTTTTTAATATTATTAATTTATGCAACGCAAACTTCAAGATATTCTTGATATTAAAACTTTGTTTAGGAGGTTATTTGAACATTTTAGCCGCAATACATTATTTTTTTATTAAATTATAATAATTTATATCCAATGATGTCCTTAGAAACCCGAGAAACTGGATCGCCATTTATATTTTCATTATTCATTGTTACTTAAATATAATTTATTCATGTCCTTTTTAATATTGATAAACAATAAAGTCATATCACTACACACTTAACTATTTTATTATTTTCAACTCAAATCAATATTGTCTTACTTATAATTATGTTCATAAATAGAATTATAAATCCTACGCATTTTTAGCAAGCGAGATTTTTTGTAGTTGCCAACCCGAATAGTATTTTTTCCTAAGCTGTTATCATTTTTTTTTATTATTGCTGAGACAACTTCGTATTCATCTACACAAGTATATAATATAACACAAAATGTATTCTTCTACACGCCGTTGTCTTTATTATATCACACAACCTTACCTTCAAAAAGAAACAGAAAAAGGCCAAAAATCATCTAGTAGTAAGCCAAATCAGTCAGTCGTACCAACCGCTATTTATATCTTATTAACTCGCAGACTATCACTGTCATATTATTTCTGGACCATTTTTAAAATAAATTATATATTATTAAAATCTTTATAGTATTTTATTTGATCCTACATTATAATATTGCTTAGTGATCTTTACTTAAAAGAGTAGTTATGATTAGTTTTTATATTATTTCTATGACGAAATAGCCTAAATTCCTACATAGAACAAATTTTGATTCACTAAAAATCATCGAAAGAACGAATCATTAAAAGAATTGATTCGCTAAAAGAACAAAAGAACTGAATCCTTTACAGATTATTAGTATCTTATACATTAAGGTAGGAGTTCACATAAGTCTACTCAAACTATTCAATGAAAAAATTAGTCAACAGCCGCTTCCCTGAGCATCATAAATCCCATATAATATCCAAAAATACCATCTAGTCCAGGAGATGTACAGGTAGAGTACTGAGCCTAATATAGTTTAAACTCCACCGCCGCAGTGTTTCTAAGCATCAAGGATATCTTTTAATATGTCATAACACACCTCGGTCTACGGTATGTGCATGTGAACTTCTGGATCCGAGACAGGGTGAATTCCCCAGATGCTGCTTCCTTGAGCATCAAAGACCTCTTGTAATATCCGAAAATACATCCCTGCCACGGGAACGCTTACATCAATAATGGGTTAACTAGAGGACAAGTTAAAGATGTTATATCATTATTCATGCTCACACGTACAGATGGGATTTGTTTAAGAGGGCGAGAAGAAGGTAGGAGTGATACATATGGTGTTACTGAATTAAGACCATTATTAATAATAGCTGCCTGTTATATGATTGGGGGGGGGGAGAAAATTAAAAAAGAAAAGAGGAGAACCTTCGACATTTAATATATCATTAGTGTAGAGAAAATGTTTTAATTATATTTAAATTCATATATATTTATTTTATTATGCATTTTTTAATCAATTTATACAAAAGATAAGCGAGAATTCTTCTTTTAGAGGAGATGTTAACACCCCAACGACTTATTAAATAATAAACAAAAAATATCAAGAAGCACACGCATCAACCATTTTCCTTTTCTAATCGATATAACACGCAACATATACATATTATATATTTATAAATGTCTGGCTCCAAGCAAGCGCTATTGGCAAAATCACGATAGTAGCACCCCCAACCGTTCAGTTGGGTATCCGCAAGACAGATAAGTAAATATATCGTCAAAAAATTGCATATTTCAAAAAACATTAATAATGCAAGTTGGTTACAATAAACTTTAAGCCCCCAAAAAAAAAAGACACTTTAATATCCCTTAGACATTTTAATAGCTTGATAAAGCATTTCTCTACTTCGTCAGTACTATATCAATAATCATGATATCCCTATCAGTAATGCTCTTGTATTCTATGTCTGGGATAATAAAGAGGGATGAAGTACGCCAATCGACCTATATAATTAATAACTGGATACTCAATAGGTAAAGAAAAGGACAGTCAAGCGTCAGCTGTCGGCAGACATCTTAGATACCTATAGTTTGTATATGAAGATATATAGGAGACTTCTCTCTCACTTCGAACATAGGAGGCACAAGGCTTAAGATAAGGATAATATTCAAGTTCTTCTCCTTGGCCTTTTAATCCAAATTCATTTATCGTCATATGTCGTCTGTTAATGCCTATCATCGGAATCCTTCTATTAGTTAAAGCACTCTTACACTTTCAACGTTCAGCTCCTACACTCACTTACATCTTGCTCCGTGACCTTATCCTTCTCATTGATAACAAATGTTATACAATGAAGTCAGTGTTCTTTGAGAAACCATGTTGCATCAGAACCAACAATAAACTAGAATCATTTTATTACAACAATCTTTGCTACTATTTATTTTTAGAAAATACAAATATAATATACATATGATATTTAAGACCTTTGAATCATTGATTCTGGAAAAGAATTTGTTTCCAAAGAGACTTTTGTATAAATTATATGACTTCTGATTCGGTCCTGTTGTTCTTTGATGTTGTGAAGAGTGTAACAGTATCATCGAATCTTATGCAATTGCCTCCGCCGTCGGAAATATGATGTCTGACTAATAGCCGCTTATAAATGGAGGAAAACATTGGACAAGTTGGTTATTATTATTCCCTAAATGCGATCGTATGGCACAGAAGAATAATTCGATATGATCCTGAAAAATAATTAGGAATAAATATGGTTTAAAGTGAAATCAATATGTATAAATAGGATGAGCCGACCGTACCGGGTATTATAAAAACGAAAATGTATTTAATTTAAATACCGGAACGAACCGAACCAATAAAACAGCGCTGGTGATAGGGACTAACCAAACCGGGTACCCGGCTGGCTCCTGATAGATATCTACCTGATATAGTTTGTTTGTTAAAAGATGCTTCATCATCTTCGATTTTACAAGGGAATCGAATATGCCACTAATTGAAGTTATGGATGCCATGAATCCAACAAAAGCTGTTCTTTTCTTCGTTTTCACCAAAGGATTTCCAGATTCATCTTTCAAATCGTTAATATACGATAGCATTTCCTCAATGATTGGTTTCCAAAAGACTTCATTCCCAGTACAAAGAGGAGATTTGAATCCTTTGGTCAAAGGATTTTGGCTGTCGGTGAAATCAATAGTCGATCAAATCTTTGAATGAAGTCAACAGTTCCTTCCAAATTTTTGAATTCTGTCAATTGAAGGTCTTTATCGCAAAATTTTATCGTATCTACTACAGACGAGCTGAGAAGTTGAGTAGCCAAGTTTACCTAATAAAAAGTTAAAAAATACATGTTTATATATATTTTTTTAAATACATCATGTTTTCATATTATGGAAGTTAATCTGTGTATGTTAATGTAGTCTGACCTTATCTAAGAAAAGAACCCATAAGGCAAAGAAGTATATCTTAAGGGTCATATGTTGGGACATTGTTACTAAATGATGATGGAATTATGGAAGTGGATAAATGTTATTTTTTTTTAAATCCGTTCTGTTCATTGCACGCAGGTCCCATGGAACACCGATCAATTTTGCGCTCCATGAAATAAAATATTGTTCATTCATTAGCCAAATATAATGCTTTTATAGTATAGTGGATAATAATGGCCCCTTTCGTAATTGGTTGTTCTTGCCGGTCTGTAGTTCTAGTGTTAAATAATGTTTAATAGGAGAGCAGATTAGCTGTAAGGACGTTTTAATTGATCAGCTAGTAGAAGTCTTGACGAGAGGAGAGAAATAAATAAATAATAACATAGTGTAGAATTACTCTGATTTTGATCTTCAATTCTACTTTAAGTCCAACAGGGTGCAGGGGTGTCTGTAGGGGGAGGCTGTACCCTCCCACCTAAACTAAAGATTTTTTTGGTTCTATCTAGAAAATTTAATATTAAATATATTTTTTTAAATTTAACATTTGAAAATAATTAAATTTTTCAAATTTTTTCCCAAAAAATTTAATTGTCTTTAACTATGGATTCTCAAATTTTCCTACGAAAAATTTAATATAATTTTTTTTTTTCAAAATTTTTATATTTGAAGCTAACTTGAAACTTGAACTTCTTCGGTTACTCTGAGCGATTAAGCCTTCATTCCTTCCCTCTTTCATTTAGCTTTGCTTCAATCACCTCTCTTGGAGACAGTCTAGAATGTGGGAAGGGAGATTTAACTTTAGATAGTGAATTCACTCCCTCTTGATTCCCGAGATTCGAGAGGCACGATTGGCTGCAGAGTGTTGAAAGTGGGTCGTAGATAAAGAAAGAGCGGAGAAGATAAAAAAGAAAAATGAGGAATAGAATAGCCCAAAACTAAAGGGAGTAGCCAGTAGCAGTAGACAGCAAGAATGGCTTGTGTTACTAAAAAAAGGTAGCAGTTATATTTCGTAGAAGATATTTTATTTTTTTACTTCCAACGCGGCACGTTAATTTGTAATGAATTGAAATATTAAATTTTTTGGAAAATTTATAGCTATTCTTATAAAATTAAAATTTCTGCAAAAAACATTCAAAAATCCAGAGCTGTTCTGAAAAAACTGAATTTGAGGACCTTGTTAACAGCAATAGAATCCCTTTTTGGAGCCGCAGTACCTGACTTTAGAAAAAGGATTCAAATATTAAAATTTTTGGGATAAAAATTTCAAAAATCCATAGTCATTCACAAAAAATTCAATTTTTGGGAAAAAAAAAATTCAAAAATCAAGAGCTGTTCAGAAAAAACTGAATTTTTTTGAAAAAAAATATCTAAAATTTACCTTTTTTTAGAAAATAATATGGATATATTTTCTAGAATTTTACTTATGTTGAAATACATTAAAGATATTAGACCCTCCTTTAAAACTTTCATTATAAAAAATGAAAAAAGTGTGGCAAACAAAATATTATAAAATAGAACGGGGATGAGTCAGTATCTCCGAAAATAGCTAATCCTAAATGAACAAAAAAAACCTCTAAATATTTCAATTCATCATAAATTAACGTGCTGCGTTAGAAGTAAAAAATAAAATATCGTCGACGAAATATAACTGCTACCTTTTTTTTATGGACTCGAAAACAATGTCGATGCCATTAGTCGACCTAAAAAATTAAGCCGAGAGGAAATGATTAACTTAGAATTTCATACACGAAAAATATTTGTATTAGTTAATAAAACACTAGAATTTACAGTTAACTTCCAGGGAATTGTGATACGATAGAATTTTGCGATAAAGACCTTCAATTGACAGAATTCAAAAATTCTGAAGGAACTGTCGACTTCATTCGAAGATTTGATCGACTATTGATTTCACCAACAGCCGAAATCCTTTGGCCAAAGGATTCAAATCTCCTCTTTGTATTGGGAATGAAGTCTTTTGGAAACCATTCATTGAAGAAATGCTGTCGTATACTAACGAATTGAAGGATGAATCTGGCAATCCATTGGTGAACACGAAGAAAAGAACAGCTTTTGTTGGATTCATGGCATCCATAACTTCAATTAGTGGCATATTCGATTCCCTTGTAAAATCGAAAATGATGAAGCATCTTTTAACATACAAACTATATCAGGTAGATATCTATCAGGAGCCAGCCGGGTACCCGGTTTGGTTAGTCCCTGTGACCAGCGCTGTTTTATTGGTTTGGTTCGTTCCGGTATTTAAATTAAATACATTTTCGTTTTTATAATACCCGGTACGGTCGGCTCATCCTATTTATACATATTGATTTCACTTTAAACCATATTTATTCCTAATTATTTTTCAGGATCATATCGAATTATTCTTCTGTGCCATACGATCGCATTTAGGGAATAATAATAACCAACTTGTCCAATGTTTTCCTCCATTTATAAGCGGCTATTAGTCAGACATCATATTTCCGACGGCGGAGGCAATTGCATAAGATTCGATGATACTGTTACACTCTTCACAACATCAAAGAACAACAGGACAGAATCAGAAGTCATATAATTTATACAAAAGTCTCTTTGGAAACAAATTCTTTTCCAGAATCAATGATTCAAAGGTCTTAAATATCATATGTATATTATATTTGTATTTTCTAAAAATAAATAGTAGCAAAGATTGTTGTAATAAAATGATTCTAGTTTATTGTTGGTTCTGATGCAACATGGTTTCTCAAAGAACACTGACTTCATTGTATAACATTTGTTATCAATGAGAAGGATAAGGTCACGGAGCAAGATGTAAGTGAGTGTAGGAGCTGAACGTTGAAAGTGTAAGAGTGCTTTAACTAATAGAAGGATTCCGATGATAGGCATTAACAGACGACATATGACGATAAATGAATTTGGATTAAAAGGCCAAGGAGAAGAACTTGAATATTATCCTTATCTTAAGCCTTGTGCCTCCAATGTTCGAAGTGAGAGAGAAGTCTCCTATATATCTTCATATACAAATTATAGGTATCTAAGATGTCTGCCGACAGCTGACGCTTGACTGTACTTTTCTTTACCTATTGATTATCCAGTTATATACGTCGGTTGGCGTACTTCATCCCTCTTTATTATTCCAGACTTAGAATTCGAGGGCATTGCTGACAGGGATATCATTATTATTGATATAGTACTGACGAATACACTTTAACAATATTGTGTTATATAAATCAGGGAGCACTATATACATGGAGAGTGAACTTCTTTTCAGAAAATACTTAAGTCGACATAAACAATCACCTTTAGTATATCTACTTATAATCTTTTATCCAATCAAACGCCACGTAGATATACTAAAGGTGATTGTTTATGTCAACTTAAGTATTTTCTGAAAAGAAGTTCACTCTCCATGTATATAGTGCTCCCTGTATAAATTTAATTAAAAATAAATAAATCCAGAGCTATTAGTAGCAATACATTTACAATAGATCCACTCAAAGTAACTAGAAATACAATTATAAATAGTATTTCTAGTCACCTTGGATCCACTCACATAGATTATAATTTATTGGTTTTCAAAAAATACACTAACGTCATAAATTACATTATAAATAATTGAAAGCGACGTCATTTTGGAGATCCCGAGTTTATATTTTTACTACATAAAATGCACAAATATCCGATAAATCTAGATATAACGTCATCCAACGACTTTAGGAATAAAAAAGAGTTTACACCTCAATTGAATCATACTTTATAATAAATCAAAATAATATGTTCTGATAATCCCTAAACTATGGCTAATTTCTACAAAAAAAAAGGTTTTTTTGAGAATTCGTTATCCATCTAATTTATTTAAGAATATAAAATAAACATGAATCGATAACACTAGGTGAGAAAAAATGCACTAGTTAAATTGTAGCCATATTAATTAAATCACTTATAACTTATAAGTGTATATTCTACAAAGGACTATTTATGAAGAAAAGAAAATATGCGTTTAAAGAAAAAGTGTGCGCCTTCCATTTTTAGTCAAAGTGTTCTTTAGTAATCCTCTGTAGCTGCCAATTCTGTATGAATAACGCGGGAGTTTGAATAGGGAAGATCGATACATGTTTTTACAAGAAATGGTTGTTAAAATAAAATAACTAATAAGGAAATTATAGTACTTATCCTAAAATAGAAACAGTATAACTAAATTATCTAGACTTAATTATTGGTTGTTAATTTATGGTTTGTGTTATTTTGTAGGGATGAAAATTACGATTGAGTATTGATTGTCATCCTTCTTGTTCTAGAGAAAACTGAAGTGTGAAAATTGAAACCTTTGCTTATTGTACAAATTTCTTTCCCATCCATGACATCAATGCTCATGGTGTTCAAACGTTAACTAAATATACACTCTAGGGTTTCTCATTTCGCAGGAAATTCTCTTAGAGCGGGATCCCGTTAGCATATAATAAATATTGTGAAATTTAAGTATTTTTCGTTATATTTTAAGAAAAATTAATTAATTTTAAGCTATTCCAACCCATATGTTCTTTGTAAGACGTATTTCTAAATTAATATTGATTTGTAATGGATAGATTAAGCTTAAAATGAGAATACCGGTCTCGCCTACTTAAATTCAGCATACAATTATTTCAAAAAAATAAGAAAGAACTGTTGCGTTCTACTGACGTCATATCCTTCGGTTGACGTCAGTGGTGAATTGCCCAATCCTGATATTTCTACTCATGCTGTGATTCGGGGCAGCTTTTTCGATCCTTCCACCTTTAATTATAAATCCTCTGAATAGATTTACTTCCATCATTCAAGATGCCTCCCAAAAAGGTTACCAACAATAAGCCAAGTAAAAAAGACTGAGCTAAAGAAGAAGGAAAAAGTCATTGAAGTAAGTAAAAGTAACTAAAGTTGTTGCCCGTCAACACAAAAGCAAGCCTGAATTATGTCTCTCAAAATGGAGTGTGGATTATATTTGTATTCTAATACGAATCATCTTCAATTCCTATCGAAAAATTATTCTTATTAAGCCTTTGGAGGCGTCGTAAATTGCACTTTAAAGTAGACAAATTGATTGTCATAATGAGAAATGCATTATCGGGGCGAATAGACGTTTCCTAAATCAAATAAAGGTTTTAAACTATGGCTAAAATTCTGGGGTATTATAACTCATCCCGCAAATTTGAATACATATAATTGACTCCTATGTGTGTATAAACTATTGGCCTGTATATAATATTATATACGTACATATATAAACATGTATATAAGTACATAAATATATATGGATTTATCATTTATGTTTTATTTTTTAAAATGATTCTTTATAATATGTTGACGTAGCACAGTTGTAATATCTTTATCAATTAGCGTATATAGTCGTTATATGCCTATATATATCGTCGATTCAAATGATTATAGATCATATTTACTTATTTGTATATTATATTTTTTGTAGGACAAAACCTTTGGTCTGAAAAATAAGAAGGGAAATAAGCAACAAAAGTTCATTGCCCAAGTTGAAAAACAAGTAAAGTCTGGAGGTGATCCCAAGCTTCGTCAAATCGAAAAGGAACGACTTGAAGAGAAAAAACGGAAAGAAGAAGCAAAGAAAGATGAGGAGGAAAAGAAATTGCTTATGAAACCAGTTGGATCTCAAAAGATCGATGCTGGTAATAATCATTACATACTTATCTTTTATCCGATTATAATTACTATTCTTTGTAATATGCAGGTGTGGATCCCAAATCCGTTTTTTGTGCCTTCTTTAAGCAAGGACTATGTAAGAAGGGAGAGAAATGTAAATTTTCTCATGACCCTGCTGTTGAACGAAAATCGGCTAAAAGAAGTATGTATGCTGAATCAGAAAAAGAAAAGGAGGAGACTATGGATGAATGGGACGACGAAATGTTGGCATATGTTGTGAACAAGAAACACGGTGCCGAGAAAACAAATCAAACTTCCATTGTAAGTCAAAGTATCATTTAGTAATTTGATTTTTTTTATTTGTACATATTTTCGTCCACAGATCTGCAAATATTTCTTAGATGCTTTGGAGAATAACAAGTATGGTTGGTTCTGGACGTGTCCGAATGGTGGTCAGGATTGCATTTATAAGCATGGTCTTCCACCTGGTTTTGTTCTAAAAAAAGTATTTAAGGGATAGTTTATCATTATTTCATTTTTATCTATCATTTTGCTTTTGTCTCCTCATTTCAAGGATAAAAAACGTCTAGAAAAGAAGGAAGAAATTTCAATTGAAGAACTTATTGAGCAAAAACGCTCTGAATTGAGTTATCAAGTTGACCTTACCAAAGTGACCATTGAGACCTTTATTGCTTGGAAAAAACGTAAACTAAAAGAAAAAAGTATTAAGGAAAAGAAAGAGAATGATAAAAAGAAGAAAGGTTATCAAGCTGGTAATACGATTGGACTTTCTGGTAGAGAAATGTTCTCATTTGATCCTTCCATGGTGGGAGATGGCTCCGAGGTATTGTGATGTACATTTTTTTTTGTTTGCATTTTCATTACGCCTATTTATATTTTAAAGGATTATGAAGAAGGTGGAGAGGCTATTGATTTCAGTAAACTCGAATCCGAAGAAACAGAGGATGATAACGTTAAGGTTCATGAGATCCGATTTGATCAATATGGTGTAATGATTGATGGTCTTGATGACAGTACTGATGATCAACTCGCAAAACTTAACGGTATACCACTATTCTTGTGCATCCTATAAATGTATCTATTTTATCTCTTTAACTTTTCAGGAGCCTCTGGTCCAATTGATGAAGACCTTTTTGACGATGAGGACTTAGACGAACTAGAAGAAGAATTCGAGACTTTAAAGGTCTGAATTTCAACTACTCTTCCTAATGTGTCTAGTTAAATAACTAAATGTTGTTCACATATTATTACGCATAAAATAAAATTCATTCTTATTCTCATAATAATTTATTACTACATGAGAATATTTAAATATTTAATAACAATACGATCCATCTAATTAAAAGTTCATAGTTCCAAACTGTTTTAGTATAAATTGAGAAATGCTCACTCGTCCGAAGCAAGACTCGACTAATATTTCTTAGGGGTGTAGACAAATTTTCTGCTCTTCAACAGAGAAAACTTGTGCTTCGTCAAGTAGTAGAAAAAGACCGTAACCATAGCTGAGATTGACATAAACTGTAGATAGAAAGGGAATTAATTAAGTTACAGAATGTTTCCGATACTAGTACCTTCAATCCCATCCTTTTTCGTTGATCGTGTTCTGGTGAGGCAGACCATGTCAAAAAGGTAGTTACATCCTTAGCCAATTGACTTTGTGTGGCAGGTGTACCGTCTTCGTACTCGATAACCTAAAAATGAGATGATTAAGGTTGAAAACTTGATTCGAGTATTATTGATATGCATTCAATACCTCATCGTAGAGCGGTGGAGCCATTCCAATAGCTCCTCCTGGGTAGTAAGGATTAAAGTGCTGGCCTTCACGTAGATCAATACCCCCTGGTGCGTCAACATAGCCATTAAGTAGATGGTAGATGTAGTCCTCAGCACCATGACGAGCCAAAACGATGTATGATAGATCTGGGGGAATAGCTCCATTGTTCATGGCTGCTGCAGCTTCATCGTTGGGGAAAGGACTAGGAAAGTAGTCAGACAGCTTTCCAGGTCGTTCAAAGTATTCTCCTTGATCGTTAGGTCCATCCTGGATCATTACTTCTGCGGCCAAGTTTTTAACCTCTTCCTCTGTATGACTCACATTGACCAAGTGACGGAAGGCGACATACTTCATGGAGTGGCATGCAGCACAGACCTAGAGAAAATCAAGCAAGGAATTAAGTGATAAGAATGACATCAAGGGAGTCACCTGTTTGTAGACTTCATATCCACGTCGGATAGAGGAGTGATCCAGAGAGTCTAATTTCCCTGTATGAGACCATTGAAGACTTGGTGGATGTAGCAAGAGATCTGCTTTGACAGATTCGTCTAAAGCAGCAAGAGTGGCTGAAAGAGAAAAGGAGAGAGAAGTGGAATGACCTTAGTAATAGCTGACAACTCGTCAGATCACTTTAATTCATATAATAATTACCAGCTCCTCCAGTTCCAATACCAGCTCCAAGAGCTACTAAGAACTTCTTTCCAAGTCCCCAACCTGCCATTAAATATACACAAGGGATTCCAACTATTAATTAAGCTCCAGATAGAAGTTAAGGCAATTCAGAGCTGCTAAGGTCCCAATCAATGTCTTGATGTGAACACAGAATAATAGGAGAGTAGTAACTAGTGATGCTACTGGACTTTTCATACACTTTTCATATTTGAACTTGTTTCTGTTCCGATAAGACCGTTTCACTTACTGACATCATGAGTAAGGAGCCATTTTATTTTTCAGCTGATTGCGACACATTCTATATACACTGTACATACGTTACGTACTTACTTCTAAGAATAAAAAATACTCTCTGACGTAAGTACGTTTCCAAATCAGATCACCATACCTTTATTTAGTGATGTGCCGCGAACTAAACTTTATTATTCGATGATTTCCGAGTTTATCGAAAAATAATTCGAGTAGTTACGAGTTATACTCGTTACTCCCCTGATCACTTTTCGCTCACTAACAAACTCGTCAGTCAAAAAGTCATTCAAAAATTTTCATTTAAAGTTTGTTTGCGTAATTTATGATCTGCAAATTAGCTTAAAAAATAGTTTCATCCATTTGAATTGTGTTCATTAGCGTATATCAAGGATTTATATGAATAATAATTAACGCATCAATCTTTTACTATAGTAGGGTTATTATTACCAATATATTTTTAGTGGCGCTAATACTTATTAACTACTCGTTACTAGAGTAGACATTATTAACACCGTAATATAATTACTTATTTAAATAGGTTTATTTTTTAAATACATATATGATACAAAAAGGGGCTAGCAACGCTACTGCTCATTACATTATTGTGTCAGTGGTCTCCAGATATGTCAATCTATGTTCCCGTGTAAGTTGTTTTTTTTCAAAAAATAAGTTAAGTTTTATTTAATGTCAATTCATCAAACGGATCTAACTCTATCTCACCAATTAGGGTCACTTTTAATCCTTTTGTTTAAACTAATAATATCTAGACTCTATTCAAAATTAAAAGCCAATATCTATATTAAAACAGATATGAGCGTTTAGAGACTGGAAAATTTGTGGCGCATCACTACCTTAGCCCTACTCCAGGCCTAAAAGTATCTTTTATATATTTTTTCGCTTTTTATAATCTTTACTCATTGTATAACATGAGGCCTAATTTTTTTTTTTTTTTTTTTTGAATGATGTATCTATCAAATGGAAAGTATAAGGATAAACATTTGATATCATTATTATCAATAGGACTGACTAAAGAGACAAGACTATAATATATAATGACAAGCTGATTGAAGGTCGATTGAATATTAACTACGTTCTGTTCTTATTATATCATAAATTTAAAGCTAATATAGTGGTCTTTTTAAAAAAAAAAAAAGCTAAAATGACCGACTATTCATTTTTAGAAAATAATTATTATATAATTTATTTGTCTTCACTGAATATTTTTTTTAAACCAAATTGTAAGCGGGAAATTATTTTGATCTTATATTTTTATTTAAAAATATAATTAATAAGATTTAATAAAATAAATGTTTAAATAATGTTAAATTAAACATAATATTTAATATTTTACTGAAACATTATGATTGTAAAAGGAAAAAATAATAGTGTAAGCTGTACGGAAATTAGATATAACGATAAAAAGTAAGATTTTTGCAGTAAAACTATTTTATTAAGCATATATTATTAAATTTCAAAGTTAAGAGGATAAATTTATTAGGCTATGGGTTCTTAAATCACATGATTTATTAATATACTATCAGGTTTAAATTATTACGTTCTATAATCTTTCGAGTATTTTCGCACCATTTATAAAATTGTAAGGATACACAGAACGGTTGCAGCAGTTTATTTAACTTAGTGCGGATATTGTATAATATAATGCAGATTATTGTGAAGCAATATCCTTGTCCATTATTTTTGTCGGTGTCAGGAAAGCTCGGCTAAGGAAATTTTGTATTTCCTGGAATTATTTGTACTGGGAAAATTCGTATATGATAAAACTAGCCGAGTGGAAGAGTGGCCTTCGTTTATCATTAATGAAAATAATAATCTCACTTATATAATGACTAATGTGTTCGAACCAGAGACAGAATATGTAATATTAATAAATATAAAAACAAGGAAAAATAAACAAACACTACAGCAATTCAAATGGAAGAAGTGCTAATCACTTAATTATCCGTTTTCAATTATAATTAGACTGAATACAAGATGAATGACTAATATTGAAAAATAATCATGGATGGACGAACAAGTATAACAGTTAACATCAGATTAGGCAAGAGCAGCGATTTCCTCTTCGTTATGAGCAAGGATGTATCTGTTGAAGAGATGGTTGGATGCTTTGGGGCAAATCAATGAGAGGATCAAAGTTCGGGTCGTACGAGAGCACAAGGTAATGAGAGATATAAGTGAGGAAAACTGTACAGTTCAGTACATTTGGAGCAACCTAGAGTTGGAATAGAGAGATGAGAATGATGTTATTTGTCTCTTCATCAACCTTCTTTCTTATTTGAAGAGTAGGAAGTAGGTTGCACCACTTGGCCACTCAAAGAACACGAATACTCGGAGTTATATATCTAGAACTGGGAATTCATACCTCCAATGGATCTCAAGCCAAGTTATGATAACCTTAATAAGTGACTTATTCAACTAATTTTTGAGTATATTTTCTTTTTATGATACAATGACATTTGAATTAACTTCCTTTGTAAAATAGTATTCAGTTATATTTATTAAAGAATATTAATGATACAACTTTATATATTCAATTCAGAATGAGAATCCGGCTTCATTAATGCGTATAACTAATATTAATATTAATTCCTTTGTCAATGTTTAATTCCAATAATTAATTTTAATAAATGTCAATGACAACTATTGATTTATTTTTAAAACTATATATTTTCTAGACTCGGAGTCAGGTGATCATATTTCGAGAGCGGACTTTTAGCTAAAAACATTTTAACCGAATGACATTTCGCCGATCGACAATTTGCTGTAGGACAACTTGCCAAATGTGCATTTTGCCAAATAACAATTTACCGGACAGACATTTCGCCGAATGACCATTTGGGCAAAAAATATATTAAATACATTGATATATACGATTGCATATTTTAATTCAATTTAAAATGATTATATGATAAATAGGTAAGCATCAAACAACCCTTATAATAGTATAAAAAAATACACCTCGGACCTCAGCTTGTACAGTTGAAGTATGGGACCTTAAATCAATTTAAACTCCAGTGCCGGCGCGTTTCTAAGCATCAAGGACCCCTTCCATTATGCTAGAATACACCACGGCCAACGGCTTGTATAGTTGAGCTCTTGCAGAGACCCAGGTATGTATGATAAATTATTTAGTCTTCTTCTTCCCTGAGCATCCAGAAAATCTTCTAATATCCAAAAATACCACCAAGCTCTGAGGTTGTATAGGACACCATTGTAGTTTAAACTCTAGCGCAGTCGCGTTTCTAAGAACCAATGAGCCCTTATGTAATGTGATATGACACATCCCTGCCCCACGGGTTGTGCACCATTTACTTCTATGCAACTAATTTGGACTTTTTTGTACAATGTTTATGTGAGGAATAATGTTAATTAAGAATGTATACACTTAGAAACATAATAAGTATGTATTCGTTATTATTTATTGTATTTATGAAGTATTATCCATATCAGATTTTAAGAGATGGAATGTATTCACCCCGTAGGTCAGGGTGGATCATACTGTATTAAAAGAGGTCATTGGTGCTTAGAAACGCATCGGCGGGAGATTCGAACTACATTCGAACCATATACTACTATGTTGTGTTTATAAAAGGGGCATTAATGAATAAGAAAATATTTTTTTTTGGAAAAGAACACTCATTAGTTTACCTATACGACATCTATAGGTTATCAACAATACCTATTTATCATACTATCACTTTAAATAGAATTAAAATATGCAATCGTATATATCAATAAAATCATTTTTAGTTCAATTGTCCCAAATAGTCCTTCAACGAAAATGTCTGCTCGGCAAAAATGTTTTCGGCCAATTATCCTAGAACCATTTTTAAGAAATCTTGATAAGAAGAAAGTTAAGAAAGTATTTCCTGGATAACATTATTTTTTCTCCCAAATGTTTTACTCCATTTATGACCTTGCAAATAACATTAATATATTAAAATCTTCGGAAAAAAGCAATTTTTAATTTTACCACATAAATTATAAAAAAATACCAAGCTAGAAAATTCAACAAATTTATATAATGTATAATAGATTACATATACAGGGTCGTTCAGGTAAATCCGGACCACTTTTAACTACATCCTGATCAATAAGGGAAGCAAGTAGAGGTTTGAAATTTTATTAACAAATTCTAATAACAAAAATCATTCAATGTGTCTGCCATCTTCGCCAATTAATTATATATTACAATATCTGTGTTACCAGGCATATATCCAATGAGGGACTAGAGTTTTCTCTCGGATTTTTCTTTGCAAAATTGACTAGCTCTATGGAGTAAAAGTTTATAGTTTGTTAATTTTAAAAACGTTTTGGTTAAGAACCAAGAGATCAAACGACCTAATATTGTCTCTGTAGATCTTTTAATTATACGAGTGACTCTATATTTTTTTATCGGAGTTAAATATTATTTAATAAATCAGAATTATTAAATTTATCATTAATCTTTTCCAAGATCAAAAATATTTCAGTCGTTTTATAAGATAAAATTTATTCTTTTTTATTATCGTATTATGAAAGTTTGATAGTGTGACATTCTTAATATTTAACATTACATAGTTTGAAATTAAAAACTTCAACACCGAATCAAACGAAGAGTTTTTGCATAGATATACTTAATATATGTATTTTATATGATCAATTAAGTATTAAAAGAAAAAAATTATCAAAGAAGATATGGACGGATAACAAAATGTTAATTTCATTGAAAAATCAATTACCCAACGATGGTATTTCCCCTTTACACTCAATTATTATACTCTCTGTAAGAATTTCATTATTTTCTTCAAGAAGAATTGTATACCTGAAATCTATGTCCCTGCATATATTTACAAAGGCTTCTTTACCAATCTTTCCATATTTCACGAACTAAAGTAACTCATATGAATAGGACAATACACTCACGAGGAGTATCACCAAGTCTTATAATTTTTCTTCAAGTTTTTGATTTTACCGGGATCCATTTTTTGGACGAATATCTTCAAGTGATAATGAATCATATTCCGACAGCCTCCATCCACATAATTTTCGTAACTTTTCAAAAATCTGCGAAACAATCTCATTATTCACACCACACTTCCGTAGCTTCCTTCACAGTAAATTGTCGAGGCAAAAAAAAAAAAAAAGTAATACATAATTCTTTAAATATATTTCAGGAGTATTTCAAAGAAAGTTCCATCTACTAGATGAAATTACTTTTTACAATCTTCTTTAGGATAAAACCATTCGTATTCATCTTCTTGTAAGGAGTGCTTAGTTTTTTTTTCTAATAACAAAATTGTATGGCACATTGGACATACTCTTGTAGTTGGTAGAAGTTCATTTGTTTGCAACCATTTAATAATTTCAATGTATTCACAAAAGAGAAAAGGGCCCATGGCCCACAGGCTTAGATCCGTCGATGACGACACTTATGTTTGATCAAAATAAGAGTCTACCTTTTTTGAATAGAGGAACTGGATCTTCTTCATGTCAGGGGTCCAACTTTTTAGGTTCTAAATGATTTTCAAAAAATATCAACTTTTTAATTAACACGTTACAAATTGAAATATATTTTACCTTCTCTTTAACATGGCATCAACGTAAACCATACATTTAAAATTATGAGTGAAAAATAGTAGATACCATGACTTTTTCTCTAATTAATAATTATTACCTCTCATTAAATACTGCCAATCCACAGTACAACTGGACTTCAATTAACAATTGAACATGAAGTTAATTGAAATAAAAACTAATTATCAAAATTCTCTGAATAATAATAAAGAATGTTATGATTCGTGTTTGTTATTATCTCTTTCCATAGTGAACTCTAATTTTAATAATGTACTAGAACATTAATGAGGCACTCAGCCTCCATTATTTATTCATTAAAGGGATGAGATTTTTATTAAGGACTCAATTTTCTATAACTTTTCCACTATTGAATTATATAAATATGTTAAAAATAATGTTAACAGAGGCCTCAAGTCAAAATACTCACTTAAAAATGGGTTTTATCCAAACAACTTTCTGTTCTTTGTAAAAAAAATATTTAGAAGAAGCTATTACTTAACTCATATATGTAGCCCGTCATGATAAAAACAAGCTAGATATATTTTTCTCAAGATTGAGTGTTGATAATAATAGTGTACTTCGATGAACTATCTTACATTTCTATCAACAAATTATTCTTATAACACTTTGGAAGCGCCACAAATTACATTTAAAGTAGCCAAAATGGATATTCATAATAAAATAATGAGACATTGATAGATTTTATTTCAAAGGCCACGTCGGGACCATTATAAGTCTACTAAATAAAATAAAAGTTCACAACAATAGCTTAAATTATTACGTATTTTAACTCATTGAACAAATTTGAATACAAACCCTATAATTGACTCAAATATGTATTTGACATAATTAGTATGTACAAGTATACAGGATCGTTCAGGTAAATCAGAACTATCTTTAACAATACCCTGAACAATAAGGAAAACATTTAACTCAGTTATTTTAATTTTAAATTAAATGATTAAACGTTAGCCTCAAGTTAGTTGTCCAACTTTTATTTAAAAACAAGTATTTTAAATGGAGGAGACCCGGAGGAACACCATCATCTAATTAGCTTGCACGGGATACAGCCCAGCTTACATCAAGAATATCCTCTGGTATCCAAAGAGCACTGTCTACAATCCCTAGAAAGAGTATAAAGAAAATACCATGAATCCCGGAGTGATAAAAAACGCACTCCAAGATTCCTGGTAGGCCTGAAACGGTCCTTAAATATATCTCCTGTTACTCTGATTAATCTTCTTTCAAAAAGCGCCAAGTAATTCGTGCAACAGTCTCCAGGGTCATAAACACTGACCTGAGGATGAAGGCATACCGCCTCTACAAAAGACATTTCCTACAGACAAAATGAAGGACATCCGGGCTGCACACGGAAGGAAATTGATGTATGATTTGAAGTCCCATGGCAACCGAATCATATTTCTTCGGATGAAAAACAATGGATTGTCGACAGATCCCACAACATCCAGAACAACAGATGGTTTGCCACAGAGAGAGTTTATATCCTCCACGTCTTTAGAAATAAGTTTCCGGCAAGCATCATGACCCTTGGGGTCATTAGGAGCAATGAAAGTGTCATACCCCTATCTTCTTTGAGCCAAAGGAGAGGGTGGATGCGATAGGTACTGCACAATTCTGTATGACCAAGTAATACCTTTGATGAAAGGTGATGACGAGTTCATGTTTCAAAAAGACTCCCCCCTCTCATAAGGCATGCAAGACCCAAAATTTGTTGAAAGAAGTGGTGCCATTTTTGGATCCCCAGAACTTGCCCTCTAACTCCCCCAATATGAATCCCTTGGATTTCTTCTTTTAGAGAGACTTAGAGTTGAAGTTCTTATACAATTAACACAACGGCATCGACTCCTTGAAGGATTCCATCATCAAGTACTGAGTCAAAGTCTCCTCTGAAGACTTGAGCTAGGCCTGCAAATCCTTTAGGCCTCGTATGGAGCGAATGATTGGCGAAGATGGCGGACACATTGAATGATTTTTTTCTTTTTAGAATTTGTAAATAAAATTTCAACCCTCAACTTGCTTCCCTTATTGATCAGGATTCAGTTAAAGGTGGTCCGGATTTACCTGAAAGACCCTGTTCTGTATATTATGAAGTAAAAAAATATATTAGTATTTTCTCAAATTTCTTTAATTTTTATTCAAGATTGTTTTTAAGTTGACACATCACATATGTGAAATACTGATAAATTTACAAGTAAGGGATATTGTGCGAACTCAATAAATTTTTACTATTTCGATTAATTATTAAAAAATACGAATCTCCCGACAGGAGGTTCAGTGTTTACGACCGCTTTCGTTCCCAAATAGTCACCTTGCTTCGTTCCATTTCAGATATTTATTATTGTTTAGAGACGATCAGTGATGTCAGTATTAATTGAACTCGTTCTTCTTTATATCACATGACTTTGTTGTGTTTTTGTACAAAACTTCGCGTATATTATTGCATATGCTTGTACAAACGTAATGCTATCTCTTCCAGGTGCTATAACTAAAGAAGTTGTTTGGGATTTGTTTACAGTTTAATCCAATTTTATGAATGTCGATTGAAGGAATTTCTAAGACTTAATGGATTACGCTAATACTAAAAAAACACTTTATGTCGGAGGATTGGCCGAGGAAGTGGAGGAAAAGGTTCTCAAAGCTGCATTCATCCCTTTTGGAGAAATAACTGAGGTTCAAATCCCTATTGATTATCAGACAGAAAAACATCGTGGATTTGCTTTCATCGAATATGAGGAGCCCAGAGATGCTACCGCTGCCATTGATAACATGGTTTGACTTACTTTTTCATTCCTTTTCTTTTTTATAATCAAGTTTTAATTATATATTATCAATAATTTAGCATGATTCGGAGTTGTTTGGTCGAACATTGAGGGTTAACTTGGCCAAACCTCTTCGATTGAAGGAATCTTCTTCCAAGCCTGTGTGGGCGGATGACGAATGGTTACAAAAATATTCAGGACAAACAATATCAAAACCCAGTGAAGCTTCTGATGATAATGGAAATGAAGAGTCCTCTGGTGTTAAACGAGATGCTGTGGCTGATTCAGAGGTAATCATAATTACTGAAAATCGTGTTAATTCAAAAAGAATGTTTTATATAATGTGTTCTTTCTTATTCAAGGAACCTGCAGAGAAGAAATCAAAAAGTAATCCTCAAGTTTATTTCGATGTACGAATCGGAAAGACAAATGTGGGACGTATTATAATCCTATTACGTGCAGATGTTGTCCCAAAGACTGTAGAGAATTTTAGGTGTTTATGTACGCAAGAAAAAGGATTTGGATACAAAGGATCTAGTTTTCATCGAGTGATACCGGGATTCATGATACAGGGAGGAGACTTTACTAACAATAATGGAACGGGTGGTAAATCCATTTATGGTAAAAAGTTTGCCGACGAAAACTTTAAACTAAAGCATACAGACATTGGAACATTAAGTATGGCTAACTCAGGGCCAGGCACCAATGGGTCACAATTCTTTATTACCTGTGATAAAACGGACTGGCTTGATAACAAACATGTAGTATTTGGTAGAGTTATTAGCGGAATGCCAGTCGTTAAAAAAATTGAGGTATTTTCTCAAATCTGTTTGCCTCATCCAGAATTTGCATATCTATATTAAAATAATTATTTTTCAGAAATTTGGAACAAAAACTGGTAAACCTTCGGAATTAGCGACAATAACGGACTGTGGGGAATTGGTGTAGTACAAGAAAATGCAATTATTACTCTATTTGGAATTGTTGTGAATGTTCAATGAACATTTTATTATCATATTTAAGAAATACTTATGAGGGAAACTTCTACATGACTTATAAATTACTTTTTCGTAATAAAAGAATTGTTTAGGGTGTATTCATTTTTTTATAGTCTGAACCATTGCTGAAAATATTTATACAACAATTTTAAATGTTAAATGAAATTAATACTTGTATTAAATGAGTCTTGCAAGGAATCGATCGTAGTAAGTGGTTTTGTTCTTGTGATATTTTTATAATATCAACTAAAAAATATTTAAATAGTATAACAAGTTCTAGTACCCAAGTTATAATATTAGGTTATTTCTACTTTTATGTCGAAAAATATAAATATGTAATCGACATTTTTACTGTGTACCTATCCATAGTTCGAATGAATTTTTCATTTATATATATTAAATATAACTAATGAAACGCAGCTCATTAACAAAATTTATACTCAATGTAACAAGATTACATTTCTTTTTACATTTCCAGTAGCAGATTTTGAAAGTAAGAAGAGTATCCATGACTAGTGATATGGTATTAGTTTTTCTTTTTTTGTATCATAATGATTTTCCCCGATTTTTGTAATGGGGGGTTACCATATCTATCGTACGTGTACACACATGATAGCTGTGGTAATCCGCCTTTGGAGTTATAAGTTGTGATGAAAATTGTGTATATAATGGGTATGTTTAGTGTTGTGTCCGTCCTTCTTTAGAACTGAAGACTGCACTCCAGTTCAGTCTTGGTATGGTCAGTCCTAAAACTTATAAAAGTTCGGTCCTTGAAGACTTCACTCACCTATATCTCGTATTTTTCCAATCAGTTCTAGCACTGACAGTTCGAAGGACCAATGGTCTTAAGGACTGTTCCATAAGACAGATAGGATCGCCCCTAAGACTGAACTTGACTAGACCAAATAAATAAGGACTTTCATAACACTAGGCATGTTTTAATAAAAACAAAAACCGAAAATCAATATGGTAATCCTGACAATTTCTAGAATGTTTGGAGGATCAGCTAATCAAGTTGTTGGTTGAGAGCCAAATTATTGAATCATCCTAGAAGTATAATATTTAATGTTAATACTTAAAAACAGGTAAGTTCAGACTGTTGAAATGAATTTGTAAGATTAATTTTATTGTACAAATTGAATCCAACATTATCAAAGCGTTAGTCCGCTCTAGAAATCCAGAGCGCTCTCTCGCTCAGCTATTAATTTTGTGGGCGCGCTCCTGCTCAATTAAAAATGAGCGGCTCTCATTTTTTGGACGTATTTTAACTTGACTTCAAATTCAATTTTTTTCCTCTTAAACCTTTTTTATCTAATAGATAGTCGTAAAAAATACATTTTGATACCAAAATCATTTCTAGCTTCAATATTAAGGAAGTTATGACCAATTTATGGTCGGAATTTCACGCCTTTTTTTCGTAGTGTTATATCAGTCAATGTTATAATAACCTACACAAAAATCTGTGATGTAATAAAATATGATATTTCAATAAAAAGCTTGATGTTGACTCAATTGCTACTAAATCCTCAGGATTATCACAAATAACCTCAGTTTGGGATAGAAGGCTAACTTTATCCACTAAGACTTTTTTCATAAATTCTTTTATTTTTGGAGGATCATTAAAAAATTCAAAATCTTTAAATAATGGATGAGTAGCTGTAGCTAACAAGTGGATCTTATCTTTAAAAAGGTCCCCAAATCTTTTTTCGATTCCAGTTAATAGTGCCTCTACAAGAGCCTTGCAAAATTTAAGACTGGGCATCACAATTTTGAGTTTTTTCCTTAACACTGAAAGTCAAGAGAAAATGTAGCTAAAAAACATATTCTTTACACCTTGCAAGGTATGTAGTGCAGCTGATGTAAATAAATAATTTGTAATAAGTATACTTATATTTAATAATATAGGCATTGTAATATAAATTCTCTAATAATGTAATGAATAAAAAATTATATACAATATTATATGCTACTATAGAATGCCGTACATAATTTGGAAGAAAACGTGTATTTCCTGATTTTTGCTTTTATTTTTTCCCCTCAGAGTCAGACTTAACAAAGATAATCTGCTTTATTTTGAAACATTTTAGATGCCATGTTTCACTAATATATAATTATTCACAGTAAGTAAATAATAATCAATTAATTTGAATATGAAACATCTATTAACTTGTTTTAATCCCCTTACATATAAATTATGTAATAATATAGACTCATATATAATTTTTTTGTCGGAATATTATTGTAATCTATGTTCACGCAACCTAAGCAGCTTATTATTTTAAAATTTCTTAATAAATATTACAAACAGAATTGACCAACAATAAATCAAAATCGACTGTCTTGAAACGCATTTAAAAAAAAACCAAAACGAAATATAAGGTCTATTCTATAAGTTCAGCTATGATATAAAGCATTTGAAGAAAATTAAAAAGATATTAGCATCGAGTAAAATGAGGACCTTACTTAGGTAAGGTCCTTCATTTTACTCGATTTTTTGGTGTTTATATACATTTTATATTAAATTTAATCAAGATAACGTAACAAATAGTTCATTTTTTAAATGCTGAAATGTTTTTATCAATTTATTATTTACTTTGATTTTCATATATATCGCTTTTTCATGTCGAAATATGACACTGAATCTTAGCTATACCTTAAAAACTTAATTTAAAAAGAAAGAGTTTCAATGCCAAACCTTTATGGATCGAAATTTTTAATGGTCATATTTGTATTCAACGGGTTCAATAACAGTAATAAATGTGGGTTTCAGCTAGTGGGTCAAAATGCTGTTGCATGGTGTTATTCAGACGAATGTATGTATAAATCAGTAAGCAACATTCGTGCTTGATTAGATCTAACGGCAATTCTGCCAAATGTTCAAATTACTATTAAAAACAATTATTAAATTGATAGAACTAATATTATCCCAAGCTAATCAGGTAATATTAAGTGCTAATGGGCAATGGTTCCCAAACAGTGTATCTTGAGGCAAGTTCAAGTGTGCCGTGCGATTTATGACAAATTTATTTGCAATACCTCATAATTATCAATATGATTATTTTAATTTAAATAGGTGTGTCAAGAAATGTTTATTTGTCTTGTGGTGTGTATTGGGGGCAAAAAGTTGGGGAACCACTCGTTATTCAAAACAAAGAGCGTGCTCCCACTCTCGCTCAAGAACTAATGCTTTGACCATGATTGATAATGAAGTAATAAAGTTTTCAAGCTTTGTTGTTGGATACACGTGCAATGACTAAGACATCATTCAATTTTTATGTAGTTTTCCCAAAGGGTTTCAGAAAGATTTTTTTTTTCTTACTCTATTTTTTAATTAAATATTCCTGACTACCTCCATTAATGGCTAGCAAAAAATGAGTAAGCATATGTAGTATACTTCTAAGGTATAATCCACAATTCAAAATTCAGTACCGTGGGGTGATTTTGTACACAATTGTATGTAGAGGGGTTTCAGAAAGAATTTTTTTTTCTTACTCTATTTTTTAATTAAATAGACAATTAATGTCACATGTATAGGTTCAGTATTCTTCAAGCGGACTTTTTTATAAAAATGTAACAAGTTAAAAACTACTGAAATGTGCAATTGTTCAATTGACGACTGAAAACAAAATACATTTTTATATTAGTGAATTAACGCATTGCCTAGAAAGAAAATTCCAAAGGTTGCCATTTCAAATGGATATTTATTATTTTTAACCCTATAATAACGACAAATTAATATTTTTGCAAGATTTTCTTGAGGCAAACTTTGCTTTCAATCACTATTTGTATTTTTGAATATCCTAAAGGACCTTTCAACAACAATACTTGTAAATGAACAACAATTAATATTTAATTTTCAAATATATATTGCCAGTGGCGTCGCTAGTTCCTTTTTGAATCCTCCTAGAATATATATTTATATATCTGTTTTTGGGTATATCACATATGGAATCAAAAATGGTTGAACATATCAGTCTAAAATTTAGCAAGTAGACGTATAAAGTAACCAAGCATGTTCTTGTGGTATTTTATTGGGCCTCCGAGGTCATTAAGAGCCTGTTTTTGACCGAAATAAAACCTCATTTTCTTCGTTCTTTTGAATTTCTATATATCATATTATATATACCTTTTTTACATAGTAATATTTTTAATATAAATCTAAAAAAGTCAATGCGTAAATGTTACAAAGTTTTCCAATTGACAAACCTATTAGACATGACTGTAATCCTTACTGGATTCATATGCCTTTTCCCTCTTCTTTTCTTTCTTTGTCTCTCTTCTTCTACGTTCATTCCTTGTTTCTATTCCCCTCTGATCAACCCTGCAACGTATGCCCCCTCTGCTAGTATATATAAATAAAATAAACCTATTTGCATAAGTAATTAAATAATGGTGTTGATAATTTTTTGTGGCTCAGCCCCTCCAAGTGACGAAAGCTAGCAACACCCCTGTATTATTAGCAACTTATATTTTACAAAGGAGCTAAAAACACAAGCAACACTTCTTAAAAGTGAAATCTTCGGATTTATTGACAAAACCGATCCCATTTTAATTTTCAATTGATCCCTTTTTTGACCATGAATGATTTGAATGAGCCTTTCTACTTCAGCAAATACACCTAAAAATTTGTAAATTAATATCCCATCTTTCTTGAGTTTTGTTTTGGCTTCCATTAAAAAAATAAGTTTTCTTTTTTTCAGTGCAAGTAAGCAGAACTAAGAATATGAATAAAAAAGTCATAAGTTACTACATTGTTAAAATTTAGGCAAAAGTTACAATTTTGATTAAAAGTTCGTAAATGTCAAAAAAAATTCTTTTCTGTTTCTTGAGTACAATTTTTTTTTTAAAACTACGCAAATAATAATTTTATGTATAATGTAAGGCTTGTAATATATTTAATAATGTTTTAAATTTTTTTTTACTGATAGTTACGATAAATAAAAACAAAAAATGTTAATTGTGCCTTGAATGTCTAAATCAAGCATAAAAGTTGTTTACTTAGCATATATTTAGTTGAATTTATACATCAATATATTTCATATAATAAAAAATTAAATGATATGATTATAATATTATTTTCCCTGAATAGTTTTATGCTGAACTGTCTTCGTGTCGGAAAATTCTTTGCGCTTCATAGTTCTGCTCTGTTCACGCTATCATGTTCCGTATTTATGTTTGTTAATTTGATAACTGTCCTAGCTTAGGTGTCTTGAGGTTCCATTAAATTAGCTTGAAATAGAGATAAACCCAATTTCGTATCTAGCAATGTTATAGGCAGGAATTACAACAATGTCGATCATCAATTCTACTCCGAGTACAACAAGGACATAGAATTATAACTCTACTACAAATCCTCAGAAAAAAGTGTTTAATTTTTATCAACTTTTTTTTTCAATCCAACATTTTTAAACGAAATGACCACTACGCCATTATTTTTTGTCTAAATTTAGTCAGCTACAAAAAAAATTCTCGGAGGGTGTCCATTTTTATATATTCCAAATGACGTTGCTTAATCGTTTTTTCATGATGTATGCATTTTTTTTGGAAGAATTCACGTTGTAAATTCATAGGGGTTAACTTATGAGTAGAGATGGGATTTTGTAGAGTGCGAATAAGAAAAGGCTGGAACGATACTTGTGATATTACTGAATTAAGACTTTTACTCATATCAGCTGCTTGTTCTATTATTTTTTTTTCGGGGGGAGACGAAAAATAAATTACTTTATGAGATGGAGAATCTACTACAATTGAATTAGTATTAGTGTAAGGAAAATATTATATAGTTAGATTTAAATATAGGTAATTCCATTGAAAAATTTATTTATTTTTGTATTTTGTATGTCAAATAATCTGTTATTGGGAAATTTAAAAATGAAATATCATATCTGGATCTAAATCCAGCTCTGAGTTATAAGCTCCTTTTTATAATG
Organism: Lepeophtheirus salmonis; assembly: GCF_016086655.4. Lineage (NCBI taxonomy): Eukaryota > Metazoa > Arthropoda > Copepoda > Siphonostomatoida > Caligidae > Lepeophtheirus > Lepeophtheirus salmonis. Next base: position 67,876,030 of record NC_052135.2, read on the forward strand.
AATTTGATCAAAATTGTCTTAAAGATCCTTGCATTTTGGATTGTTGTTCGTTAATTGTGCAATTTTTTAAATATACCAAAGGTTAGCAGGAATTCTTCTTGCAGAGACGTAACAACTGTTTTTCCTTTTCTAATCTGTAAACTGTCTTATGCGATACCACAAAAGACGTGACTTTATCATTTTTTCTTGTAACGTAGGTAATTTTTTCTTCCTTTCGAAGAATTACCTTGTTATTCCTTAATTAAAAAGATAATTTAATGGAAGTTTTAGTTAGTTATATAGGCATTAATATTAGAATTGAATCAGGCAAAGAAATATCGGGCTTCAGTCTAAGTTGGGCTACGAGGTCTAGGAAATTGGGCGAGTCTGCGGGCTTTCGGGCCAAAATATGAGAATCTTTACAATAAATGTAATCCAATATTTACCCATGAGAGCTAAATATATTTAAAACATCAGCATGTATATCTAATTGATGAAGTCATATACCGCACGATCAAATTTCATAAAAACGTATTAATTTTGAATCTTTACCTATTGATAAACTTATTTAGATTTGTCTATCACTTTTGATCTTACAAACATCCCTATTTTTTCAATTTCTAATATTTGAGGTTGGTCGATTTGTCATTTAACGTGTTTAACGTATGTCAATACGAAATAAATCACAAAATACGATCTAAAAAAGAGTATATATATATATTATATCTAATAAGTCATACTTTAATTTAGTGTCACTGATAATATTTTAATTAATTAATCGATATTGTAATAAAGTCATATCTTTAATAATCATTTTTTATGAGTATAGGTATTGAATTTTTTTGTGAAAGTTGGTTATAAGCTTTACTCTAAGTTTAAATGTAGAACGATAAGAATTTTCGCATTTTCATCGAACAAACTTTTTTTTTTTTTTTTACATATAGCATCCTTTCTAGAGGGACAAACATTGCTGATGTTCTAAATATTTGATAGCAAGTCGAAAAATAAGAGAAAATCTTATTCATCCTTCGTAGAGCCACCACTACAGAGAATTTGAAAGTTTAGCCTAAAGTGAAATTTATTAGAACTCCGCAAATTTTTACTATTAGTTAGATGAAATATTTTGATAGTTTGTGTTATCTAGGGGAGAATAAGAGTCCTCGAGATCTATTGTATTGTAATTTAAAAATGAAAATACCACTTTATGGTTTCATTTCTTCATATTTTTTCGTCATTTCGGATGACAGTAATGAATGGATGTTATCAATTATCATTATCAACGCTTTCGCCATGATGCCGGTAAGGAATGCATATATCCTATAGATATCTATATAGCTGCCGAGGCTGCTATACATATACCCATGTTTTGTAAAAAATAAATAAATAATAGAATTACAACACTACTATTTCATAAGAAAATTGAAGTCCAACGCCCAATTATACCATTTAGATTGAGATTAACAACAATTTTCCCATTATTGTTAAAAAAGTGTACTCAATCCCCTATACTGAAGTCTTTTATCGAATATATGAATAAAATAAAAATTAATTTAAATATGTTTGAAGTTATCAGAGCTTTGAACTTCAGCTGAAAAATGGTTTACTTATCGTAAATTATCCGGTACTCTGGAAGTTAGAAGTAAATTTGACAAAAGCAAGAGTGGAGAACGCCTTTTTTCCTGTATAATGGAAACTACTGACTATTTCTTGAGGGAATGTAATTTTTTAAATGTAAAAAATAAAGACATTCTTTCAGTTTTTGATAACTCTTTCGGGTTAAAGGTCCAAACGGATGACTTCTTATCTTTTTTAGCGAGACAGACAGTCAAAAAGTTAATACTGTGATAAAAAAGGTATATACTATTTTATACGCCCTAAGGTCAAGGAAGGAGAAATAAACTGGAGGAGTTTTTAAAGATTATAAGCTATATTTGAGTGTTTTAAAATATTTATTATATTGTATTTTTTTAGTTATATTATGACATGGGGATGTTGATGTTTTTGTTTGTTTTTATTAGAAAAAAAATTAGAAAAAAATATCTTATTTTCATTAATATTAAGGAAAATAGTGAACTATTTCATGCAAAAAGATACCAACAACTAAAATGACTTGGCATTAATTTTTTATCAAAAATCTAAAAACATCACTGGAAAGAATAAAATATTTTTCTCCAAGTATCCTACTTTTCTTGTCCTTTATATATCCAACATTTTTTTTTTCTACAAATCTAGCAATTTGTAGGAATTTTGAATAAGTACTTCTTTGATTTAATTCAAATCTCAGTGTTTCTCAATGGCATCAAGTAGTTTTAATCCAGGCCTTTAGTTTGATTTATTCTTAAAACCACTTCATCAAGTTTCATCAACATAGATAAATTGGAAATTTGTCCATTTTATTCAGCAAAAAAGAAAAACTCGTTTTCAATTATGATGCAATTTATGACGTCAGTATAAACGTTTTATTAAAATATATATAATTCATTTGCGTATTATTGAATGCATTTATTGTATGTAAATAATTTACAAAATATATTAAGTATTTTCTAAGGGATTGAGACTTATATTTAAATTTTATTTATAAAGATGCTCAACAGGGGCGTTGCTAGCCTTCATTATTTTGTGTGTGTGAGGGGGGCTTAGCCTCAAAAATGATCAATGCTGTTATATAATTAATTATAAAAATAGTTTTATTATATATATATGTATAAGAGGAGAAGAAAAGAATAGAATATAGTAGAAACTAAGAATGAAGGGAGAAGAAAAGGGACAGAGAGAGAGATTTAGAAAGATGCACTAGGAGAGGAAAAGAGGGAATAGACAGAGAAAAGGAGATAGATATTGAAAGAGAGAAAGAAAATAAGGTTTTATTTCGGTCAAAACAGGATCTTAATGTAATACAGAATTGCAAAAAATATCCTAGGAGCAGGTTGGGTTATTTTGTACGTATACTTGCTAAATTTCTGACTCACATGTTCGACCATTTTGGATTCCATAAGTTATAACATCAAAAACAGACAAATAAAGATAAATAATATACGATAAAAGAAATGAAAGGTGGGGGGAGGACTTTTGAAGCTTTTAGGGAGCTTAAGTCCCCCCTTCCAAGGGGCTAGCGACGCCACTGATGCTCAATATACTATCAATTTTGTAGGAAGATATTTATCTTAAGGTAACGTAATAAAATACCTTATTCTCATATCAAAAACAAACAAAAAATAATAATAGATGTAATTATTTTATGAGTCAGTACACACAAATAATTATTATTAAGGGATGGGATGACAAAAAATAAGAAAAGCTAGTTTAGGAAGAGTAATTGTGGTGGTTCCTAGATAAATTCTATTAATCCAAAAATCAATGATCCGATGTAAAACATATTGATAGTGCTCAATAAAATAATCATTATATATATGATAAGCACAAAAGCTTGGCAGCTAGACATGCATCATCTGAATAATGAACGTAAGACATTTCTAGCTATATGTACTCTTCTTCATCCAGATGATTTTTATAATTTGTCTGTGGAGGCCTCATTTTTGAGTGTGTACGAACGTGTGTAACTTAATTTCAGCACATCATTTTGAAAAAGAAAAGGGCAGTATATATATTCCATATATAATTTAAACTGTAACAAAATAAAAAAGTTCGGAATTTTGTATTGGAAGATATTTTATATTTTGTTCGGCTAAACAAGAAAATACTCTTCAATCATCCGAAAAGAAGGTCCTTCATGAACGGGTTTTGATTTGAAAATCTATAAAATATATATATATAAAAGAAGATTTTTTCATGTAGTTCCTTTAAGATTGTCGATTGAGTATTTTGGCCTTAAAGAGGTCACCATTAGATAAATATACTATTTTGTTACTTTTTATTACGCTCAAATATAACTGAATTTTACTATTTAAATCTCATTTTTTCGATACCAAGTGTCCAATATATTATTATCAAATCTACCTCCAAAATTCGTTTTTCCCAAAAAAGAAACATTGACTCATTAATCACTTTGGACTATAAAAATAGTCTTTTGAAATTTTATTTATTCTCCCTTCATTCGTAGGATTGATTAGTTGAGCATGACATATATTTTTATATTTTATAATCTTTTAAAAAAGAGTCAAAAAAGAGATTACCAAACAAATAGAAAATCAATTGGCTGATTTGAATCCAATGTTAATTCTGGATTTTCTTTAATATATTTAAAAGTTTGTCCGTAGTATGCTACTTTTTTTTTAGTCTGCTGTAAACACTTTATAATCAACTAAAATGTTTTTAAGCAGGGACAACCTGTATGCAAAAATAACATCTATTAACTTGATAATAATCTGAATAATCTTGATATAATCTGAAATCTGCCTGTTTTTCAAATATTCATTTTGCTCTAGTCCAATATTAGAATAGGTTTTATTTGCATTGCAATATTCTGCAAAGATAATTTAGAATCGATATTGCCTTCCAATGACACAATTTGGTTCAGTTAACCTATTTAGGCATAAAAGCATTCTTACCACATGTCAGATATAGCCTAGGATTGCTGTTGCTCTCCATATTTTATTCAAATTAATAATTTACCATAAAAAATGATTTAAAAACTGGCGTCAGTAAAATATCGTATTTTTAGGAATTTAAAAGACCGTTTTGTAGGTTAAAATGATACGTAGATATAACAGTGTTTCTTTTTTGGGACAGATAAAATTTGGAAGAATATTTAATAATAATATATGGTATACTTGGTATCAAAAAATGAGATTTGAGTAATAAAAATGAAGAAAGAAATCAAAATATTTGCGCGTAATACGCGGTACCAAAAGAGTATTTTATTTTCTTGTGACATCTTAAGGGCTGAAATAAATACTCCTACTTGCCTTTATTAAATAAAAAAATAATTAATGTGACTTTAGATGAGGTTTTGAAACGAGCGTGTGTAGCTAGAGCTGACTCATGTAGCGCTCTAGAGACTAAAGTACTCCCAGGCTCATAACGGCACATTTATATCCCTCCAAGCTGTTATTATTACTACTCATTCTTGAGGAGAGAACATATAAGTACTGAGGTGTACTCCTGAAAAACAGAGAGTGCCACTGATGATTTTTTGAGGATTTATCTTCTATACTATTAATGTAAAACGTGGTAATTTGTCGACGTCTAATTACTTCAGGCAATGCAGGGTATTACCGCTAGTGCATCTATGTATAAACGAAAATAATTTGTATATATACCATAAAACCCTCATTAACGGCTGAACTTCCTTAAGAAAAACTTTGTCCCTCTATATATTCTCTATTTTAGCATACCTCAAGAGGGAAAGGAATGATAAAGTGATGCTATCTTTGGTATCATTAAAAGCGATAGCTTGTCTGTAATAAAGCAGTGATGAAAATCCTCTGAATTTTTTAGCTGACACGTTTTTTTGAAATTGGTTATTTAAAGAATGAATTTTCTTTTCCTTACCAGTTGTCATTATTATTTAATTCCTGAGTAGTAAACATCCTTTCCTAGCTAATCCTCATAAAAGACAGAGCATACCCCTGAGGATTTGTTACTTTTTGGACTAAGAGCAGAATTGAGGATCGACATCTGAGTAATTCTTGCCAATGCCGTTGTTTATGACGACTGGTGTGGTCTATTATTGTACCTTTAAATCAGAAAATTTCGCAACATCCTCCATATATGGGGATACTTCGCAGATCAATGATAAATATTTTGACCATGAACAAGAAACAATTCCAGAATCTGGATATGTAATTTAGAAGGAGTGTGAGGAATATCCCAACAAGTAAAATAAGATATGATTTTTCGCGTAAGTATTTTAATATTAGCACTAATTTAGTTCTATATGAATATTTCTATCATAGATCTGAAGGAACTCTAAGGTTTTTTTGACTTATCCTTATTAAGGGTATTTAAATTTGGGATGATGTACACTGTGGTAATTGTATTATAGTATAACATACTTACAAATCTTATTCAATTCAAGAATCAATAGTTCAATGAAATTAAAATCCGAATAATCTTCTTAATCCATAATTATTATTTTGAAAGGCTAATTATAATTATATTCAAATCTAAAAATTGGAATAAAATAATGAACCTAGTAAAATTATGAAATATTTAAATCCATATAATTATGTTACTAAATTAATACCATTACAATAAACAGGTTGCTATTCCACATTTTCAACCACTAGGACACTTTTAAAAATTACAAAGAGTACGAAAATATTTAAATAGTATTATTACAATTTGAATGTTTTGAGCAACTTTTTATTTTCCAGTTCGAGTCTTCAAGTTTATTTTGTGTTTATTGTATGTCCATAATTATAATTTAATCCATAATGTTAAGGCTTTCTTGAGTTCACTCATACTAGCTTTCAAGTACAGTTCAAGTCGCCAGTCTTAGCTATCAAGTCCAAGTTAAGTATCGAGCCTTTGATTGGGAGATCACGTCAAGTCGCAATATTCAAAATATGAACTTAAGTCGAGTAGAAGGTCTCGAGTCGCAAGTCCCCACTTCTAGAGAGTAAGTCAAAAAAATTAATATGGTTAGTACTCAGTCCCATTCAAATTTTCAACTACTGGGATATTTCCATACTTCTAAATAGTAAAAAACCCATTCAAGACTATGAAAATAATCAAATAATAAACTACTTGTTAGATATTTAATACTAAATATTTCAAGGTATGATAATCAATTCCAAAAAATTAAAATAACTTGATTTCAGTGATGTCAATATTTCTTAGATTTATTTGACAGAGATGGAGTAATCCAATTTTTTCTACGGAAATTCTGACTTTATTTTCTCTGCCTCTTTAATAATCTCCAACAGCGAAGTTAGACGAAGGTTATGTTTTTGTCTTTGTTTGTTTGTTAGTCACTAGAATTACGATAAGAAAGACAAACTCAATTTGATTTTAGATAGAGGTTTTTCACTCTACTGAGTGCCCATTTTAGTTATATAGTATGCTTTTTATAGCATAAAATATTGCATAAATGGTTAATGTCAGTTTCATGAAATTTAACCAAATGATAATTGAAACATTTTAATATGTGAGAAAATTTCAAAAATTTAATTACTTTAAAAAAAAATAATAGAAATCTGAAATGTATACCTAGTATTATTTCAATTTTGAAGTTTAAAGAAAAAAACTTTCCTTTTCTTCAACAAAAAAAGAAGAAAATATTTCTTCTTTTTACTATTCTTTGTTATTTGAAAGACATATACCTATATATTGTTAAGCCCTATAACTTTTTTAATGATCCGTGGAATCAAATGCCTTTTTACGCCTGATTGATTATTTTGTAAAAAGTTATCAATTTTAATAAAGAAACAAAAATAAAGTTACTGCCCTTACGGCTATTTAGACAATGAATTATTATAGCTAAGTATATGTATAAGGGCACTCTTTCAATAATGCTGATAGTGTTATATAGTTTTGGATTCGAGTATTAATCGAACTCTAGAAATACGTCGTAATTAAGGTAAAACCTGGTCTAAGGGTAACCTAATTTAAGCTTGTCAGTTGAACTAAGCAAGAATTAAATAACACAAAACATTATAAAAAGTGTGTCCCTGTAATCCCTGGCCAGCAGTCACACATATTATTACATAGCTAGGTGTTTGGGCTGGGACTGGATATCACTGACCGATCTGAGATCATAATGATATTTGTTGGACCGAACTAATTTGGTCCTTTGAAAAATTTCGGGCCAGCTAGATCAGTCTCATACAAAAATTCGGCTTAGATCGATACTAAGAAACAATTCGGTCTAGATCGGTCCAAAGTAGCTAGTCAGTCCAAAAAAAGCCGGTCATATGACATCATATGTGTTTTCAAATTGTGAACACTGTTCAATGACGAAGTCAAAGCAGATTTATCTCAGAGGAATTTTCATCCGGTCATACCTCCTACAGAACTCCAAATTTGATAATCTCTTGAGATGGATGATCAAGTAAAAAGTATCCTACCTTCATTTTCCTTTTATTCTAGCTCTTGGCCTTAGAAGCTGTCAAATTAAAAGTACATCTAACTTTCAAATTGTTATATATTTTAGTTTTATGGTTATAATTTCATATTGTAATTTATGGATGAATAGATTCTGAATGTTATATTTATACAGTATTTGTTCTGGAACATATCGTGTACTTTTTACATTTTCAAGGTTATTCATATATTTATAATGTATGTGAGAACTTAATTTAATATAATGAAAACCTCAATGATGGTTGATATAGAAAAAAAAAATGATGTCTTTCACAATATATGAGACAGAAAAAAAAATCTGCCCATAGAATGAGACGAAAAAAAAATCTGTCGTTAGAGGAAAACCAAAACATGAGTCCAAAAAATAGAGGTTGATAGTGTGAAACCGCGTTCTGAATTCGGTGATGGAACGAGTTTCAACAGTAATACATACTACATAGGTTCATAGATGAACCTGATTTTAACGGCCACTTTTTAAAACTGACATGGTTTTATCAAAACATTCTGAAGCCGAAAAAAAGTAAATCACTGCTGTGACTTTATTTTTTCGATAATCTTCTTGTATCAGTACTGTATTCCTACACTTTAAAAACCCTTTCCAAAAATTTATAACAGATTATATTTAATATAAATTTTTCTCCTACCAAGTTCGAAAGAAAATTTATATTTTGCCTACGTTATAAGCTTTTAATATCTTTAATATTAAATTAACAATTTATAAATATGTAATTATATATATATTCAAGTTTATTCCTATATGTGTAACTTTTAGAAATAATTTGTAGCAGAGGAGAAATGTTATATATGAAATGGGTATAAACATAAAATGTTAGCAGATAAGATACTTACTATATGAAATATTACTATTTATGTTTTAAGTGCAATGAAATATTCCTCAGAAGATTTGTCTCTCCTTTTTTTACAGAGCAGTTTCTTGTATTGTGAAGAGGGTGTATGTTTTGGGCAGTACTTTCAAAGATTATCTTCCAAATGAGACCTCTATTTTTCTATATTCCATGTAAAGATATAATCCCAAACATTTGTGAAAGAACTGCCCTCCTCTTTCAACTATTCTAAAGGCATTAATCTTTTTGACCCTTTCAATTGCCAAGGCTTTTTTTTCTGTTTCTGAACCTTTCCTTCATAATTTAATTCAAAATTATTTTTAAATCTCGTATCTTTGTTGTCTCCTCATCAAAATTTATTAATAATACATCTGATCCCTTTCTTAACTTTGAAGTATCAGGCTTTGACCTTCAGCTTCAAATTTTTCTAAGGCGATAATCTACATGTCCGCACATTTTTATCCCAGGAAACAGGATACTAAGTATGGAATTCATCTCTTTTTTGTCTTCCTAAAACAATCTTTATCTCTGGCATAAGGAAGTTCTACAGACAAGGATATTCACTCACATATTGTGATAAAATGTTAGCTACAGGTTGTACTACTAGCTCTGAACAGTTTTTTTTTCTTCTAAGAAAAGATGACTGCTTATGAAATCAAACTAGTGCTCCTTGAAGTTGTAGAAATCAGCAATGATAGTTTTTGCCCTCTGATAATGTATATTCTTATAAAAATAATTTTAGACTTGAGTTTGTTGCTTCTTTTGACTTTGTATCAGCATTAAATGGGTTAACCAAGTCGAGCCCAAAGGCTGGACTCTAATATTCTATCCCAAAATCCTCTTAAAGGTAGTCTATTTCTATTATTTAAATTGACAATTAAGAAGTCTTCTAACTAAGAAAAAAAAATTATAGTGATTTTGATATATAAATGACAGTTTCTCTTTAAGACTAAAAATAATTTTATCATCTCAGTAAACTAAGAGAACAAAACTTGTCTTGTTCTTGTTCTTTTTAGATGAATTGGGCCTTTATTTAAAGCCAATTGATCTGTGTTCTGGTTCTTGGCTTTATCTGTATCTGCTACAATAAACAAAACTTTTCGATCTGATACTTAGCTATAGCAAAATAATACATTTATATTGTTTAACTGTCGTTGACTTGGGCCTCAAATGACCTCGACTGTCATTTTAAAATCAAAATGACTCATACTATGTTTTTCTTGTATTGTAACATCTAGAACATAAATTCTTTCTTATTTTATCCCTAATTGTTATTTTGCAAATGTAGATATATAATTTTAATTTTTCACAAAAAGATAACGATGATTTCAAAACAAAAACACATTTTTTTCTGAAAAAGTATAAAATTTCAAAACTTTAGGGTCGTTGAGTTACCTTGTAATAGTTGGAATTTAGCCAATGATATCTATAGACAAAAAGTAACATTTTGAGAAACTAAGTATATCATATTTTGAACATTTAAAGAATAAGCTCCACCCTAAAATACATGAATTTTCATAGACTTTTCATAACATCCAAATATTTAGTTCATTCACTATAAAAATTATTGATCAAAAATACACTATATTGATCAATAATTATTCAATAATGTATCAAAATTAGCTTTCATCGGCCTTATATTGAAAATAAACAAAAAAATAATAAACATGTTATTTATCAATACTTTAGTGATACTTAATAAAAGTTTGTCATGAAAACATTTATATATTTGTACAAGGTGGTCCAGATAAATTAAGAAAATATGAAAGGCTTATAACGGACGAAGAAAAAGGGGTTGAACCGTACATTTTCTATTAATTGAAGGTTATATATAATGACATTCAATTACACTATGTAACATAATGAAGGTCTTGGAGCGCCCCAGGCTGAAACCCACATTTACTATTGTTATTTAAGCCGTAGAACACGAAAATGATCATAAAAAATGTGTATAACCACCAAAAAGTTGAGTAAAATGAAGGGTCTTATTTAGAAGCTAATATCTTATTATTTCTTCTTCTGGCTAGGTTGCGTTGAAAATTAATTACTACAATATTAGGGGATTAAAACATGCTTCATATTCAAAATAATTGATTAATATTCACACACTGTTAGTTATAAATTTATAATCCATTCCACTTTTTCCCCTGGAATATTATTACAATCTATATTCAACGACAAAAACTGGTCCAAATTGAATAAACACATTTTGATAAAAATGCATGATTGGAGACATTTGAACCTCCAAATACCCAGGTAGTTCTTTTAGTTTGATATAAAGTGGCATCAAATTCAAAAAATTGGGGGAACTAATTTTAAATGAAGAAAAGTCTTGGCTAGAAAAACTATTCCACAAGAGCATATATCAATGCTCTCAAATGACGGAAGAAGTACTTAGGAGGTGGTCTAATTGTTTTAGAAAAAGTTATGCTAAAAATGAATAAAAACACATTCATTGATCTCACAAAAAGTCAACATACTGATTGGTGAATTGAAAGGATATATCTCTTCAAAGGGAGGTTTTAAGTGGATTTTGTTTTGTACAACCTTATCGAACAATCGTATTAGTGATCTATCAGAATCATTGGCTATAGCGGGAAGAATTCTGTGGAGAGGTTCTCCAGTGTATGACTCGATTTTAACAGTGAAAACCATCCACCAAAATTATAAAAAGAAACACTTCTTTAAACAACAGGAAGATGCAGTGGTATTGGTTTTGGAGTGGGAAGTTGTGGAGAAAAGTTTATTTATGCCCATACCGCTTTCTTGGACAATAGTTTCTCAAAAAAAAAAAAGTTATTATTTCCGTTATTAAGAAGCTCCAAGCAGTACCAAGCACCTACACTTTGGTCAGTAAAATTAATAGGGAGAAACTCTATTACACGAACCAATATAGGTGGCTTAATAATATGTAAGAGTACTGAAACTCCCAAAAATCTAAGCCGAACGAATACTAATACATGGGAAATCTTGGACAGTCGTAAATTTACGGCACAATTACAAATTTTAGCTGAATGTTTTCTTTCATGAACCGTGCAAAGAGTGCGGGAAGGGGTATAAATTGGTCATCTACGCATTCGCCGAGTGCCCCCACCTGAGAATAGTTTAACTATTTGTATCTCTCAATTTGAATGGTCTCATAAATACAAAGTAAAGTTACCTATCGGCCATTATTCTTTTTCTATTAGCTGCAAGAAGGAATTTGCCTCCAAAAACCAAGGCACTTTACTTTAGATCTTTAAATTCCAAGGCATATATTGCCAAAACTCACTTTGAGTGATCCGATCTGAGTTGAAGATTTTAGAGCCATTTTAATAGACGCCACAGAAAGAATATTGCTTTTAGTATCAAAATACCTAAAGTCTATGTACAGTTATGTGACTTTCCATTTGAGATAGTGAGTCTCATATCCTCTAATCAGAATATCATCTGAAAAATCTAAAGCATATTGATAGTATTTTTAGAAAGCATCATCGTCCTTCAGATAGGTTATAGCTGTGTAAATTTTTTGTTACAGTAATTTTTATTATATCTTTTAACGTTTTCTAAGTATTTGTATCTATTTTTTTTTCAAAATATTTTTGTTTAATGTTCTTTTCTTGTATGGTTATTATGGATCCTATTTTCAATATTGTCAAACGAATATTTCATACTTTTATAGAATTTTTGAAATTGAGACATAACAAAAATGAATGGAAGTCTATCTTTGGAGGTCTAATTTTAAACTAAAATGTTTATTTATATTTTATAATACCATTCCTCCAGTTATTTTATTTAATTATTAATTGACAATTAATTGTAGTGCAATGGAATAGTAAATAAAAAAAAGACAACATCTTAAAAATAATGGTATAATAATTAAAAAAGTCTTGAGAGCATTTTCAAAATAATATTTAATAAGTTTAGCAAGTGTAATAAAAAAGTTCCAGTTGAAAAAATAAAGGCTTGATGTTATGAGCCTTCATTTGATATATTGCCCCTTAAGAAAAGAAGCAAGATAATCAGGATAGTAGAAAAGATAACTTATAGGTATTGGTGTTTAAGTCTGCCTGATCGTTTAAGTCTATCCAACCGGAAATCAAATTGGAGGCATTTTTTCTCCAGTTGATGCCACAATCCCCAACATCACCATAGAGACCGGATGTTTGGCCCTGGTGACTGTGCTAATGCTTTTTGTCAGCCTTGGAAAAGCATACCACCCAATTATTTTGTTTGTTGTACCCGGAGTCAACGGTAAAGGTCTATTCATCGGAAAAAAACCCGGTTATTGTTGTGCTTCAGATCATTCAAAAGTTGTTGACATTGGCCACATCGTCCATTTTTACAAGTAAATCGGCTTCTGATTATCTTTTTTCTCATTTTGTAAGGATGCTGTAGAAACCACTGATAGATAGAGAAAGTATGACGTATGACAAACTTATACAGGATACCCCCTCAGAGCACTTATTATTATCATGTTCCTTCGCCTTGCCCACATTAGACCAATGCACCTTCTTCTTTTTGGCGTACTCTGATATCTTCATCGTTGGGTTGACCTTGAAGGCATCCATGATGTCTTCGGGCTTCACTTTAGATGGTCTTCCGCTCTTGGGGTTGTCTTTAAGGTTGTCCCCATCAGCCAAACGATTTCTGACCCGACAAAATATACCCTTGCTGACGTTTAAGGCCTTCATGATGTTCGAAGTTGTACTCACCGTGCGGATTAAATTGCCTATGATGGCTCTTTTTGCCTCCATCGCGACATATACATAATTTTCGTTTACAATATCTACATCAATCAAAGGCTTAGAATCTAAGTTATTCAAAAATAATCGGAACTTTAAGATTTAATCAACAACACCTACTCAAAAGGGTATATTTAGAAGGTCTCATAGTGTCATACAATCATTCTAAATTAGTACAGTTGGTTTAAATTGCGTAACTAAAACCGGATTTATTATGGGAAAGCAACACTTAAGATCTGTGCAAAGTCGTCATTGACTAATTACTTCACCAAATAATCATCAAAGATTATGAAATACAGGGTGGAACAATCAAATTGTCGCCCTAGAAAAGACGACATAATTCTATTTCCGTTTCATGGAAATCGGTTTTCTTTTTTTGTAGTAGATTATCTCTGGTTGGTAATTTGTGTATATATCCCGCAGTCGATAGGACCCTTCTATCATGTCTAAAAGATACATTATGTTCAACGAACGAGATATGAGATGCGCCGCTGTAGATCTAATGTTCTCTACCGATCTATGTTATGACAACAGGACCATTTCCAGCACCCTCAAAATACAAATCCGGACATTTCAACGCAGATGCAACGCAGTACTTGGCGCCTGACCATAAGTACAAAGTGGCCCAGACTTGGCTTCGGAAGGAGTGCTACGACTTTGTCCCTTTTTCTCACTAGTCCCTTCTCCCCTGACTTGAACTCCGTGGACTACTTTGTTTGGTCATACGTCGATGACATCACCAATATGGCCTCCTACAACACCAAATTCAGCCTGGTCGCCGAGTCCACCGATTATTTGCCGAGCTCCAACCGGTACTTGTGAAAAGTCTTACTCCCGGAATCGTATCAAGGTTGTAATTGAGGCTGAAGGCGGCTACATTGAATGTATATCAGATCTATTAAATTATGAAGCTACCCATAATTATTTTTTCAATACAAATTTTAAACTAAAGCTGTAGTGTTGTTTTCTTTAAAGCGATAATTTTATAATATATAATGTAGAATATGTGAATAATTTAATTTGCATTTTTTTAAGAAGTACTATTCTTCTAAAACCTCTTAATGAAAAGTTATTTAAATAGAGAAAAATATGAAAATACATCACTAGATATAAAAATAACGTAGTTCAGTTAATTCAATTTATGACGTCACCTATCTGATTTGATTTTCAAAACAGTTTAAAGCAAAATTTGTTTTATTTCCTTCTGGAAATTAGAAGTAATGCTGCCGCACACGGTATTATAACAACTGATGGCAAAGTCATAAATAATTTAATTCGCATAAATTAGAGGAAAAACAATAAAAAACTGATTGACTTTGAAAAAAAAAATGTGAAACCGTCGTTCAGGGAAAAAACGGGACAGGGAAGGAAAAGGAGATAAATCTTTTCCTTTTCTTTTTCTTCTTCTCTCTTGTTGACATTATTTTAAAATATAATTATTATCAGAGACAGGAACTGAACAATAGATGATTAGAAGCTGTACTAGTACTTTGAATAATACTGTATAAATAATATTTTTTTGTGGAAGGAACTTATATCAAATGAATTACTACTTTTTAATAATACTTACAATGTTTGTAAACTCATATAATAATATAATTTTATATCATTCATTAGATGTGTCATTAAATATGTTATTACGCTCCAAAAAATGTAAAACAAAAAAAGTTTCGTTAATTTTCCGCAGTTTCACCCTGGGAAGTTTTGCCCTGCAGAAGTTTCGCCCGGTGGAAGTTTGGCATTCATACATATATTATAACATAAATGTAGCTTCCACTTATAATTTAAGATTTAAAATTAGTCTCCCTCCAATTGAAGTCATTTGTAATGCACTTTTGCATTCAGTACTGTAAAAAGAGTGCATTTAATTCAATTTTAATATATTTTAAAATAGAACATATCAAACGGTTCGAATTCATTATAATAAGAAACAACAATTATTTCATATTAATTACTCAAATGACATAATTTCATAATTAATTACAAGGGGTTTCAAGTTGAAGTAAAGGAAGACCTTAAATTATATGTGGAAGATCCATTTATATTATAATATATGTATGCCGGCGAAAATTCCACAGGGCGAAACTGCACAGGGCGTAACTTCTTGTCACGTATGCCACAATATAAAGTTCAAATACCAACAGTTATGTTACTCATAAATATATAATAACCCATAACTATGTTATTTTAATAGATCAAAATAAAATGATTGTATCAATTAGTAGCTTAAAATTAGTACGACCATTATTGTACTTAAATAATGCATATTAAGATGAATAAATGGCAACTTTTAATGCCTTCATAAGTTGCAGACACTGCAACTTCTACAGGCATACTAACATTAAAAAAAAAGGAAAAGAGATAAAAAAATACCATTTGGCTGTATAAAAAAAATAAACAAAAACACTTTACAAAACTTTAAAACAGGTAAATATTTTGCCATTGCTCTTAACTTAGGCCTAACTAAAGTCGAAATGAGGATGATTAAACCAATAGAAAGAGTAATTAAGAATGACGTCATTGATATATATATATATACATATGATGACGTCATTTATCAAAGATTGTTCTATGGGATGGTTTTCATTCAATTTGAACGCATCCTTAGAATTTAGTACGGGATCGAATGTCAACATTTTGATGCCTTACACATCCCTATGTAAATATGTGTTTTGTCTATTAAAATCCATCATAAAAAAAACATTTGATTGCTTGATAACTCTATTGTTCTTATATGTATATCCATTGGCATTAATTATATTAAATTCATGAATATTTATGGTCCATTGACTATATTTCTAATAATGATTTAAATTTAAGAGGAAACTCCGTATTTTATATATGTATTTCAAAAGTATAATTCAATCAAAATTAGCTGAAGAAATCATATTTTTAGCTAATATATATATTTAAAATAAAGGAATTTACGTCATCATTGTTATATTATTTATAAAATAAATATTTACAAATGTATATTTATCTACGTCTATGGATGAGAAGGTATTTAGTAGGGGAGACAGGGAACAATTTGAACACAGAACAGGGGTTTCGTGTCATTTGAAGTATTTTATTATTTTACCATTCGTTCCCTACAATTTTACGAAATTTAATTCCAAGTCAAACCAACTCTGAGTAATTGACCGTAACACAAGCAGTGTGTCAATTGTTCCCATCTCCCCTAGATAAAACACTAAGTTGTACATATATAGTTACTTGTTTATATTAAGTGATATTCTAAACATTTCAATCCCATACTATTCGCTTAATTGCTATAAATCTTACATTTCTAAATTATCCAAGGGGTGAAAAGGAGTCTATATCTCTCACAAGCGTCGTTAACTTTGATTATATATTAGAAGCTTTTCTCTTAAAAAAGAAAAAAATAAGACCCAAAATCATATGTTAATTATCCAAATAAATAAATTATACCAACTGTTTTTTATCTTTTAATTATCATACTAATCAAATAATGATTAACTTGGGGGTATTCTTTAATGAGAAAGACGTATTCCTTGGACCCAATTCAAAACTAATTCTAACTGAAAAACGGGTTGTAAGTACACTTAATTAAAAATCAGGAATTAAAGACAAAACGTCTTCATAGAAAATCAACTAGACATTGTTTTCTATCTTTTTGGAAAGGGAGCAAAAGTAGAATATATTGATTACTTTTTTTTTCAATCAATAGTAATTTATTTTTTAATATACATATAACGAAAGAAAATGCTTAAAAACACACGAATGAACATCATTTGTTTAAAAAATAAAACTATATATATAAATGTGATATATATAGACCCCATTTACCTGAAAAAACAGTATAAGAACAAAGTTTTTATACTGCAAGCTCAAATCGAGTCTCAAGTATTTACTCAAAAGTCCAAGTGCCATCATATTTTCGTCAAGTATAGCTTTAGTCCTTAGAAGACAAAATAAACCTTAAAGATTACTTTTTCACGAGTGAAAAAATTGAAATCCAAGTATAGTTGCAAGTCATAACTTTTTAGCCTTTTGATGTCTTTAAATGTCGGCTACATTAAAAAAAACAATAATAGTAGTACATTAAATATACATTTTCATGTATTTGCTTTTAATAAATTTCATTAATCACCTCCTATTTTGCTCGTTTATTATAAATAGTTTAACAATTGGGAAGAATAAATATTCCTATTACCAGCTGGTGAGCTTTTTTTTAATATTTCGATTAAGAGATGAAAGGAATATCTCTGGAGAGCATTGTAACAAAAAAAGAATATTGATACACATCCTAACTAATGGCTTTGCTAAGATTTTATGCATTCAAATATACATTCAATGATGTCATAATCATCATTATATAAACTCTTTGTAAATTTAAATTATGCATTGAGCTGTAAATTGTAAACATATTTTATCGGATGACTTTTGTTGTTGAATGTTTTTTTTTCTCAAAGCTGCAATGATTTTGCTTTAATTTTTGAGAAAAATAGATCTATGTATAAAGTAACTACGTGTGAGTGTGCACATTAAAAAATGAAGAGTCATTTTTTGTGAGAACGTATAAGTAGAAGTCCTTGTTCGACTCAGAGTAGAATTAAAGATTGACAACGGAGTAATAATTCCTGTGTATGATACGGAGTGGGATTTGTTTTTATTTTCTTCTCTGATAGCTGCTTTCAAATAATATAATGAAATATCATGTTAGCTGAGCTGCTCTTTTCCGAAACTTTCATATATTTTCAGTTTCAATGTATGAATACAGAAAATGTTTACGATTTACAATTTTGCTTATGCTTTTATACAGAACAATATGACTCTTTGAAAGGAACGCTTGGATAGGCGTATGATTGTTTACCCTTTTCTGTATTGCAGATTCGTTTACAAAGTGGCAGGAGCTAGTACTTTGTCGCATTGGGTACTAGGTTAATTTAAAAATAACTGTTTAATTTGTTATTATCTTTAAACAGCTGTACGTACACTGTTAAACGATAGGTATACTTGAGTACAGTTTATACTTTTTTATAACTCTTAAACAATTATTAACAGCTTTATCGTTAAAATTAAAAAAATGAATTAATCTACTCTGTTTATCTAAGTGTCTTCTTCAAAATTCCCTTCCTTTTTCTTTTTTGATATTCTTGGAAATATTTACCTTTCATCTATACATACTTACACCTTACCTACGTACATAGTAATAGACCTTGGATCAGTGTAATCCATTATTGTTGTCAAGGAACCAATAGCAATGAACTTTATCTCAACTTATGTTCAATTACAGATATTCTTATAGTTGTTCATTTTGTTCTCTGTAAATCGTGCAAGTTAATAGTATCTACTCAAAAGCTAAGACAGGTACTTAGAAGGACGTTTTGCATTCGTTAAAAAATTCTAAATTCTGACAGAGACAAATATGCCACTCTTTATATCTAAATCAATCTTTCAAGCTCAACATTGAATTGCAGACATATATTTTGTACGAGCATTCAATTATATTTAAAACATGTTGTATCAATTTAAATAAGTCTAAGAAAATTATATTCGACTTTTCCATGAAGGAGATTCCCTTGATAAAAGTTACCGATATTTTTTTGAATGAGAAAGTTGCATTTGTTCTGAAATTCACAGTACAATCTTATGCAATTAATTTCAAAAATTTGCGACTATCAACATTACCAGAATTTGGTCAAGCAGGGAAAATAACTCTTACCTTCAAAAGTACTAGGTATTTACTAAAGAAAGATTAATATCAATCTGATGAATATTGGAGTTGTTTTGTTTATTAGTTATACGATACGTGTATAATATTACCTATATAAAAGAAGAATCTTAAAAATCGGAGGGCCATGTGCTAGTTATGAAATAGAGGTTCTACATATTTATATTAATTATGTTTGTTTTTCATTATTATTAAATCATTATAGATTGTAGATATAGTTGAATAAAGCCTAAAATCGTTTACAACAATCAACTCCTGATATTTTATAGTAGAAATATTGAAAAAAATGGAGTGTAACTAATAAGCGTTTAGAAGAATAATACGACATACAGCAATAGTCATTCCAACCTCTCTCCCATAAAGAGAAAGCAAAAAGACCCGAAATTATATGGTAGTAAACCAATTACCTACACCATTGTCTACAACTCTTTTGTAAATATCTATTTAATTGGAGGGACGTTCACAGATAAACGAAAATAAATTTGATTCCAAATTTAAAATTAGCGTTCAGAGCAGCAATACACCTCGGTCTTAGTATCTGCTCGCAACCTCCTCTTTCAAAAAGGAAAATAAAAATTCGAAAATATATAGTAGCTGGCCTTCTGTATTTTTATTTTACCGAAAGAGCTATTTAAAGTTGAAAGGACGTCTCTGTATATTATATTTAAAAGAGGACGTTCCTATAGGAAATAGTCAGTAGTTTCCATTATACAGCAATTCAGACATTCTCCACATTTGTCTTTATCAAATTTAGTTCAGGGTACAGAGTAATTAAGGATAAGTTGTGTGCAACGTTTTTCAAATATTTAAGATTAGACTTGTTTATATGATCTTTATTATGACATAGACGATAGTATATTGTTTGTTAAGGTTTTTGCGTGTTTCGCTTTGTGTATGTTTCTGTCTTTTTATAATTTTAGTTAAAATTTGAAAATATATAAATGTAAAGGTAAAGAAAAAAAAATAGTATGAGATGACAGGATTATTTTGATACATCATATTTAATTTATATAAACGAATAAAATAAATAAATAATGAGTAATACCCTTTTTGAGTTCATCATATGTAGAATAAGTTAATTTAAACCTGTTTTCATGAGCAAAATCATGAAAACAGCTGAAAGGAAAATGAATTATTTGTTTATTTGGAAAATCAAGTAGTAATATATGCTAAAAATATATAAATCAATAGTTAGAAAATATATCAATATGTGTTTAAAAGCGTTTAAGAGATAGGATGATTAAGGAGCTATAGTTAGATTTGCATAAAATATGATTTAGAACGTGCACAAGAATTTTTGTAGTTGCAACTTGAACAATGTTTATTATTATTTCCAAAGCTGTTATCATAATTCTTAAAGAGAGAACATTTAATTATAAAGTAATTGCCCGTGCGTTTGATTAGACAGAAGGTCATATTTTATACAACTCTTGCTATAGTATACCATCGACAGCTGACCAAAAATACATGCATAATATATTTTCATTTTATTAATGTAATAACGGCATATTTCAGTAGTTATTTATTTAATGGATTTTACTCTAATATAATTTTATATCTAAATCAAATAAAAAGAGTACTTTTTGAAAATACATTAAGCTAATTTTTAGCAATAAGTATACAAATGAAAAATGTATCTTTATATTTATATATATATATAAATAAATAATAAAAACATTTTTGTTATATATGAGTTAAAAATAAATTAAGTTATTGAATATAGGAAAACAAAAACGTTATTTCTTGACAATAATAGTTAATTGTTTGAAAAATATTCATTGAAAAAATAAAAGATACAAAAAGGTGTAAAAATATTTAAAACGCAGATTCGTATATTAAAACAGCCATAACTACAAAATTACATTGCAAAAATAAGTGGTGTAATTTTAAATAGCCCGTTATTTCGGCCAATGCCACTTTTGAAGCTCTAATTTGTTTACATTTGACAGGTACAAACTACGCCATTAATCAAAATGGAACAATACACACTTCAACAATTGAAATTAATAAAATATACTATAAAAATGGGGAAAACCTGCCCAGAGACAGTTCGTAAAACTAAAACATTTTTGTGTCGTCATGAAGCATCTTGTCGGACCGTAATACAGAAATTGGTTGAACTGTTGGGACAGGTTAGTGATGTGAAGAATAAACCCGTGTACGTCGCTCAAGAACAACTGAGAATACTACTGTTGTATCCCAAATTGTTGAAGAAAACCCATGTTTGTTCATTCCTTGTCGTTTTTTGGAATAGGGTATTCCACAAACGTCATTACACCATATTTTGCATAAAGACTTGATCCTTAAGGCTTATAAAGTTTAGTTAACACAAGAACTCAAACCGTTCGATTATCAACAACGTCGTGTCTTTGCTGATTGGGTCCTTGAGATGCATGAAAATGATCCAGAATTTCATCAAAAATCATCGTGACTGATGAGGCCCATTTCCACCTCGATGACTACGCTAACAAGCAAACCCGTCACATCAGGGCTGGAAAAACCCAAGATTTATGATTGAATAGTCTCTCCATCCTCAACGTGTAACTGTTTGGTGCGGTTTATGGTATGGCGGGGTTATTGGACCTTACTTTTTCGAATATGAGTTTAGAGGAACAGGTACAGAGAATGGATTGCTCTATCAAGAGATAATTAATGATTTTTATGGCCAAAATTGGATGGTATTGATGTGAACAATGTTTACTTTCAACAAGATGGCGCAACGTGCCACACAAGCAACGAAACCATCATTATTTTACTGAAGAAGTTTCCGGACCGTGTTATCTCTCGAAGAGGGATCTTATTTTACCCCCGAGATCTTGTGATTAAACAACTTGCGACTTTTTTCTTTCGACCACGTGAAAGATAAGGTCTACACCAACAGCCCAGCGTCGATTCATGACCTCAAAGATGGAATTCGTTAAGCTATTGAGGGCATACAAGAGCCATTTTGTGATTTGGTGATGAAAAATTTTATAAAAAGGAGACGGTCCAGTAAGTGTAGCTGTGTCGCCTATTTGGCTGATATTGTTTTCCATTATTAATTACATACATTTCTCTTTGCACTAAAATAAACATCCGCTCATTTATTTCAAAAAATTCAATTTTTCTTTGAAATATGCAATAAAAATTGATTTGTGTATGTAATTTTTTGGATGAGCAATATTTTTCTTATAACTTTTTTCGAATACTTCTTGGAGGTTGAACAGTGAGAGTAAGACTCATTTAGTTGATATAGAGGATCGTGTACTACAATTGGAAGAAACTTTGACCACATACACATCCTGAACAAATGCATTGTGACCTTTTTTTTGGTTTTATTTAATAGCATATTAATTTTCAATATAAATTATTACCAAGAAAAACATTAATTTTGCATAAACGGTCCCAAAGTTCGTATTATTTTAAATATGCAAAGTTTTGAATAAAAAAACCTTTACATTATCTAGCTTAGCTTTCCATTTTTCTGTGTTGGGATATCTAGTACCATTTGAAACCGTTGGTAATACTAATATTTTATACTATTTCAACAGCCAATATTTGCATTTATAGGAACTTATAAAATAAAAAGGACTGTAAACATTTTACTTCCTAAAAAAAGCTTCAAACTTGACAGGGTTAATTCTAATTATCCTATGTTTGAATGACAAAACATCAAATGAAACTCTAACATATTTATTTTGGGAGCTATTTACGTTTAATTTTTTTTGAAAATTTTAAATTAGCAAAATACTACTTGATGTTCATGTTTCTCCATTTTGAAATTTGACTAGAAATGGAAACAAACGGAATTTTTTTTTTTTAATTTAGTTAACTTTTATATGAACAGGAAAAACTCGCCTATTATGCACTTATACAAAATAAAAATAAGGTCAAAATTTGTTCCAATTGAAGTACAAGATTTATACTGTTATCAAGTTATTTTGTTGTTATCAAGGTAGCTAGATAATGAATTTTATTCGAACACAAAATATGTATGAGCGTATTTCTGTACATTTTTTCATATCTTTGCTGTACGTTACGTAATTTAATTGATGAATTTTTTACTTCCAATTGTTGTAATTGATAAACGCTCAAAACTCCCTCATTAAGGATAAATAGGAGACATTATTGTTGAGGATGTGAATATTCCCTAAGTAGGGGTGAGCGTATATACAAAACAAAAGTACATGTTGGAAAGAGCAATATATGAATGTTTTTATTAATTATTCCTCCCTATTTTGAAAATTCTAACGTATCAAACTTTGCTACATTTATTGTTCTATACAACTAGTCAGAATTCATCCTATAAGAAAACAAGAAAAAATGGACAAAATCTCTTTAAAATGACTCCTAAACTAACATTTTCATATTATTTCTCTTAAATGAATTAAATATAAAGGATTGGGCAGCAAAACGCGTACTCTCGAGCCTTCTGGCCATCATGACCTCTTTCAAAAGGTGACGTGGGGTCATTGTGCATGAAGTTGACTGTTCACTGCGTTCATGATGACGAGATGAAAAAATATTTTTATAATTTGTTTATGCACAAACAACGGCTAAACCTAAATGTCAAAAAATAATCACTAAACCTTCCTATATTTATGAGACAATTAGCAGTCCACGTTTTGCTGCCTACCCTGTATATATTTCATAATATAGTATAAAAAATCTTATACATATATTATTTTATTCAATACTTTATTATTATATTGCTTAGTATTATTTTTATTTGTATTTGATAGCCAAAATTTCTTCATATAAATAATAAATGGCATATATTTATATATACAACGAGGGGTCAAGTAGAAATGTATTCATGTCTTTTTGGAGACGGAGCATAAATATAATTTTATTATAATAACTGATTACTTCGATTATTTATGAAGAAGAATAGCCATGACGTATCGAGTGAGACAAGCTAATCGACAGATGACATCAAAATACACCGGATAAATCTGTGTTCCCGAGGTAACACTGTGATTAGAGAGCTTTATAATTTATACTATAGTTAATTACATATTTTTTATGATATATTCTCTCAGACGTTGTTTTTAAGCTCATCTCAATTTGTCCTATATTAACATCCCTAGTTATGATATTGTTCATTATAAAGAAGATTGTCAGTATCAGGAGTGTTGCAATTGTACATTCCTTTTTATTATTTCATGTAAAAATTTCATTAGGATATAGTATAGTCCATGGGTCATGCATACTAATTGATGAGCTAGGGTTTACTTCTAAGACTTTAATGGAACAAAGAAAAGTTTACGGAGTCAATAGTTTCACTCCGTTATTTTTTAAAATGTCCCTACGAAACAAAAAAGAATTCAAATATGACTCTAAATATTTACTCATTTAACAAATCTAACATCCACATATTGATATTCGCATTTCTGTATTATATATTTATTGAATTTTGTATTGTTAAATGCCAAGGCTGTCATTGCATCAAAGCTTACCAAGTATGAAAATATTTCTAGGCAAGATTTAAGGTAAATAATTATATCTGCCTTCGTGAGTTATTTTGTACTTTATCTTAAAATCCCAAACTTTGAAGTGATTCTACCGAATCCTATGAAATCGTATTTCTGAAAAAATTTGAAAAATCCACAACTATTCAGGGAAAATGAAATTTTTTGGAGAAAAATTTAAAAAATTTTCTTTTGAAGAATATTTACAGTTATTACAAAAAAAAGTATACAAATTTTAAAATGTTTTTGTATAAAAAAGGTAGATTATTCCTTTAAATTTTGTCTCATTCCAAAAATTTAAATTCTAAAATGTTTGTTGTCTCTTCGAAAAAAAATTATTTGTCAAATAAAAAAAATCCTGGCGAAATTATAAGAAAATCCAAAGCCTTGCCCCCCTCCCTCCAAATAAAAATACAACCTCCCTTGATGACGTCACTATTATGTAATTTACTTCCAAATATATTCTGACGCCGGGATATCCCACCTACCCAAAAATTGAAGTGAGCAGAAAAAAGATTTGAATTACATGCTAATGGGTTATATAGATATGATGATCATTAATGAACAAAATTATTAAAAAATATTACTCATAAAAATGACAGACATTCATTTATGTACTTAGATATATAACATAAATACTCTCATATATCCCTTTAATAAATTAATATATCAAAGAGAGTGTGAACGATATTTAATATAAATTATTGTATAATGTATTAAACTATTCTTAAATCAATATATTATAGACTATTTTTTTTGACGTAAAAGCTTTATTTGAAACTTATCTAAATACTTGCTCCTACAAAGTTGTAGAATTAAGCAAAATAATCGTCTGAGCTGAGGTAGTCTTATTAGGTTACGTATTGCTTCTCGACAAAACTTTCCAGTGTTTCCTACATTTTACAAACTTCCCTTGTCGCACTTGAAGCGTTCTTGTCCTTGTTACACTCCAGCCCGAGAGTATGCAGAGAGAACTATTACACTACTCCATAATTCCTTTCACGGGAAATAACTCTAAACTTTTGATCTTTCAAAATCAGAGCAACATTAGATGGAATAACACATACATAGTATGATCCAAGAATCATAAAAAATGTATATACAGATAAACCTGGTGTAACAACAATTTATTTGTAGGATTTCACTGTACAAATTTAGAATTGTTAAAGAATAGAAAATTTGATTTAAGAGATAAAATGCACTAAGAGATCACTTTTTTTGTTGTTTTGACATTTTTACACTTAGAGACATGGGATTAAAAACAAAACTTGTTTATTTTGTATCAGCTCTCGTTTGGTTGCGTAGTAAACATTGTGATGAAAAATAACGCGAATAAAATTGATATTCAATGCTACCAACAATTTTGGCCCTCCCCTCTGTATAATAAACCTCAAATATAACTGAAATAATAAATGATAAAATTAAGGTATATTTCTTTAATATCATTGTTTTTCTATCAAATGAAGGCAAAATAAATAATATTTATTTACTAAGACTTCAACGGCACTATCTACATTAAGCATTACTAATGAGGAGAAAAGTGTTGACAATTGCTTTCCTAAAAGTGACAATTTCTCAATTAATATCTTTAAAATCTTTTTTTTCATGAGATCACTTCAAAACTAAATACAAAGTGTGACTGTAATTACAAACTTATAATTGAATATTTTGGACTCCAACTAACATATCTAGATACAAGATAGAAAAAAGCTCTTCTAGTAAGGATTTTTCATTGAATATTTTTTTAAAGAAAAGAGATTTAGATATAAGCCATTTATGACGGATTATAATCCATTATTTTTACTTCAGTATTTTTGTTATTTTATAATTCTAACAAAGAGGGAAACGTAGTAAAAGATCTAAAAACTACAAAAACATAATTTAGAAGTAAAAAAAAAAAAGAATTATATAATAGAAAAAAAAGAGCTCTGGTTCTTTGCAAGATCTTAGATAATGAGTAGAAAATATCCACACAAAAAAAAAGAAACCTTAATGTAAAAAACCTGGAACTACAAATAAACTAACCAGAAATCCTTTTTAGTCTTTTAAAATATCAATTATTTTACTTTCTTTGCTTGAAAAAATAATGCAACTAAATGAAGGAGAGGTACAAGTCCGTTGAATAGAAAACGGTTCTCATATAGAAATATAATTAATATCATGGGCAGCACAACAGAAGGGAGCGGTGTGCAGGGGGAACGATTTATGTTTAGTATATAGCTAAGGTGTCCATATTTTAATTGCCTAAAAAAACAGGACATGTGGGCCAATTAGTTTCAGTTTGAGGGGGACTGCATATATATGTTATAATTAGGGAAAAATAAGGTTAAATTTGATGTTTGATTATAATTAGTTTGTTTTAGAATTTAAAAAAAATTGATTTTTATTTTGTCATATTTTTAAATTGACTTTTTTTTTTTACAAAAAATACTTTGAATATCATTATAAGTTAATTTTTAATTTTTTTTTTAGTAAGAACAACCGTTTTCTTTTGCTCCAACATGTCCTCTTTTTATATACTCAAAATCGATTTGATCCATAAAAAACCATATATTTTGTGAATTTATAAGAAAATCACCCGGATACACTGAACAAGACGTAAAAAGGGGACATTACCGGGATATTGAGTTTGGCTCCTAAATATATATATGTATAGTGTGTCATTGATATTACAAGTTGTACAGTATGCTCAATGTTAAGAAGGAAAAAAAAAGAATGAAATTTCAATTTTGATAACTTAAATTTTCTTAATTTTTATGCACGTTTAGCAGCTTCTCAGTGAAAATATGAATGAATTTGTAAAAATTGTTTTTATTATCCTTCAATTTCTATGGTTTTATGTGTATTTCATTATTTATATGGACTTACCATTACTTATTTATTGAAAATAATTATGTTAGTTTGTTTTGGTAGAGAATAAATATATTAAGATAAAAAAGAGAGAAAAAGGCCTAGCTGTTAATCCGTATGTATAGGTTCTTTTATAACAAAATTGAAAAACTTAAAAAAAAAAAATCTTAAAAATATTTTATATAACTGCTATAAAAATGGGCAAAACTAAACTATTGAAAAGTAAAATGCCTTTCAGCAAGTTGTCTGCGGAAAGGCCCAAGAAAGGGAACTCAAATAATCGAAATGATAAATTTTCGATTCTCCATTTTTGTTAAAATTTGATTGTTGATGTTTCCTTTAAGGGGTCTTCCTAGAGAAGAAGTCCTTTTATTGACAGAAGTCAACAAAATTTTCATATCTATAGAAGTAAAATCAATGCAAAACACACAATCTCAATCCAAAGGGGGGAAAGAGTGGAAATTTTGTCGACAAATATACAGAGGTGGGCAAAAGTATTTATATTAATTTTGTTTTAGATGTACATCTTTATGATGTGCTTTTTTAAAAATCAATTGTTGCTGTTTTTAAGTAGCTGCAACAAACATAAATAACATTTACTCATACTTTTTTGCTCTTAGTCTTCAAAATGAAGGCTCAAGAGCAGCGACACAAAGTATCCAAAATATGTATTTTCTCGGCAAAAATACAAAGGATATCATCCGTGTTACAAAGTACAAGAAGAAGACGCTTTACAATGTTGTGAAACGGCTAAAAGATGGCAGGAGAGTCAAGCATGCTCCATGCGGACCTCGAAAGGCCAAAAAATGAACTATAACTTTTTGGACTGACTGAAGAGGTCCATTTTGGCAAATCCAGTTGTCTCTATTTCAGTGCCCGCGAATAGGAGAAGTTTAAGCAGGATACCTTGGGCCGATCCGTCAAGGAGGTCTTAAACCTTTCCTCCTACGTCAGAGGCCACCGACGCTTCCTTATAGAGAAGATGAAGCAAATCAGGCTGGAGAGAGGGATCAAATTGTATCGTATCTGCAAGAAAAATCCAGACTCACTTGTCTAATAAGTAAATTGCTTTCTTGACAACTACTTGTTGTCTGAACTGAGGAAGATGGTTGATTAGACTCCCATAACAGTCTCGTCTCCCTAAATCCCTCCATTAAGCAAATAATGGTCAATTTTAATACTATGAATATACCTACTAAATAGATAATATTTTAATAATTGGAAAGGAAGAACTTCTTCGCTAACTGGGATTTAGCTATGAAACTTTTTTCTTTCTCTTTTTGAAGGAAAGGTTGAGAGATAAAATGATGATAGCTGCGTATTTGAGGCA
Source organism: Lepeophtheirus salmonis (assembly GCF_016086655.4). Taxonomy (NCBI): domain Eukaryota; kingdom Metazoa; phylum Arthropoda; class Copepoda; order Siphonostomatoida; family Caligidae; genus Lepeophtheirus; species Lepeophtheirus salmonis. The sequence goes on from NC_052135.2 coordinate 67,904,886, forward strand.
TGAAGTAACAATTAATATTTGGGACCTAAAAGTATATTTTCAAACTTATCAATGTATAAACCTCTAATAAGTAAGATGTAAACAAATAGTTATGTTTCCATCAAAATCAAGGCTTGATGTGACGTTATATATCTACTGAATTTGTTTCTACAAATCTAAAACTTAAAGAGGTATGTTTGTCATTTAAGAAATAATTCATTGTCCTATGCTTTCCATTCAGAGACTACATAGTAAAATAAGAGCACATATTATCTGCATATCCACTCAATACGAAAATGCATTTGTTTACATTGCATATAAATAAAATTTACAGAATATACCCACATATATTTAAAAAAATTTTTTATTATAATAAATGGACTGACAGAACATCATCAATTTGACAAACCATTGCAAAACATGCAAATATATTTATTTATATGTCTGTAAGCAATTTACTATTGAAATAATATTTCTCTTTTTGGTGATGTAGATTTATTTTTTATGATTATAGTTATACAATCTTAATATGTTTTAGCTTTAACGATATAATTTGTTCTATTTGAACAGTTGATTACTATTCACATAAGTTTTTTTTTTTTTTGGAGAGTGACAAAGAAAAGGTTAAGGGTCAATCAAAATATCTTAACAAGAAATAATGTAGGTATGAGTGTCATTTATTACATATAAAATATAAACTTTTAAGTTCAAAGTATTTATATTTATAAGGTTTTGTATCTTCTCTTGCGGTTAAATAGAAAAAGTTATAAAAAGAATAAGGTTTTATAAGAGTTGAAAAGATAATAAAAAATGTCATAGTTCACGATGACGATAGACAGATGTTTATTTCGACAATCCTACAAATATTTCTATGCTCACCATTACCATATGAACACTAAAGTATGCTGACCTTTGATATCTACTTTGTAACATTCCAATCCTGAGTAAAAAATTACAGGATATCTGATAGCGTTCGAATGCAGAGCAGTAATTATAAACTATATACTAACAAGTGAATGCCAAACTTTAAATAGATTAATAATAAACTCATGGGTAAATAACGCTTGCATATTGATGTAAAAACGCTTTGCAAACATGCTGTCTAATAGTTGACATTCTTCTGCTCTATATTTGGTTTTAACATACTATATAAGATTTTTTTTTGCTTCAAAGTAACTCTTAGAAATATGTTTTCTTTCATGAAGAAAGATTCAGAGTAATATTGCATTTTACTAATTTTTTGGGCTATAAAATGAGGTTTGAAGACTTGAAATGGAGTGATCATTGACTAATTTTGTCAAAAATATAACATAACATTAACATATGTAATATACATCCTCTCAAACAATACGAAATATCAGCTATAGTCATAGGCTAAATTAACATAATTATATCAATTATTTATTTTCTATTCAATTATTTTTGACAGAATTTAATGCTTACAATATGTAAGTTATATTAAATTAATAATATAAGTTGTGATATGTATAACATTTTACATAGAAATGTACGTACGAGTATAAGGGTCATCAATTTATACCTCAATGATGAATGCATAGCTATGCTTTGAAATATAAATGATTTTGAAAAAAAAAAATCCTTTTTCACATCTTACTTTTATGAAAATAATCATATTTAATGCTTAATACTTTATTCAATTAGTATATTGTGTTGAATTATCACACAACAGAGAGTGGGGATACAAAACATTTAATTACGATTTTATCCCCCTTATTTTTAATAACGAGGTTTCATTATGCAATCAAACTAGGGCTGAAACAAAAATGAACAAGTATTCTTTTTATCCCATGTCTCTAAGTGTAAAAATGTCGGAATAACACCTCAAACGAGAACACGTGTAGTATCTCCTTAGCACTGGAGTCAGTGCTAAGAAGGCTGCAGATACCGTTGGCATCTTAATTTGGACTGCCAACAATAAAAAAAGAGAATTACAGAAAATAAAGCCCTAATCTTTATCAGCAGCAATATGACTGACTTTATCGTCAAGAGGTGCATATTTATTCGCCCTCGTGTCAAGACTGTTATTGCAATTGAAGTAGAACATATAGAATAAAAAATATAGGTAAATATGGTTTTTAAATATATAACAATTGGGTTGTAAGTTGTCTTTTCTTGATTTCATAATAATCACGTTTTTCGAAATTTAGTCATGATAATGAAAGTTTTGGGGCCCCAGTCAATACAAGTCAGAATGGATCGAACAATCGGTTATTGATTTTTAAGAAATTTTCTGCCTAAAATAATGTCATTTTTTGTTAATTTAAGATATTATTTTAGGCAGATGTTTGACATACAAAACATTTATTTCAAGTTGTTTTGGATGATTTTGAACTATCAAAATATAATTTGAGATATGGCTCTCCATTTGTACAAAGTTATGGCCAATTTTGCACTCTCAATATTTTGTGTCACCTTGACCTTTAATATACAACTCTTTAAATTTAAATGCCTTTACTGTTAACATACAGGGAGCGGGGATCAAATTGTCACCTACTTTAAACCTTGATAAGTTGAAGACGACATTATCAAATAAAAACCGGTTACCAAATAGGAAAGCTATTTCCGTCAGCTGACACTACGTAGCTCAGTTAGCATCATGCCGTCATCATATGAGGAGATAAAGAGCTATAAGTGGAACGAGGAGCTTTCGAGGTCCGCCGTAGTCATGGCATTGGTTAATAATGGAGGTAAAATCTCCAATTCAACGATTGCTTCAACCTTACGAGTGAATTTACAGACTGTTCAGCGTATCCGTAAGAAGCTAGAGGACACCTGGGATGTTGATGCCACCATAAAGAGGGCACCCAAGGAGGAGGGCGCCGACAGGAAGGTCAGGGACACCGACTTTGTCGACAAGGTGAAGAAGATGGTTGAGGATGACCCTACCAGGTCCATGAAGGCCATGGCGAGGGATCTGGGCTGCCCTGGGTGTGGCAACAGGACTCAGCACCCTGCCATGTGCCCAAAATCTCCATGCAGTGGTTAACCGAGAACTATTATGACGTCGTAACCTAGGATTTGTGGCCTCCTAACTCTCCCGACCTTAATCCTTTTGACTATTTTGTCTTGGGCTATGTCGAGAGACATGGCCCCAGACCTCCCCATAGCACCAAGGCCAGTCTGATGGACTCCATCAAAGAGGTATTCGGCAACATGGGTAATGAGATGGTCAGAAGAGCCTGCGGCCGGTTCAGAGGCCGTATTGAGGCCGTTATTGATGCCAACGGTGATTATATCGAATGAATGGCTACTCTATACCTATATACTCGTCATAGTTTTGATTTTCAACAAAAAAGTTAAAAAATGTATATTTTGTGTTGTTTTTGTAGAAAAATATTTTGGCGACAATTGGATCCCCGCTCCCTTTATATAATCTTCCTACAAAGTTTTACTTAAATCGTTTAGTAACCTTATCTATAAATCAGCTTTAAAAAAATTACTTATTGTGTGACCTTGACGTCTTAGAATTTATGGTCATACTCTTAACGTAAATAACCATTAACCATTCTAGTAAGTGTAACCAAAAATAAAGAATGCCATATCGAAAGAGTTTCTATATTCTAGTAGTATTGTTTCATTCAATTGTACCTAATTTATCAATTTATACTCGTATTTTGTTACCATATAGAATATATGCTCATCTTTAAAAAGTAACATAATTCTTTTACTAAAAGTACGTGGGTGGGGTGTACAATATTTCTCCCTGGTGATATTTTTCTTTCTATCTCAAAATTGAAGTTAGTGTTAGGGAAGAGGTAAAATTCAATCATCACAGCCTTTCAAACGTGAGGGAAGCACTTCTCTATGTGACACAAATTATATATTATTGAAGACTGAGAGAGACGGATTTGCACGTTACAAGGTGCAAATCTAGATGTAATTATATTGCCATGGTTTTGATAGATACAAGAAAATAACCTCAATACAATACATGACGACTACATTGACGTGTAAAAACCATGAAGAAGCGATCCATTCAACCACCGAGATCATCCATGATAATTTACAAGTGACCAACCCCAACCTTCTACACATAATGAAACCTTCCATATACTTTTCAGATCCTTCAAAGTGCTAATTCTCCAAATAACTCGAAAAAGTCAAGATCCCTACTCCAATAATATATCATTCGTTTCTGCATTTTAAGCATTATTCTGGAAAGGTTGCAATAATTCAATCAAATTTCCCTTACACTGTTTCAAATTTTGAGATTAAAAGATAAAATAAAAGCAAAATTGTTAATCATAGAAAAAAAAATTGTCTTTATTTTTTTCAAAAGTTGTTGATTAGCACTTCGAGTAATATTAGAATCTGATTAGAAATTAAAAAGATTTTGAAAAAGTAAAATTTTGTTGACTCGTGTAATTTACAAACTAATGGGTTCTTAAAACTTGCTAAATTTCTAACATATTTTGGAACAGTCAATTTTGACAACACACGGCGTTAACTGACTAAACTAAATTTTTTTGCTGTATTTTGTTATCGCTTGTCATTTTTTCTGCTACTTTTCCCCTTATCCCCGTTCTGAACGTTAATAGGTAGAATGTGAATAAGCTTTTTAAGATGGAAACAATTCCTAACAATTATTTGTTAATAATTCTATATTTCGAGAAAATAAAAATTATTTGTTATATTTAAAAAATGTTATAGATAAATAAGGAATGAGTTGTAATAGTATTTTTTATATCAAACAACATAAAGTTGAAGTCCACTAGTAGACAGTCATACTAGGACTAATATTTCTTAGTATTTTAATAAATATTTTTCGCATTCAAATATCTCTTACTTATATAATTGACTACATTTCAAAATTTGAAACAAACAAGTATTTTCAAATAAAGAGAGTTTTCTAAATTGTTTTGTACTAATATAATAAGAAAAAATATATCAAATTTATGGATTTAATAATGGACTCGTATTGGTTTGTGTATGTTTCTTCAACTTTTAAAATTTAACAATTAAGGTATTCATTATGCGTGTACTGTTTATCAAAGAAATTGTCTCGACCATGTTTTAATTTGAGTGGACTCTTTTTGATACTTACATTAAGAAGTTATTTTTTAATACTATTTGGGACGAACTTCTCTAATAATACTCAGAATGTGGAAATACGTGTTTTACACTTTTCTCTTATAATCACACTAATTATATAAAATTATCTGTTCATCAAATAAACTTTATTGTACAGTTACTTATTCATTTTCATTAAGTAATTTGACTTCGTATACTGGCCAGATGTACTCTATTTTTAAAGTAATTACATTTGTTTTCTCATGTAAGAATTATTATTGCTTATACAAAAAGGTCTCTCTTATTTTTCATTTTGTTGAAATGTCTGAGTTACCGGCTCAAAATCCGTTCGTATTGATAAATAAATACAATTGGCAAAGTTTCAGCGAAATTGACAAAATATTTAAAGGTAGCACAACGGCCTCAAAGTTTTGAAAATTTGAAAACAGTTTAAGATACAGCTTTTTATATTCTATAATTTTTTAAGGAGAACAAAATTTACTATAAGATATACCAATGTTTTATATGGGTAAATAATTTTAATTTGAATTATAGTTATAAATAGTTGAAGAGAAAAGTAATACATATAGAATGTGTTGCGCGCTTTGTTTTGTATTTTTTTTCCCTACAAAACATTCAAATTTCATGACATAATTTCATTTGGTTGAATTATTAGAGTTTTAGAGTGACAATTCGTTTTTATTTATTAAAAAGAATACCATAGATAAAGTGTATGATTAGAGCGGTTTTTTATATTGATAATTAAAAAAAAGAAAATGATACTCAATTATCCTTAATAATTATTTATTTTGCTTTGTGTGAAATATATTTTATAGTCCATTACTTTATTATCGTAAGATGATTTACATCCTAAATATAATAGTTTCTACTCTATCAAGCATTAGTATACAATTTGAATATTAATAAAGGGTTATCCTTTTTTCTGAGTAATATATCTAATATTGTAAGGTATCCTAAGCACAGATATACTTTGGTAATTTATTTTTCCACCAGGAGATTCCTTTCTTATAGATTTCTAGTAACAGTTGCTTACACAAGGGAAAAGATTCTTTTATGTATACTCTTGAAGTGTTCTTTAACTTTGGAAACAGAAAAAAATAAAAAATAGAGCATTGACCACATGAGATTTCCCATCAAAACTCTCCTAAGTGAGGTCTTAGGAGGCTATTAGTATACTTTTTTAAAATGTTCAATTAATTGATCCGACGAAGTTGCACCGATTAAGTATAGGTGAACATGATAGTACTACAAATACTCCATCTGATCTACGAATTGTCTTTACAGTCCAAATACATTACATATACTTCCTTTTCTAGGACCGTGAATTGAACCTAAGCATATTCAGTTTAAGCAAATGTTTTTTTTCGAGTTTGTTGCTACGTACCTCCATGTACCTTCTAATATTTTGAGCGTCTTCAGACTTAAAAATCTAGGGGAATAATTAATTATTCACCTAAATATATCAAATTATACATTTGATAGTACAATTTAACGTTTATAGGTTTTTATGAAAATCCTTGAGAAGCGTTCGGATTAATACTGGGCCCATGCTAGAATTCATGGTTAAGGTGGTATATATGTATCGTAAGAGGCAGATAGTTTGAAATATTTCTTACATAAATTTGGGACTCAGTGAATAAGGAGAAAGTCTTATAGCGGCTCTGTGCAAGAGACATACAAGTCTCCAGGTCCACATATAATGGTATAAAATAAGGACCCGGCTCTTTTAAAATTGAAAAGCTTAAAAATTGTAAACTGCATTATTGTATTTTCAAGTTTGTGGAAAAATTAATTGATATAATAATTATTTCATATTGGATTGTGTATGTTTATTCCATTTTTCAAATTTACGAGTAAAACCAATATCATTCTTCCAACTTAACAAGTTAGATATGTTCAAAATATGGAATAACAAAATTATTCCAAAAAATATTTATTTGATGTGATTTATCCCTTTCTCTGAAAAAATAGTTCATCACCTGATGGCGAAGAGAGATCATTTCCTTTGGTTTGGGAAAAGAAACTATATATCCGACAGAAGATTGACTACCCCCACATCTTCTTTGAGAAAGTAAGATTAGTTGATATTGAGCCATTTCGGTAACTTAAATCTGGGATGGTTTAGGATAAATCAAAGATATAGGGATACTGAATATCAAGCTTAATTCGGAATTAGTTTACATGAAAATATTTTTGAAGGTCTTACAGAACTATTTCAAATCACATAGGGTATTATTTCATACTGGAAAGGATGACAAAATGTTGAGAAAAACCTACTCTAAAAATGCTAAAACGGAAGTATGAACAGGAAGCATTGAATTGCAAAATATAGAGAAAGTGGAGACAGGAAGCATTGTGTCCGATTTTTTTAATAATTTTAAAATGAATATTCTTACAAAATCATCGAAGAGAGCAGTATTAGAACCACCGACTTTTTCAAAAGAGTATTTTAGTAAAAGAGAAAACATTACAGAAGGAGGTTGTAAATTATCGGTTCACCAAACTGGGACTCTCCAAAAAAACGATCAGTACCTACATTACTTTTCGAATTCCATTTAATTCAACATAATTTTCGGCGTTATCGAATCCAACATCATCCCTATTTATTCACAAGTTGTGCACTGAAGAAAGAGGCAAAACTGGCTCATTCTGGCAAAACAGTATTGAAACTTTGACACACTTACTGTATCGATGTCCTAAAGTAACGTCAGTACTACTAATTTGTAGTTTAAAAGTTAAAGAAAGCTTGAAAGCCAGGATAACAGAAGTTGACTGTATCATAGGAACCAGTACCAACTTTTAAAATGCTTTCAAGGTAGAAGCAATTCTGAGCAAAGTTGAAACAATAATTTACTTGGCTAGATGCCATTACGTTCCAATGCCAATACATATAGAAAAAGTTGTATAAGGAGAGGTGAATATTTCGGGAACCTTTGTAGAAAACGGAAAACGTTTACTTATTACCTAACATTTTCAAGAAATATAAGTTTTTATAACCAATACAATAATTTAATTCGCAAATTAACACATTATTTTTCCATCCTTCTCGAAGTCAGGATATCAATGATGACATTTCGAATATTTTTTACAAATACCAATTTGTGATATCACATAATTATGTTAAGTTTTAATAAGTTTAATTGATAATTCTTTTCTATATCTTAGTAAGACAGACAAAGAACATCATAATTATTTATGAAAAACTTCTCCTTTGACAGCAATGCAAGGCTCTAATATAGGCCTAAAGGCCTTGTATATTTTTCGAATATACTCTTCTGACATGTTATTCCATTCTTTTACAATGGAGGTCTTTAAGCACTAAGAATTTTGATGATAAGTACGACATTCTCTAGTCTTCAGATACTGCTGCTATATACTGAAGTCAAGTGGATTCATTTTTTGGCTTGATGGTGGACAAAATCCACGTGACTTCATTTTCTTATCTTGTAGGCTTGAACTGTGTTGCTGATATGTGCGGGAGCACCATCTTGCATCTCCACCAAGTTACCTACACCATTGGTAGCCTCCAGGAGTGGAATCCCTTTTTGGATGAGGAGATTGTTGTAAGTAAATACATTTACTGTGTCTCTAATAAATATGGGGGGGGGGGCATTTCCATCAGAGCCAACATAACCTAACATTACGACTCTGGCAGGTTGTTTGGGCTTCGCCACTTACTTTTATTCTGGTGGAGTAGCCTTGGATAGAGGACATAGGCACATTCTCAGCTATAAGCATCTTTTCATCACTAAATGTGGTGATTTTTAGCGTTTGCTGATTTTTGAGAAAGTTTATAATCCGTATGCATCTTTTAATTCATCTCTGTTGTTTTTAGGTAGTTAATATTTAGATTCGGAACATCCTAAAGCTTTTTAAAGCCACATTGATCTTTACAATGTACCTTATAGCCCTCTTGGCGATGTTATTGTATGTTGCAAGCTTCCTTATGTTAGTTAAATAATTGAATTACAGAGTTTATCTTCTTGATCTTGGCCTAGGTACGGACTGTGTAGGGCCATCCACTGCTTTTGCCTGTTTTAAAGATTCCAGTAGCTTCAATTCGTTTTTAGTGTAGGTGAAAGTATTCACATAAACTACAATGATCCTGGCTATTACAACTAGTCTATTTTCATAACATACCAGTGCATATTTTTTTTTAGCGTAGTTTGGACATCCTGAATAACAGAAAAACATGGCACATCTTATAGATTTATAAATAATACGTAATATTAAGAAGCCTTATTGGAAATTTAATAAATTAGGATTCTTATTTAAGTATAATATAATTGCAAAATAATAATTTATAGAATAACAATATGATTGAGTCAATCATTTTCATTTTAAACTTAAATTATATAACCGATTCAACTTTTCACTCCTCTGATTCACTATACAACCGAAGTCATAGTGATCGGGCTAATTTAGGAAAAAATAAATGAAGTTTCTGTGTACCATAAAGTGTTGGAAGTGATCCCAATAAGATGCCACTCTGAATTTTGGATATGTTTGAAAACATATACTGATACATGTTCTACGAAAATTAAAACAAAATCAGGTTTGCTGTTTGGCAAGGGCGTCATTTTGAAAGCTGCACCAGATCCCCAAACTTTTATTTTTGATTAAAATAAGGTTATGGTTGAATATAACTTAAAGTTTGTGTTCTTTTGCATCTTTTGACGTAATTTGTCTTAAAATATAGCCACTATGAGCGAAATTATGGCCTTCTAAACAACACAGTTCCAACGCATCAGTCCCGACTTTGAGCGGGCCTGGAACGGCCCAGGTGAGTAACAGAACCCTAATACTTCATAGACTCTCTTATTTTATATAGAAAAACCAGCTTACCAAAAAGTATCAAAATTGGTGATGGCCATATCGTGAGGGTGTGTACACTTTACGGGGAATGACCCACATACGGTACTTTTTTTTTTTTTTGGGAGGAGGGTCAAAAACTTTTGAAGGCTTGACATTCTCCCCTCTTCCAAGGGGCCAGCAATGCCACTACTTTCAAGAATTTCTAAAAAAATAATTGAATAATAATTCCAGAGTTGGGAAAAAGTTTTCCCGAATAAGCTAACTACCAACTGATTTTGTGCCTTTTTTCGATTTATTTTTGGTGGAAATGTTGCGATGTACAATCAAGATAGCGTCATGTCAAGTGTTGATTTTTTATGGGATATTTTAGTCTATCTTTGATAACTGGCGCGTGTAAAAATAACTCGCATATTATAAAATCAGTACTCGTTCGAACAACAAAAAATTGATATTATGGATGTTTTGTTGTATGATGTTTTTGTTTATTTTCATTAAGTATGAAAATGAGGAAGATGGAGTGGCTTGTTTTAGGAAGTTAGTAAAAATAGGGGAAGGAACTTCTTCATACTGATCTAACATTTCATAAATGGTGTTATTTCCTTAGTTATTATAAGAAATAATAAATACTCAATGTAGAAATTATATGTCACTGTTGAAGGGAGATATACATATTTGGTAAATTCACTAACTGAGGCAGTATATTTTTCTAAAAGTATTGATTTGTAAACAAATCTAAGAAAAGTAGTAAATGATAACTTTATAAAATTTTATCAAAAATCTAACAAACATGCAAATTTTATATTAATAATATACGAAAAAATTTTCTAACTAGAGATATATCGGTCCCAATAAAAATTAACGTCCCGTTTTGTTCTATATTTTAATATGCATCAAATTAGGACGAAAAAGACGTCTTATGTAACAATCTTTACTCAATTACGTCATCATTTATATGATCTAGTGTCATCATTATCAATATCTCTTGGAGTTATTAAAATCCAATGTTTATAAGATGCTTAATATATGCTTTAATTAATCCTAAATTAAGAATAATGACAAAGTAATATCGTATATTAAGGGTATTTGATGTTTTACTTAACAAAATCATTTATTAATGAACTTTAATTCAATAGTGGAAATACAGAAGGCGTTTTAAAATATTGTACTTTTTTAAGAACCGATAAGAGGGACTTAAAATGACACACCGGGACCAATTTTTCGTCCCATACTACGGACAAATTAAAACTTATAATAAAAGAGTTATTTTATAACTAACTGCAATAAACAATGAATTCAATTGATTTGCAAATTCTGTAAGACTAAACATAAAAAAATTTACTCATGATTTCAATATTATGGGTCAAAAACTGTCCTATGATTAAAGTTATAGAAAATGTGACTTATAACGTGTGGCAATCTGTGGATTTTTTTTTTCATTTTTTAAAGCTTTTCCAATATTTTTTAATTTTTGAAGGGGAGAACATAACAATATAAAGTTATAAACAGTGCATGTGCTCATGAATGATAGAAAGTAACAGAGAAAATTTGCTTGTAGTTTATTTAATAAAACGTCATGTAAACGTTTAGTAAAGTGGTAGGTTTTATTCTTAACAATTTTACTAATTTAAATGACATTTTATGTAAAAACTTTGCTCATTTGTTTATTCATTCACAGGTGAGCTGTACTTGGTATTAGATTTATTCGGTCCTTGTTGCATGAAACATTATTTTATCATTATGTTTTAACACAAAACAATCTTTGATAAACTATGTAATTATAAATTAATCTTTTATAATTTTAATAAGACTAATTTAGACTTTAATTAGCCCTGAATTAAGAATAGTGACAAAATAATAACATGTTTTAAAAATTCTTAAAGCTCTCTAAACTAATTCAAATTGTAAACTAAGATACTTTACTATAATATTAGAAAAAATGGTTCCATGTAGAGGGTGCTTTAAAATTTGGGGCCGATAAAAAAAGACAAGATGGAACTGATTTTTTACGTAGGACGGAACCAATTTTAAATCCTAGAGTGACTGCTGCGAAAAAATCTTTACACTTGCTTTTTGCTGGTTCTAGGATGTTACGCCCTGGGAATTTTCACACTGGGAAGTTCTGCCCTGAGAAGTTTCGCCCTGCAGAAGTAGTTTCGCCCTCAGAGATATATTATAGCATAAATGTATCTTCTACATATAATTTAAGATTCAAATGAGTCTCCCCCAATTGCAGTCATTTGTAATGCATTTTTGCATTTATTAGTGTAAAATGAGAGCATTTAATTCAATTTTAATAAATTTTAAAATAAAACATATCAAACTTCAATGTTGCATCTTTTTATAAAGAGTTCGAACCGACTTCTTTAAAAACCGTTATATTTCTGATGAGAAAAAAGAAGAAGAAACTCTATACACAAATAAATTTATAAATAATCATGAGAGGATGTCTTAATTTATCATATCGTGCAAAAGCTTCCTAATGGGAGGCTTTTTGGGAAGGACCCTTACCAATAAGAAGAATAACAGATCTGTGACCAGGAATCGCATTATGCCCTTCTTAGTAAACCATCAGATCGCCATCAGTAATCAGATCAATGATTTGGATTGCCCCTCAGGGCCTCTACAACAGATCCGGTTGTACAATTTCTACGTGTTAAAGCTGAAGCAGGGCTTCTTGAGACTATTAAGAAGTACTAGTCCAGTAAGTCCTTGGGCTTCGCTCAAGGAGGCTGTGTCTCTTTTAGGAAGAGAAAATCTTGGTGGAAACCAAGGTGTCACATGAACGACAGGTGGGTTCGTAGAATCCCGAGGATGTACTTCTCATAGACAGAACTAAGTAACTGGCATCTGTGAACATCCTGTTCGTCTTCATCCAGGAGGGGCATTTTTTTCTACAAGGGTTTCCGATATATTCAGCTCTCTTTATACAACATTTCTACATGTATTGGCATTGGAACACAATGTCATCTAGCCGGGTAAATTATTTTTTCAACTTTACTCAGAATGTATAATGACTTATTTTTAAATGCTTTTTTTATTAGTTTGTCCAATCCAGTTATAAAATCGTTTAAATAGAACTATCGTTATGATCTGGAAAAAACAAGTAAAAAATGCTCGATGACTTAGTGTGGAGTTCGATTTAAAGTTTTTTGATCAAAAGATGTTTAACTCCACCGAGTTGGAGTAGCCGGAGACACGGAGCTTAAAATTGTTACTGTGAGAGTCTTTATGAATAAGATGGATACTTCTGTTAAAATCGTAACAAACCTTGTTTTCATTTTCATTGCTCTACAATTGCAAAAGTAATAAGAATGAAGGTGTAGTTATTTTCTTTTCATTCAATAACTATTAATATAGTTTTCTTCATTTTCCTCATCATCTTCAGATGAATTTTTGGAGCATTTTGACTTGCTTATTGTATAATGACGTTTACGTCTTATTGTATTAAGATTTTTTTTAAAATCTATCATCAAAACATGATTTTTCTTTACTTTTATATTTTCAATAGTAATGTATTCAGCTATTTGGGGATCCTCTTCCACTGTCTAGCTAATTATTTAATTGGTATAGTTTCTGATGAGGGCCTCCCGTAGTAAATAATGACGAAAATTATGGATGTATTCCTCGTCAAGGAGACACTCAACTTCTTCCATAACTTCCCCTTGGGAAAATCCCAATGAATCGCACAGCATGTAAGAATTTTTTTAAAATTCTATCTGAAGGTGATAGACCATATTTCTGTAAAATTGCCTTTTTTGCACAATCATACATGAGTCCTTCTTTTTTAATACGAATAGACCTAAAAACTTCAACAGGTAATGTGAAGCCATCAAACAATATTTGGTTTAATCTTCATTGATCTTCCTCATCAAAAAATCCCTCTCAATTCTTCGAAACCAATTTTTTCGGATCCATCAACGAGAGTTTTGGAAGACGTAGCTCTGCTACAGCAAGAGTTAAGTTGCTGACCTCTTCCTCTGCGTACTTTTGTTCGATCTGAGGGGCATTGTGCGCATGGTCCTGACCATCAAAATGAGATTGTTTAGGACGCATGATATCACTTCGGGGTAACCAATGTTAAGATTTAAATGTCTTTATTTTAACTCCAGAAAAATGATCATTCTTTTATACGAAAATAAAAAGGAAAAAAGTATACAAGGTACGATGATGAATATTTAATATCTTCTAAACAAGTCAAACTCCTACATGATGGCTAAAAACGCTGAAAAAAGGTGCCTTGATTGAGTTGCGAAATATGAAAAATTGAATATTTTATATTTCTTACCAGGGATACGTCAAAGGGATTCCGATGATGATATTGCAAGTCTCATGTTATTTAATTTAAATATTTATTAAAGTTTTTTCTACGTAAATCAGGGTTTTTTTTTAATGTAGTAAAATTGTTCGGGTCAAATACTAAAAATAAACAAAAATGAAATAGGGGAAAAAAATCTATATCTTCCTAAGTATCTTAGAAGCTGAGAAAATGCCATCGGAACGTGATCGGTCCGCGCACTTTTGGATGCTTTCCGGACAAAGAAAAGGTGGCCTCCCTACTCATTCACTTTTTGGGTGCATGTTGAGTCCAAGGCCTGTACTGCGCGTCACCCTATACCAACAACCCCAAGAACACCGTCAAATAGTATTTGGATGCCATGTCTCAGGACTACATCTACAATGTTGGAAAGGCCTTCCATGGCCGCCTGGAAGCCATCATTGGTAGCTAGGGGGACTATAACGATAATAAGGGTGGCCAAACATCATATTTGTTATTTTTATTTTATTAACATACCCTATTACAACCGGTTGCTAAAATACACCCTGATAAAGTTCTAGATTGAAAGTGTAAAGATTTTTTCGCTGCACCCGGTATTAAGAACTAATACATCGCTATTATTTTGCAATGAGAGACCACTGAGGCTCAATCATCCGGAAGGATACTTTCAGTTTCTATGGAATCAATTTATTTTATCCATATAAAAAATATGATTTTTACTTTTTGACTGAGATATTTACTCGTTAAATCATATGATATATTATATATGTACTTATAATTTTTAGAAAGAGAATGAGCAAGAGTTGAATCAAAGTAAGAAAGTAATGGATGCCTCAATATCATTTCTAATTTGTCCAACAAAACTTACCAACAGATCTTCATTTATCAAATATACGCAGGTATATATGTATTAAACGACCAATGAGGGAGAAAGATAAACACATATATAAAAGCACTTAGTGGCCATAAATCATTGCGTTTTTAATCTCTTTATTCACTCTCCAATATAATTATTTATTCAGGCATTTCTATATTCCTCCTCCTTTAAGATAGTTGTATGCATTATAATAATCTTTATATATTTAAGAACATTAGATTAGCCATACTAAAACATGGCTGAAAAGTCCTGGGCTTCACACTTAGATGGCGCTGTTTTTTATTTCAACACATTTTCAATTAGTAACTACATTTAAACGACAGCTGTAAAAATTTCATTAGAATCTGTTCTTTAGTGTGTGAGTTATTTCCGATGCTAATTTGTAATCAAAAGTCAATGTCAGCTTAAAAAAGTGATCCTTAAATACAGGCTTGTAAGCGTTCCACTACTTTGGCATTCCGTTCATCTTTGTTTCTTCGTTCAAGGAGTGTCAAGGAGTCCTCATTTGAGAACTATATAGGTTTTAATATATTTTAACACACTAATTGGCTGAATATTAGAGTTCAAATGAGCTACAACCTACTAAAATCGGTTCATTCATCGTAGAGATGTAGGCCATAATGCAAAGTGTAGCCGATTTGATTGCCGACCAGCACAGCAAAATGGCATGAAAAAATGGATCCTGGAGGAGAGTAATATCTCTCCATTAAGGGCAACTTGTTTGAAGATGTCGGGATTCCTTTAAGAAAAGTTTATATGCATTACATGTAGACTGTTGAGATGGTAACATCTCTCTTTAATAGAATAATAAAAGAATTTTTAATAATTCTTTTGATGTATTTTTTGTTGACAAAATGCATAATAAATTTATATCATTTAACGTTTTAACATCTCACTACTGCGATTTTAAAATCCTCCTTAGTGCAATAAGACATTTTTATCTATCTAAAATCAGACAAGAGACAACTGATGAGAACTCAGGGTCTTAAAACAATAATACCACAAGTAGAGTTGATAACTATAATAATTTAATAACATATGGAAATTTTGTTGAAGCTGAACAGTGTTTTTTAAAAAAAAAATTCCATAGCTTTTTCCATCATTGTTCTTTAGTTTTTTAGTTGATAATATTTATGTGCGTGTGTTCACGAAATACTGAAAAGAGAGTAAGACTGAAAATTTGTAGGAGAGCTATAATTGTCAGTCTTTCTTGACTCAGATTAGAATTGAGAAACGAAATGAGAGTATTACTGTCCTTGAGAGATATGGAGTGGGATTTGGGTTTAGTTCCTTCTTTTTATAACTATTTGTTGCTAATTTTATAAAACGTCATGACAACTATACTGTTCTTCATCAAATATACGTCCTGTTGAGTTATTACTGATGACATAACTAAATCCTTTTTTATCGTGTTGTATGTAACTACTTCTTTCTTGCGGTGGAATTCTCCTCTATGAAAAGAGTGAAGTCATTGAGCTTATATATAGTGTCATCAGCACCCCTATGAATTTAAAATGTATTCTTGTAACACAAGAAATCTGTACAAAAAGAAATTTTAGGATCATTGTTTTACACCTTGGTTCATCACGGCCATACTTCACTAACACTAAAAATTGACACCATATTTTGTTCTTAACTCTTTATTTTTTCACATTTCAGTGTTCTAAACGTTGATTAGTCGAATTTGAATTAGCTCTAGCTAAACAGTGACTAATTAGAAAAATCCTTGAAATGTTGGGAAGAGTTCTGCAATTCCCAACTGATTTTGAACCTTTTTTCTGTTTTTTTTTACTGAAGGAAAAGTTGTGAAATATAATAAAAGTTTAGGTTTTAAGTTAATATATAATTTTTGGGATTCTTTGTTTAAATTACCATATTATTTACAAGTGTAGCTATAACCTTTGTTCGTACATCGTAAATACCTATAATTACCTTTCCCAAATGTTATTTTATGTGAGAAAACACTCATACATAAAACAAATTACTCTTTAAATTACTTTTAATAACTTTTTAAACTATTGACACATTTATCACTTTTATTATGGCATAAAGTTTTTTTTTTAAAGAACCTACTTTTATTCTATGTGTGCTTCTTTCATTTAAGAATGAAAGAAAGAAATCATTTCATAAAATTTCAAGCGAGTAGCATACAGTTTCATAAATTTTTTGTTGTTTTTATTCTCACTATATATAGCTGTAGATATTGATACATTCACTTACATATATATTGTACATAATAATATATCAAAGTAAAGTAGCAGAGATTTGTTATTTAATATTTCCAAGCGTCTAAAGACAAAATAAAATTGTGGGGGATGAATAATTCGTTCTTTATTCATATAAGAGCCCTTTGTGTAGAGCCAAGAACTCCAACTTACAACAGAAGTTGGTTTTAAATTAGAGTGTGCAATCCATAGATAAATAAATACATAGAGGCGACAAGATGACCGAATATTTGAGGAAGGGCATGACAAAAGAGGTATTATATGACGTCATACGTGTTTTTCTAACTAGAACAATGATATTCAGTTCTAATTGACTCTGATGGTGTATAAAAAGTAAACCAATCAGCTTATTATTCTTTAAGCTAACGTTTTAAATATAATCAAGGATGCCATTTTTGTAAAGAAAACTTAAGGAGAAGGTGGAAGTGAGACAAATACAAATACTGAATTTATACCCTTCTTAATATTAGCCACCTGTTGCATAATGTTTTTTCTGGGAGGGGGGAGGCAGAAAATGAATTAGTCCTATAAAGAGGAGATAGTTCTACGTTTACGTTTAAAATATCATTAATTGAGGGAAGATATCATAATTATATTTAAATTCAGATATAATTATTTAATTGTGCATTTTAAAACAATTTACACAAAAAAACAGATAAGAATCCTTACATTGGAGGGAGAAGTTAACATCACGACGACCTTTTGAAACTTAATCCAACTAGAGAAATGATGTTCAACTCTGATTGTCCCTGATGGTGTAATAAAAAGTGGATCAAATCAGTTTATTATTGCTTTAGCTGAAGCTCAAATTTAAATACACCTATATACACAGAGATAAAATAATGTACATTGTCATACAACTTTAATTTGTTCCTGGACCAGAGTTCGTTACTCTGAGCAATTTATCAAAAAAAAAAAAAAAAAGAGCAACTTTAGACAAGCTTGTATCTTAATATAAAATTGTATCTTATAGCGTTTGTATCTCTCGGTATTACTGTATACTGCCACAGCTTAAGTTCATTGCTGCAAATTGAAAGTTTTAATCTACTACAGCCATATTATGTCGAACTGTCAATCAAAATCCTTTTGTCGTCTCTATGGCCCAATTGCTTATAATTTCCTTCATCTTACAACCTGTGAGAAAGTCAAAATTATTTTTATAGTAAGATATAAACTCAGAATATATTTTGTAAATAAAAAAAAATAAGATTCAAAATATATGGTTAATAAAAAAAGAACAATAAAAAAAGACGTTAACTTACTTACACAAAAGTTTACATGGTATTTTATTGTCAGTTGTCAACTTTTATGCTTTCAGCCATCGCATCATTAGAGCTGTATTCGATTCCATCTTTTTCCAAGTCCAAGTTTTCATGGTTACGAACCAAGTCTAGTCCAAGTGCATGAAAAATGACTCGAATCCGGACTCGATTTCTACAGCTCTATTTATCAGTGTTCTGAACGTTGACCAAGATAATTCGAATTTCCTCTTGATAAGCACTCAATTATTCCCTACAGTATTTGAATAAAAATTCCTTTATTGAGAAGAATAATTGATAAAAGCTGATTTTTGAGTCCTTTTTATGTTCCTTTTTTTAAAGAAATGTTGCGATACACAATAAGGATCGTGACGTGTTATTTCATCAGTAATAATTTATTAATTTCAATGTTTAATAAAAATTTTATAAGGAGCTATATAACACTAAACATATTATGCAAATATCAAATTTATATTTAAATCATTGGGAGATTCATGAAACAATATAAAATGAGTATTTTTTGTAAAAAATTTATAATCTATGTTTATATTTTTATTTGCCACGGTTTTGAATTTTCTTAAATAATCTCTTATTCATATTTTTTTTTTTGGTCATCAGTACTGATTCAGAAATATTAGGCCGAGTATCAGCTATAACAAAATCTGTATTTATTGTTCAATTAGCATTTTTTATATTTATTTCCCCTGAGCAATGCATAGAGTTTTTCGTAGTAGTCGGTAAGAATAGTGTTAACAGCTGAGTGACTTTCTTGTAGTTCATTATTACTATCAAATAAGCACTCCTACTGAGCTTGTTGGTTTGCAACTATTTTGAGTAGAGGGTACTCTTTCTTCCTACTTTGCTCAATTTCCTTGAATTTTAGCTCTAATATGTTGTTCCTACAATTTTTAATAATAATTTCGGAGATCATATTTCTAGAGTTTAATTATGGTGGGGCAAGTAGACTTTTAATTGTGTTTTTCTTTTGGGTGGATTTGGTATATGTAAATGACTTTGCAATCCTTTTCCAAGTTATTTTCATGTTTTTTAACTCCTTTGAAATCTTCAGTCTCTGCATAACCCGAATCTTAGTGTTGACAATTACATCATGCAGTTTTTCCTTGCATACACTATCTTTCAGAATGGTACTATTCAGAATCCATCTTTTATTGTGTCTCCTTTCCTTCATAATTGCAAATTCTATAAGGATTGATTTACGATCAAAGATGTTATTGATATTGTTTATTCTACGTTCAAACGGATTTGACTCAAATTTAGTATTGAGTATCATTGATATTGTTTATTCTACGTTCAAACGGATTTGACTCAAATTTAGTATTGAGTATCATTGATAATAGTTCCACATATAAATATTTAATCCATAATTCAAACTAACTTTGATATGTGCGGTAGAAACTTTAAACTCATCTAAGTCTCGTAACCCCTCAAAATCAAAGAACTCTTCAAAACTTGGGGTTATCTGTTTATCTTTTTTGAGCCTGTTATAACATTTAATTCTTCCTGCAATGATTTTCTTTCTCTGTTAATTGTAGAATTTATGTTTTTCCCAGAGTCATGACTTTTTTGAATTCCGTACACTTTATTCCATTTTGTTTTAAAGGTAATCTTTGTTTGAATGGTTTATGTCTTGTGGGAGTACTCGACATTGCTTGAAATTACGCAATTACTTAAGCCACTCTCAAAAGTTCTCCACAGACCGATAACATAAAATAAAATTGTCTATATCAATATAGATAAATGAATATATTATTTATAAAGACATGAGGGAGGGGCCGCTATTAAATATACATTCGCATGCTCAAATTTGATTTTCTCTCTGCGAGATACAATTTGGCTTGGCGTACCCCTTGAAATTTAAGCTTAAACTTAATCCCTATTCCTTTTGTAGCGTTTTAGTATTAGGGTATTAACTTTGTAACAATCGTTATATTTTTTGTTTGAAATGAATTATTGGCTAAAGTTTTAATATGTATTCGTATTCAATAAATAATAATAATAAATTCACCATTAAGAATTTTAATGATGAGGAAAGTAATGGTGAAGTTGATGACATAGGTGACTCTAACATCCATGTTTATCTTTTCGAATCTCTAATTGAACTAAAAGGTTGGGAAGTTGTAACCTTGAGCATTTTATACCATTTATACTACGTTTTATGGAGATCCTTCCTCTCCATCTTTCTATGCTCTATATATTTTTAAGCTAATTAATAGCTATTAATGATGCATTTTACGTGACTAGCATTACTTTAATTTTGGTTGCTAATTTCTTCTACATAAGATCTTGTAACTCAGAATCTGATTGAGTTACTTATTCTATATTTCATTTCTGAGTAGGGATTCTATAAATGATACCACAGTTAAATCAATTTCTTTGTGAAAATTTCTCCTATTATTTGTATACAGGACTTCACTATTTGAAGAAGAACCACCCAGAATCTTTGAAGTTCATAAAGATATACAAAACCTCTATGTAGATAGATAAAAAGAGACAAATAGTATCAAAGATCAAACCGGTTCACTACGTACAACACGGGCTACAAAGAACATCAAAATTATACGAGAGATGATTCGTCGAAATCCAAAGAGGAGCCTCCGTGAAATGGCTATAGAGTTAAACTTGTGAAGAAGAAACTGAAGATGTTCCCTTAGAGTCATCTAAAGTGACAGCTCCTGTCAATCAAAACAAAAAAAAAAAGTAAATCGAAGTAAAAAACTCCTAGTCAGACATGGCTCCTATATTATTTTTACTTATGAGAAAGTTTGTTGTGTTGAGGCTAAATGCAACCCTCAAAATTATAATGATAGGGTTTTGGTTGTTAATGGGTTTTATAAGCCCCAAATTATACATAGGGGACAAAAAACCACAGTCAATGATCACCTAGGGAGTTTTCAAGCAGATCAAGTAAGCCCACCATAGTTTTGGTACATTTTTACTACCTGAAAGGGGAAAACGCGTCGAAAGTGACCAAGAAAAATTTGTGACGCAGCCAGATACTCTTTTGGCTCGTGTTGCAAAATCATTTGAGCAATTTCGTTCTGATGTAGTGGAGGGAATGATGTACCTAGCACTGGAAGACCTGTCGTCGAAAATATCTATTCCTGTCTATTGCCAACGCGAAAGGGGTAAAAATTTGGCCTCAATGGAGATATGTGAAAATTAGTTGTCTACGTTTTTGGCCAATAGGGACAAAGGCCTTTACAAAAAGGGCCATATGAAGTTGGTTTGACGTAGACAACAAGTTATCGAAGAGAACATGGTATACTTATTTTATATTGGATGATGTTAACCCTTCTTGTAAAGCATTGAAATAAATCGAAAAATGCAAAAATTACCTTTCCTTCAACCTAATAGATGAAGATATATTTAATAAAAATTGATAAAAAACGTTCAAAAGTTCAAAATATAAATTAGCTTTAAGTTATCTTGAATATAATTCATATAAAATGTGTCTGTGTATACAAAAATCCAGTAAAATGAGGGAATATATATGGAATTTAATAACTTTTTCAATTACTATATAATATAGCTAAAACTAAAGAATAAACCTTATATTACAACTTCAAAAGATTTGCTGTCAAAATGAAGTTCGAATTTGATTGATTTTATCAGTTTAAGCTTTAATTTTCTTATAATATATTTATAAAATAAGCAATAAGAAACATTGCATGAAAAAGTTCCAAAGTTCAACATTAATTGCTAATTTGATTATTTAAACTACAATAAATATTGATAAAATATATTGTATATTTAAAGTGGGATTAATCTCCTTACCCATAAAATATTAGTTACATTTTTTCATTAGTTAAATAATCGACTTAATTATATTTAATTTCGTAATTTTTTACATAACCTTACATTGCATATTTATAAAGTATTACTTATGAGAATGAAAAGTTAGACTGTAAAAATCAAATCCATTTTTAAAAGATATTTTAGGCTTTAATTGTCACTTTCTTGTTAGACTCCTTAAAATACAAAAAATAGATATTTATTTTAGCAAACAGGACAAAATTTTATGGCATAGTGTTATAATTCAATGTAAAAAAAGGGTATGCGCAGATTATTTTGTACTTCTTTTTTTAGAAAAAGTATTTAAATTTGACTGTGTGGGTAATTCCAGGAGCACTTGTGACATTACTAGGAATCCAAAAGATCCCACCCTGAGTGTTATATATATATGGGAAGGTCAAAATATTCTGAATCTGTCATAATGGCGTGAATAATTACAAGTGATGGAATTTTTTTCCCTATAGTCTGGGTTTAGACCCTATGAATAGCATCCAATACATAGGTGTGTTGACCCTACAATGTTTTTCCTGCTCTCAACTGCGATCAGGTTTGGAATTGTGTATGGACACAAGATGTGACCGCATATTATAAATCAAAAGTCACTCAATCCTATTTAAAATAAAATTAGGGATTTTGGTCGGAGGAACATTGATCTTGATCATTGTCAAACCTGAATCACCTTGACTAGTACTGAAGCTCATTTTACTAAATCAAATTTGATAATTCTTTACATAATTCCTAAATGTCTTAGAATTGACACCGAATTTTTTTTTTTAATATCCTGTTAAAATATAAATACTATAGTACCCTTAGACTTCGTTGTTTGCACTTGTTGAGTTCGAAGGAAGTAATACCTAACACTACCTTCTTTCCTGTTGTTGGTGTTGAACTGAGGGTATGAGTTATGCACTAGAGTGATTTTCTCTGAATGGTGGTTAATTTCCTGAGATACAGCTTTATGGAGGCTTCAGAACTCATCATGTGGCTCCTCTCTTCTCCAGACGCAAACCTCTTGGACTACTCTATCTAGTCGTGTCTGGAGGAGAGGGCATATACAATTCTTCACACCCTAATTGAAACACCCACTAATAACCTAAATCTTAAAACAATAATTAGTCTATCATAAAAAAGAACCCTTGGTATATGTGACACCCCTTTGATAATGAGACATGAACTAAATGAAGTACTTTTGGTTTGAACAGTTTTGCCTTGGGACATTTCGCCAAATATAAATAAATGAGTTTTATACTTAGTGATTGTTTGGTTGCTTAAAAAGTTAATGGCCCCTTTGAACTTTTTAATCAAAATATGTAATGTTTATTACTATAATCAGCATTAAACATTTGTTTGTTAATATGATGGTCTATGAGTAGTACCTCATTGAGTTCCTCTTCTTTTTTGTAAGTTCCTTTTCTTGATCAGTCTTAGCATATTTGTTGTACAAGATAATAATACATAATACTGTAGTTTATATTTTAATACTTCGTCCTTTATTCATTTACATATATGATCATACCAGATTCAATTGGAAGAAGAAGTACAAATCACTTCTCCGTTATTAATGATCATTATACATGATGGATTGTTCATGTTAGAAAAAAAGCATGGATTAACGTACATGCATGATATGAAGGAAGAACATCATTTTCCTAACAGAAAACCACCATTTAATGCGTTGTATAGTAATACACATTACATATTTTGATTTAAAAAGTAAAAGGGGAAATCAATTTCAATGTCGTATTCATATATACAATAATAACGTATAAACTTCGCTTACTTATATATTAAGACGAAATATCGTTGAGGCAAAATGGTTTTAAGAAAAATGTTATGAAGCAAAATAGTTCAGGGTGTAAATACCGTGTATGGTACTAAACACTACCAAATTATAGCTAGCGTAAGATCTCTGTCGAGGAAAACTCAACAAAAATGTCAGGCGTAATGTTATGTTGCTAAAGATCTAGGAATAGAGCGGAGAGGAATATTACTGCAAAAGGCAGAATTTCTGAAAGTAATATTTCTATATACATATGTATTTAGTTAAAGAATTATTAAATAAAAAAAATATTATGGATTAAAAAAGTAATTAACTTTTTTGTGATTACGGAACAAAAGTGTTAGAGCGACATTGAAACGCAATAGCTTGGTTTTTGGTGGAACATCGGACAAAGTAGAACTAGGCTTCAAATATTGTCTTTCTATGATTTTAAACTGCAAGGATTTTTAACTGCGAATTCTAATATTTTTATAAACTTTTATCATGTGCCTCTTCTTTCCTAATTTCAATTACTAATCAGTAGGAAAGTAAAGGAAAGCAGAAAACAATCCGCAAAATTATCTTTAATTAATTTATTTACATATGTGGTTTTTTAAATAGATTTTCTTTGGAGAAATTAAGTAAACCTTTCTAATTTATTTGAATGTTTCAATTAGTTCTATTTATTGCGTTTTTAAGACCTATTCTCAGCTGAGTAAAAAACAAATGTATACTTAAGGTAGCCGAAATAAAGTATAATAGGTGGAAAAGAATGGATTAGTAAGACAATGGACATGGATTAAATTCATAAGGATGAAAGTTTTTTAATGTTCCTTTAATTGGTCTGATAGAATTGCACTGATTAAGCACATGTAAACCTTATAGTGTTAAAATGACTCTATCATACATAGAAACAGTCTTAGAAGGAACATATAAAAAAATGTAATTTAAATATTACATGTTGTTATTGATTCAAAAAGTTAATTATAATAACATGTTGAGTAATATATGAATTAGGTGGGAAATGATTTTGTTTCAAAGGAATTTAGATTAATTTTTACTGAAGGGTAATTAATATTTAAAGTGAATATATAAAACTTCAAGTACCCCTCGCAAAAACTATTGCTCTGAACTATTTTTTGATGTTTAGGTTCCTTGGATGTATTGGATACTACCCCCGGGAAACTGGCAATCCAAGAGTATTTTACTATATTTTAAGAGGCCCTAAGCTATTTATCCACCCCCTTCTCCTCCTATTTTGCCATAATATTACTCACTTTTAAAGGTACTCCCTTTGTGGATGGAACAAACAAATATGTTTAGATATTTGTCATAAATAACATTAACCCACTTTATAATGTGTTATTATTCATCATGAAGTTTGATCAAAATACGGGGAATTTTCCTAACTAGTAATTTTCTCCAGGGCAATCTTTCACGGGTAATTTTTTCACGGCAGTGTCCCTAGTACCCGGCAATTCATATTATTTTCACTTTATACTCTGACTTGTATCCATGCCGTGTCAATTTTCATAACAATTAGAATTTGTCATATTTATAGAGCAAACAGTTGAAAAAGTATTATTGAAAAAATTATTTTACAAAGGGATATAAATATTTTTTATAACTTTTAATAGATTTATATCGTATGAAGAGATGATATAAAGTGAAATCGATTTTGTTTTGTTAAAATTCAATTTTTAGTTAATGTTTGGTTTTTAAAGTAAAATAGCATAATCAATAATATTTTTTATAAAGTATAGAAAGGGGAAATTAATACATTTTTTTTTTTTGAATAAATGAACTTTTTTTCTCTTTCAAATCTAAAATAATCTATAGATTTATATTAAAACAATTACATATGTACATAAAATTTAAAATTAAAGTCCAGGTAATCAAATAAATGTATGCTTTACGTGCCTTAAGCTTATAAAATATTCATATGTACATTTTCTAGCATTTCATGCTAAAGTATATAATACAGATAACAATGTCTTCATTACTTCAATGTACTATTTTGCATATGCTTGCATTTTTTTTACTAAAGTGTAAGAAATCAATAATCTGTCTCTGAAAACTTTTTTTTTCACTATTTATTACATAATTAAGTTATTATTAAACACATAAGTATTTGTAATCTAAGAATGAGTAATGGGACAATTCAAAAAAAAAAAAAAAAAAAATCCTTATGCAGTTCTAGTAAAGCTTACCGATGCTGATTCTATAATATTTTCAATAATACTTAAAATAATACAATTTTGCTATCGGGCGCTTCCACAGGATTATAAATATATATATATTTTTTTGGTTTTTAAATTTTTATTGAGAAAAATTCCAAAATTTATTTTTTTCTTGGAAAAAAATTTCAAAAATTAAATTGAAATATTAAATTTTTTGAAAAAAATTTCATCAATACGCTCTAAAATAAAGTTTTTTTTTCAAAAATCTTTAATTTTCAGAAAAAGTTAAATTTTTGGAAAAAAAATTCAAAAATCCATAGCTGTTCACAAAAAAAGTTCAAAAATTCACAACTGTTTTAAAAAAATAATTTTTTTGGAAAAATATTTAAGTATTAAATTTTTAATTGATAATTTTGAAAAAAAAGTTACACTATTAAATTTTTGGAGAACAATTACAAACAATATATAGTTATTTACTTACAATTAATTTTTTTTTGAAATTTGAAAAATTAAATTAAATTTCAGATATTAAATATTTCTAATAAAATGCTAATTCCTCAATTTTGGCGGGGGACTATTTTTTTTTTTCATAACTCCGAAAAGTAATAAATAGTTAAGCACTAGTAATAAATAAGAATCATTAAACATTATTTTCCCAATAAAGATCCCGATTATAGAAAAAACACCCGATTTTCCGATTAATCTTTCCCTCACTATTAGGAATCAAAAATAATGTTTAGTGCTTTTTGCCAAGAAGTACCAATTTAATTATGTAACTTTGAATAACATTTTTTTTAAAGAATTGATACAATAAGATCCTATGGTTTACCTTATACATATATTGTTTATATTATATTCACTTGACATGTCTATTTTGACATATCAAATAGCCTCAATAGATTATAACTTCAAAAAACTTTCGGTATGTAAACAAAACAAACACCAATATAATTTGAATAATCCTTTGGTGGAAAACAACTTACCTTTCATCATATTTAATAGAATTAGATGCAAGCAGCCATGAGAGAACTGAACAAACACAAGTCCCATTTTGTATGAAGTAAGGACATAGATAAGAATGACTCCAATGTCGATCATCAATTCTTCTCAGAGTCCAACAAGGACTTAAACTTATATAAATGATGAGCACATACACTCGTGTTTAATTTATTTTTGGATGTTCTTTTCAGAAGAAAAACTGATAAAAGCTTTAGAAAAAAACATAAAAAAAAAAAAAAAAACACTCGACAAACAGAGATAATTACAAAAAATTTCACATTCAAGTCAATACATATAATTTACAGGTACTGTGATTGGTATTACAAATATGCACATAGTTATATACAATATGTATATTGTATGATCTATTTTTTTTTCTGCTCGTTGGTATAAAACCCATTACCCGCAATTTTTTGTCTTTCATTCCTTTTTTTTGTTTTTGACCTTGTAAAATGTCCAATTGTTTAAATTTTGGGTATATTTGGACGTCTTTTATAATCCTAGTTTTAAAGATTAGGGGCAAATGTAAGAATTTAATTATTATATAGTTATCGACCAAAAAGTTGAAAATTAAAGGTGCTTCATCAGTTAAAATAATATCCTATGGCTCATTCCACGCCAAAGCAACCACGGGAGAATATTCCATATATAAGGTATAGTAAAAAGAAATCTATTTTTTTAAATGGATAAAAAAAAAAAGAAATCACTCATCTTTATTTCCTTGGCAATTAAAACAGTGATTACATGACGGTCGAACTCGACCACTTCTATTATTTGATCCACGTTTTGAACAATTGCCGTTCTAGAGGGTAGTACATCTTTGACATCGAAAATTGGGCGGGATTGTCTGTTATTGTATTAGGACCATAAACACTATTCGCATTTTTCGCCGCCTGACTTGTGCTTTTGCTTTTTTTTAAAAGAAAAACTGTACAATTTGGCATATTTTATTTTTGCTGGTGTCCATCTGTGACTCACACTCCAACAATACCCAGCCCAACATTCACAAAACTATCTATTCAACGTGGGATATACATAATTAAAGCCATCTTTTGGAAAATAAATAAATTTATTTTTACTACAACTATAATAAGAATGAACTAATTTTTTAGAGGATGTAAATAATACTTAATTTAAAAAATACTGCAAATTTTAGATCAATCAGTTCACTAACTTCTGAAATACAGTAATTTAAAGTTAGCAAAATAAATTATATCTCCCCCCCCAAAAAAAAAAAAAAAAAAAAAAAGACACCGAAATCTGAGTGTACTCTCACTTTAACATCGAGTACTCCCTCATTTATTATTCAATTATGCTCAAAATTTGTGTTTATTCATTTAAACATAATAAATCCAAAAAAATTAAATTTTTTGTAAACTACAAATACTCAGTTAGGCAATAATAAAAAATCAACTGTTTTAGTTATTCGGCGTTTAAGCATAGCCTCTCATTCTATGGATTCAGGGTACGGAGTTTGTGCTAAAAGATGCACTTTTTAATCCTTTAAATAAGTTTAAAGTAAATACGATCAACTGATGGATAGTAAAAATTTACCAAAATATATTTTGATTCTGTTTGGAGGTCGTGTTTAGAAGACAAAGGAAAAAATGTATGATTATGGCAATAATTTTTTAATTACAAAGTACAACACAACTTTCTTTTTTCAAAACTTAATAAAATATTTTTTATTGAAAAGTTATCTTTTTATTTAAGAATGACAGTATACATCGTTTTTTTTCTTGTCCTGTATTTGTAGGATTAATTAATTTTAAAAATAAATCATGACATTGTACAACTACAACTATATAAAAAATGACATTGGTAGACAGACATATGGAAAAAACCATACAGAAGCTACAAAGTTACAGATTACTAGCATTGGTTACACAAACAATCCATAACATATTCTTAAAGGAAACACAGCTAAATACTCAATAAAACACAAATATATTGCTGTGCAATATTTAATAGTTCATTAGAGTCAATTTTCCTCTGTATTCTCGTCATATATACAAAAAAATTGGGCTTTTGCTGAAATAGCATTAATCTTTTCATTCCTCGTGTTATTAAAAAAGGTTAAAAAGTCAACTTTATCGGTGTTTACATCCAAAGTGATTCTCCAGTAAAATTTCAACTTTCATATAGGCATAATTTAATATCGAATAATGCCAGAAAAATGGTATGTTGTATTTAATGTTCTGTATAAAAGGCATTCGCCTCGCTTTTCTTAAGAAAATTTGTCTCCCGCTTAATGAGTTCCAGAAATGTTTCTATGTACGAACCATTTCTCTGCAGACGTGCAGAATAAAAAAAAAATCTTAAAAGCATTTATACACCCATAGATGTCCGTTTTAATTAGTCCTTAAAAGGGTTTAAAGTTGGGCAATAAAAGATCCGTCTAGACATCGATATAAAAGTTTTTGATCAAGCTCTTTCTTAATTAATAATGATACAACTCCTTTCGAGTGTAAGAGGTCCTTTTTGATTGAAAAAAGGGATAAGTACAAATTAGGTAAACAGTATTGCTTCTCTAAGCAAAATCCTGTGTCTGACAATATTATGTCATGAAAAAACTCAGTAATCGAGACATAATATGTTTTTATATTTTCTGTCCAGACTCCTTAACGATTTAAATTTGTCAATTTCTAACTGTTTTTCAGATGCAGGTCTTTTTGCATTAGATCATGACCTAGACCTAGATGGTTGTATGTGTCCCTAGATATGTCGTAGGTAGATTTCTGGGATTTTCTTGATTACCGTGAACTATTTCCGTGCGCTTTTATGTTATGATATCACATATTTACTGTTTTGTTTTACAGTATTCTGTTAATCATACCAGATTGTCCATGCACTGAATAAACGGAACTTCGGTATTTTAATACCTGATGATTTTAATTTATCTTTCCATAACTTTTCATTGAGAGATTTTCAAGGGATAATTATTTTATACAAAAATATGCCAAATTTTATAAACATCATGTCTGATGTTAAAATTGGGGATGATTAATTAATTAGGTTTTGGTGATTCTTCAAAGGTCTTGAAAATGTTGGGTTTTTCAGCATAAATCTGGTTTCAATTAACCGATTTCGACTACCTGAAACAATTTATAATACTTTTATGACACTAAATTTGAAAAAAAACAAAAACAATTTTAGCACTCTAGTATTCTTATCCATGGAGTCATTTGAGTTCGAAGAGTTATTCTAATTTTAAATTGTAAAACTGAATGGAATTATTTTTTGTATATTATAAATTGAGGGGGGAAAAAAAATCAGAATTATAGTCAGTTCAATTTCATAAATTATTAGGTTAAACCATTTTTTGGCAATATTTATTTTCGACAGCAAATGCAAGTTCTTCACTACTCCAGCACATGATAGCGACTGACTAGAATGAATCCACGACCACCCAAATTATGTAAAATTTACATCTTCACTTTTGTTATTTTTTGGTGGCTCAAAAAATTGTAAATGATTCATATTTATTAATGCATTTTACAAGTCAGAATTTCATCTTAAAAAAGAGAGAAAAAAAAAGTTCTTCTTAAAAAAAAAACCATATGCTAAGATATTTTCCTTTTCTCTTTAAAAGGAAAGAGATTAATGTATCATAAATATTAAGAGAGGGATCAAAAAGATTTTTGATAAAGTAGACATAGAGAAATTATACGAGAAAAGTAGGTATATGTACATTAAAAAAATCAGTGAGCTGAAAGTAGAAAAACTGTAACATGAAAATCAAAGTAACTGACAAAAAGGAGGGAAAAAACAAGAAAATAATACTGCAACAAATATTCTTTTTTAAGAACACATTAAAAGACTCACCATAATGGGATCTTCCTTTCATCTCTCAACCTTTCTTATAAAAAAAGAAAAAACAACAACTTGTATTTAGTAACCAACTATTTAACTATTGAACTACTTCCTTATTTAATACATATGAATTAGAAATATGTTCTCTAATTAAAAAAGTATAATTCGAATCATGGTATATAGGTTGGACATAAATACTGTTATAAATGTTTAAACTTATATAACTTATAAAGATTTATATATATCATTGTAAAAATATCCGCGGTAATTAAGTAATAAACTGTCAACAAAGTTCGTTTTTTTTTCTGATCATTTCATTTTGAGTAGCGAAGGTAAATGTGATACTTTCGTCAAACTTCACTGTTTGGGAAGATAAATTCATAGGTTTTTAAGGTAATTAGTATTAACAAAATCTTCATAAACACATCTTAGACGAATACAAGGAGATGAATTGTGTCAAAAATGGTCCTCGAAGTGGTTGACCGAGAACAGCAGGGACTACGAAGAACACCAAAATCATATGATAGAGGATTCGACAAATTCCAAAGATGAGCCTTTCTAAAATGGTCATGGAGCTGGAAATGGGGCACACACCATTGAAAAAGGACCTAAAAATGTTCCTTTACCGAAGAAACAGCTCATTTCAGTCAAACCCACAGACAAGAGAGTCAACCAAAGCAAGAAACTCCTTATTCTATTGTTACCACGAATGACTCCGAACATTATATTTCATGTTTTTTATATTTTAGCTAAATTGAACTCTCAAAAGGATCGGGGTTTGGCTTTGAAAGGATTCGATAAGCCTTGTTGAATCTATCAGAATCAAAAACCACAGCCAGGGATTTTTGGAGAGCTGTCAGCAGATCCAGTGAACCAACACCACATTTTTGTACCCTCAAAATTAATAAATTATCTAGTACGTAAACACTATCATGGAGAAAGGTCTTCTTCCATAGACAATTTCTCATTACAATGAAGAGACTTAGACATTTCAGCAAGATAGTTTTCCTTCTCATACTTTCATTATGACGCAGGGGGGGTTTCAAGACTCATCTCCCTCCTAGCAGTTGGAGCTGTAACATTTGGCATCATTCCCGTCCAGATTTGAGCCCTATGGACTTTGGAATCTTTTACATTTTAGAGAGCAGGGCATGCAAGAAACCTCATTCAAATTTGGCTGCACTGAAAGCCTCCTTAATTCAAGAATGGGACAACAATCCGATGTAGATGGTCCTTACCTACTGAGATGCCTTACCTAGCAGACTCCAAGCTATAATTTTGGTAGAAGGAAACAATTTTGTATACTTTTTTAGCAACTTATTTAAAATTTTAGGTATCTAATAATATATCAAAAAGTCACATACAACTATTCATTTTAAAGTACTTATTCAGGGTCTACCCTGTATATTGCAATGTCGGTTGCATACTTTCATAATAAAACTTGGGATTAGATTGTCTAAATCCTCAAGTGTATATTGCAATGTCGGTTGCATACTTCCATAAAAAACTTGGGATTAGGTTGTCTAAATCCTGAAGAAAATGAAAGTAATTTATTATTTTTTTATTTTATATTACTACCATTTATTTAGGTACATCTTTAAATTGATATAAACCAGCTATAAAAAAGTTAACAATTATAAAGTACGAATAGAAAAGTTCTTACTACATTAAGAGTGGAAGCACAAGAATAATTTTATCCATCTTTACCTTAAATAAAAACTTCAAAGACTTCTTTGCGAGATAATAATAATAGCAAAAAAATATCAGCGAAAAAACAACAGGAGCGATGAGAAAGCTAGTGTGTGTGTGTAAAATAAATATTTTAAAATTAATGAAATGGTGTAATAAGCGATGTGCATCAAAGAAGGGTCATCATGTTAATATCATTTTCCAATGTGTTTACTAAGAGTGGCGTGGGACTACTACTTCTCTGTTCATATTCATAAATTAATAATAGGAGGTCTGTTATGGTGCATTCCAGCTTCATATTTTCCTCCAACGCCGGATCCATCATGATGGGCCAGTCACTCTCCGAAATCATCACTCCAAAAGGACGGAACACTAAACCTACTGCTGCCTTACGGAAGGGGTCCCCCTAGGGCAACTATAGAGTTGATGGCGAGATGACTCTATTTCTATTTTACAGAATGTACAGTATTTCTACTGTAGGTTCCTAGTCTTATTATTTGTAAATAATGACCCAGTAGCTAACCTATTTTTTTTTTCGATTTTGTGAAGGGATTTTGAAGAATGATTCCCGCATTATTTAGAATAGGGTTGTTGGGGGATATACCTAAATGGTCCAGACGTCTTTTTATCAAATATCTCGGGTTATTCTCCAGGACTCTTCCAGAAAAGGCTCTCCTGACTCTGCTGATGCTCAATGTCGACAGCACAATTATACCCAGTGTGTAGGGTACCAATTTCAGGTAGTGCTGATGTGTGTCACGTCGTTGCTTAATCGCACGACCTCTCACCAAGAAGTTGTGGGAAGTCAAGGAGGGCTTCCTACCCTTTAATTGTCCGATTGATGTGAGTTGATCTTATATGTATAGTTCTTCATTACTAGGTATTCATAAATTCTAATTTAGGGTCTCGTTTGGGCCTAATAAAGAAAGGACTGACGGGGAAATGGAGTTCCAAGAGTGCACTATTTTGGCCCTGAAGGAGTCTAAAGTCTTTATTGGTTTTGTGAGTTCTAATGGACCAATATGAGTTCTTTCTTTTAACTGATATACTGTCCGTATAAAGAAGTGATTTTTTATCCTTAGAGCCCGAAGATCCTCCTTTTTCAACAGCTTTGAAAACCACGAGTAGTTTAACGATTTCCATAGGGATTCAGTGTAAAGACATCCTAACCCCCAATCGTGAATGGAAGCCTCAATTCTACATTTTGATGTGTACGTTGTTATTTTACTCCAGAAGAAGTCATCATGAATACGATCTATTTGTTGACAGGTGCCTTCGTTATATGGAATGAATCTCAGCAGATATATAACCTTGTGCATAATAATTGTATTCCAAACCTTGACTTTGTCCATCAGCTGAAGGGACGAGTAAAAATTTTCAGATCTTCTAATTTTGAAATGACTTGTGTTTCGTTTCTTTCTACAGCCGCATCTCCCCTGAGACGTCAATCTTTAAGACCAAAAGAGAGGAAAATTGCGAAATCTTCAGATGTGGAAAAGTAATTCTGAATACATCCTCATCAGACGTAAGGACCTCTGTTTTCTCAAGATTCACTCTTAGGCCTGAGTAATCTTTAAATTTATCTAGTGTTTGGAAAGTTGTAATTAGAGACTGGATTAAGTTTTCTGGAGTACTCTCAAGGATCAGTGTGAAGTCGTCTGCGTATCAAAATGATTGGTAAGTTTTGTTTAGATATCTGAGACGTTTAATCTGGTCATTACTCATTAATTCCTTGTGTAAGCTGTAAGCTAGTAAGAATAAGGAAGAGGATAAACAGTCTCCTTGTCTACAGTCTCTTGATAATGCATCCTGGAGGAGTAACCTCCTATCTTTATTTTGCAGGGAAGTCGACGAAGGACAGTGGCAATCATATGAACAGACTGCGGGGGCAAATACATCTCTGATTAAACGCCAAAGTATATAAGTCTGAGAAACTGAGTCAAACTTTTTCTCAAAATCTATCAAAGATACAGCAAAACCTTTTTTCTTATTTTTTAATTCTCTGATGGAATCCTGAATAATGCAAGGAATGTCTTCGGCCAGTCTTGTTTTCATGAATAATTTCTTTTCGCTCGTAATAATGCTTGGGAGCACTTTCGCCAATCTTATATTTAGTATGACCGTCATTATTTTATATGATGAGTTTAGTAGAGTAATTGGTAAATAACTACTTATATTTAAACATCTGTTCCTTTTTTAGGGAACAGTACCAAAGTTCCTGAACTAAGAAAATCTGGAACACCACCTTCATCAAAGATCTCCTGGTAGGCACTCTAAAGGAGCCAATTCGGAAGTGAAAGTCATATAAAATTCGACAGGGAATCCTGATAACCCTGGGGACTTACATTTTTTTTCATTAGTCGATAATTATTCTAAAATTTCGTCGGTTGCCGGAAGCTAGGACCAGACATACTTGAAAAAATGGTCAAAGAAGGCTACAGAGTAACACTTAAGGAAACTGACCATCTTTTTTTATGTCTTCAGAAGTGGTCGAAAATATGAAGGTAAAGTCTCGAATAACTGGATTTCTGTTCAATGTTTACAGAAATTGATGCTCCGTGATCAAGTTAAGCATTATTATATGAACTGATGGAGGAGGAAATATGTGCATTTGCACTCCTCAGTTAAATTGCCCAAATGTGATAGATATTTAACTTATTTTTACAACAGGTTGTACCAACCATTGCTCGGATTTCTTGAGCGTCAACGAACCGATAAACAAACTTTGCTTTATCAATATAGAAGATAACTCCCTAATAAATCCTCAGTATTACCATCATTTTTTTATGAATGTACTAAAAAGAAGTTACTCAACACTTAGCAGTTCTCTTCGGAAGAATACAATAAAATGATAACACCTCGAGAAAATAAAAGACAACATTATAAAATCTCGCACGGTAAAAAAAAATGCTTCAGATTTACTGTCTTCAATATATGCATTTCCCTTTCTTTTTCTTTTTTAATTAGACGCGTTGTGCTATAACTGCACACACTCGTTGTTAAAAACGAGTCTTCCTCAGACAAACTTTTCTTTATAAGTATGAAATTACATATTTTAGCTTCTTTTTTTATAAACATATTTTTTTTTACATTGAGAAAGTACTTTTGATAGATGTAGGAGAAAGTAATAATGTGAGATATAAGATCTAATTTTGAAATATACAAGTGAAAGGAGAAAAACAAAAAGAATACTCACTCATAATACTAACAAGACTCGCTTTTTGTAATAAACAAAGATTCATTGTATTTTCCTTCCAGCTGTTTTCATAAGTTGATTTTTATATAGTAGCTGACTCTACGTATGAGTATAGCGTACTCAATATAGGGTATTACATATAATGTTGATTCAAATTTAATTACATAAACTGGGATCCGTTTTTGAAAATTATCTGTTGTATAGGGTATGTGTAACTGATTACATTATAATTTGAGAATGTTTTTGAAAATAAATAAATATATATACAATAGTTATATACACGTAAATATGTTAACACGCCCTTCAGGATATATTATTAACATTTATATATATATACAAACCACAATAATTGCAAAAATAGTATACATTATGTGTTTGGGGTTGCAGTAGTTTTTAATTTAAGAAATTTATCATTTCTTATGTAAGTTTTTCCATTAATAATAATTTCGTAGGAGTACAAACTAGGAGTTATAAAAGTTATGACTCCTTCCCTATCCCATCGCTTGGTTCCTGTATTTTGAATGAACACGTCATTTCCAATATTGAATTTCGTAGATTTGGATCTATGCATCATCGGTAAGCTACCTCTGTTGCTTATTCCAAACATTAGCTCCTCAGGGTAAGCATCCTTTCCTTTAAGTACATTTTGCTATGCATTTAATTCTTTTCGAAGTAATGTCCAACATCCATGACATTTATTGAGTAAATATTTTGCATTTTAATTGCAGTATGGGCGTGACTGTTACTCTCGGGATGATATGGCGAAGAGGTCTCGTATACGATTGAATTATACTTACAGAAGTCGGTGAATTCTGTATGAAATTGGGGCCTGTTATCTGAACGAGTATACATCGGGTAACCAAAGTCCATAAACCATTCGTTGATCATTTTGATGATGTTACTTAAAGTTGGCGAACATAATTTTTCAATAAAACGAAGTGTGGGGTCATCAGTCATTACAAAGTAATTTTTTCCTCCTTAATTAAAAAGGCCTCTACATAATCGTTCCATAGGAGAAAAAGCAATGCATTTGAAGGCAAAGGTTGTTGACGTTCAATACAGTTTTCCAACATCCTTCGTATTTCATTGGACATACCTGGCCAAAAGTACAATTGATTGGCAAGTTTTTTTGTGCAACTAACACTTGATTGTCCAGCATGTAGTTTTTAAAGTATTGATTTTCTATATTTCTTAGGGATAATAATTCTGTCATCGTATACGAGTAGACCATTTAAATAAGTTATATTTTCCCAAATTGATGATAGTTGTCAAGTTGGATATTCTACAGGTAATTGATGAAGACTTATCCAATTTAGAAATACCTCAATCATTTAATTGTAATAAACATCGTGTGTAGCAGCATCAACAAGAGGTTCAAGTAAAGGATCTTCAACTTTAATAAAAAATTAGAGTATTTCTTCTTCTTCTGGTGGAGAGAAAATTGGTGAGCGAGATAAAGTATCTGCTTTGATATGGGGGGTTCCTTTACACCACTCTAACTTGAATGAGTAGTAAGATATTTTTTCTTTAAATCTCGTAAGCGTTGATTAAGGATATCAGATTTATCGAAAATTCCCCGGAAGTGGCTTATGATAAGTATGAATTGTACATTCATAACCATGTAACAAAATTCGGCATTTTTGAATAGCTCAAATGATTACTAGGGCTTCTAATTCAATTGTAGTATATATTTGTTTGGTTTACGTAATTTCTGATGTCTTCAATTTGAACCAAAGCATATCCTATGTCATCCGCAAGCAAGGTAATTTCTTTCGTATTATCAAAATGTAGACACTTGCATCAGAACCAAGAATTTCTTTGGTCTTGTTGAACGAATTTTTATGTTCCTCAAGACAAATAAAAACTACTCCAGATTTTATTAATTGTCTCATTTCTATAGTGGGAGGTACAATATCAGGATGTCAAACTAATAGTTGATTGGCTAATCCTAAGAATCCTGGTAATTCTGAAATGATGTGAGGGTTATAAAAATTTGAAATTGAATCAACTTTGGGAGAGTCTGGTTTCACTGCCTCAATACAGATGATGAATCCTGCAAATTTCATTGTAGATCCAATGTCTATCTTGTCTTTAGATAATGTAAAGCTATATCATCCCAATACTTAAAAGTCGAATGCAAAATATTTCATTCAATAGATGAGCAAATAATTCCTACAAAAACTAAATTTTCTAAGATAAGGTAATATTAGCTTAAAAAAACCAGGCAAATGGGGATTTAAAAATATGGCAAGTGTTGTAAAATCTGGTTTCATATATGATTTTTTAAATATATTTTGTAAAAGAAACAGAACATATGTACTTCTGATTATAATTATTTTTCTCGGTCTTCACAATTTGTTGCTCGGTTATGTATCCATTTGCCAGAAAATGATCAATTTTTTTAATTTTTTGACAATTGGGTTACCACTCTTCAGTTATTGCTTTATTTAAAATCAAATGACTTAAAATAATGGGCACTTTAAGATCAAATCGCTTGAAAGTGTGTCCTCTGAAACCCCTTATACAATTCAAGAAGCAAGTAAGAAGATTGTTCAACTACAGAACTGATAGCAATTCAGGATTAATTATAGTAAAATGGTTGGAAAATAGTGTGGTTCAACTGTGATCAATTTTTTTTTTGGTGTCCATCTAATTAAAAATATAGATAGTTGGTTCAAAGCTACTAAGGAAATAAACAGTATAGATTGCCTGATAATTGTATCAATGTACAACAAGAATAAGGGTGCTGTGGATTTAGCAGACATCTTGATCAGTTTATATAGTACTAAATTTAAAATCCGACGAGGGTACATAAAAATATTTTGTCATATGATGGATATTGCAAAAGTGGCTTTTATTAAGTAGGCATTACAAACTTTCATAAGAATCAGAAATTATTAGCAGAATTTACAATAGAAATATCTGAAGTCCTCATCCAAAGCCAATAAAAATCCTTAAACGTAAGTAATGAGGGTCGACCAAGAAGGCTATATCTAAGAGTAGAAAAAACCATCTATACCACTCTCCAATGATGAAATACGCTATGATCAAACTTGAAATTAGCCAGTACCGTAAAGCAAAAAAATAGATGT
Source organism: Lepeophtheirus salmonis (assembly GCF_016086655.4). Classification (NCBI taxonomy): domain Eukaryota; kingdom Metazoa; phylum Arthropoda; class Copepoda; order Siphonostomatoida; family Caligidae; genus Lepeophtheirus; species Lepeophtheirus salmonis. The sequence continues at coordinate 67,943,910 of NC_052135.2, forward strand.
AGAAAATGCCAATGTTATTCTTCTTGATATGTTCTGAATGTAAGATACATTTATGTTTAGTAATTGATCGTATTTGTTTAGGAAATTAAGGATAAATAGATGTGATATTATGTTTTATAAAATCTCTTTTTTCGGTTTCTTTTCTGTTAACCACTATTATGAATGTTGATAGGTTAAAATACAATAAACATTTGTGAAGTCGCTCTCAACAATTTCCAATAAATTGTTGAATAATGCCTATTTTATGGAAAATTTTTCTATCTAACAAACTGATTTTGGCATATTTTCCCTAAATAAACTGGTACATTCTTGTTAGAACAGACAACTTTACTTGTATGAAAAAACCTTCTTATCTTTCTTATATCCTTACAACACGTGCACAAATAAGTTGCTCAAATAATGGATAAGAAAATTAAGCTTTTTTTTTTTTGTAAAAAAGTAATACCTACCTATGTTTTGTTCAAGATAAACATTGACTTGGGTCCTATCACATGTCGTAAGAAATATAATTTATTTGTATTGTAATGTATATTATTTTTATGAAAAAAATAGAGTGAATATAGTTATTTATAGTTAGTTTAAAACGAATATATTTCTACTCCTTTTGATTCCATAGGGACCTTGGTGTCTCGAAATTATCTCAAAACTGAAGAAATACGGAATTTATAATAACACTTTTTTTTTGGCATTTTAAAACTTGACAAAAGAAGGACCATGATAGCTTTTTTAAACCACTAAGTCCCTTGTAAGATTTGAAGGGTCAATATAAGTTATGAGTTGTAAGCAAATTAACATACGATAAAAAGTACACTGTAAAGTTTCATATATTCAACATAGAAGAGAAGATGTATTTTGTACGAGTTTTTGAATAAATTAATATGAAAGGGGTTTTGGCTTCAATTCGGGAAAATTTTGTAGAATAATTTAGAAAGGATCTACAACTTCTAGTCAGAGTGGAAGGTTCAAGATAAATATGATGATGTTATTTCTCTAAATATGGAAGAAAGCTCAACGTGGGTCGATACTCCAAAAGTTGACGCAGTACCAAGTCGGAGGTATATTCTAAATGAAAATAATTATAATAATTTTTGGATTTTACGATATGATTACATCAACATAAAAACTCAAATTAAGAACTGTAAAATTTTTATGAGGTACTTCAGTAGCTTACTATTCAAATTGGGGAACTTCAAATCTATTATTTTTTTTTCAATCATCGAAACATTCAAATAATATAATCAGTAGAGTAGATTGTAAAAAAATATGCCTTTCTTGGTGTCTAAATTTTCTGTAGTTGACATTAGACTTAGATTAGAATTTAAGATAGATTGACATCGAAGTAATTGCTGCCTATAACCATGCACGCCCCCCTTTTTATATACTCACAGCCTCAACTGGAAATAAGGATTTTATAAAAGCGTACGGCAGCTAGTCTTCTGTATTTTTCTTAATGTCACGTGTTAACTACCATGTGCTGATTATTACATAGAATTTATCACAGAGAAAGCAAAGTGTATTTCTCCAAGAATATTCTAAACAATATTCAATCAATTAATGTCCTTGATTTATGTCAATTAATATAGAAATTAAAATGATATAAAATAGCTTTTTGTATTCTCAATACACGGAGGCAGCTGCTATAAATCATACAAGAGTCAACTCATGAAACGGATGGAAGGAAAATACATTGGTTCTTTATTTATTTTAAAAAGATATCCTTGTTGTTTGATACTAATTGGGGTTTGTGGTTGTTACCTTCATATCGTAGCTTACTTGCAGCTGTTCTAATAAAACGTCATGACAGCAAAGCTGTTTTCGTCTCAAATATTCTTCAAATCGTTTTGACTTCATATTTTCTGACAGACCATGTATTTTACTACTCTAATAATCATCCCTTGATGTTTTCTAATCGACCTAAAAAGAACATCAATTTTTGAAAATCAGGTTTCTTTTCATCTTTATAATTCTTCCATATATAATTCTAGACTGTCCCGTTTTCAGTTGATATTTTCTCTCCGAGCACAAAGACCTTTCAAATTGAGGATAATATAAATAACTACTTTGGAAATTTTTGACTTGGTACAGACAATTTTAGTTTGCAAAAAATAGGCTATTTCAAAATATATTGCACACCTTTTAAAAAAAAAAATTTAAGTGTCTAAGATGTGTTCAATGATAAGCCGTTTCCCTGTTTTATCAAACAAGGGGACTCTATATAAATGTATAAATTACCATTTTCCAAACTAAAATAGCCTGAACCCCGCCCAAAATCAACTGAATTTCTTCAAACTTTGTACAAAGTTTGTATTTTGGATTAAGAAAAACATTAGGCCAAAACGGGACAGTCTAACGTACATACTTATGTATTACCTAAAGAGGTACAAGTTTTGATTAAAGAAAGTTTTAATAGCTAGAGAATGGCTTTTTATTTTAAAATTACATTGCTCCAATATATAAATTCCACCTTCCTTTTGACTATCAAATGATAGAGAAGAAAGCTTAAATTCTCGCATACAAATTTCTGTTTTTTTTTAAAAACCTATCCTATCCCTCAATAAATGACAAAGCAACAAACACATTATTACCCGTTAAACTTATATTGTGCATTTTTATAATTGAGTTTCAATTTGTAGCTATGTCTGTATGCCAAGTGACTGTTGCATATACTTAAGTATATTTCGGATTAACAGTTATTTTATTAAGTAGAATTAGAGTGTAGGTTCTCAAATATTCATATCTGTTTTTTAATCTATTCTTCTTTTTTTGCGAAGCTATTTGCAATTTCATTTCTTTGATTAAATATTAAAAAAAATGACATGACTGCGTGAATTGTTGAGTAAAAATCCATATCATAAAGAATTGTAAAAAAAAACATACTCTCACTTATGCAGATTGTCAACACAAAAACAAGCCAAAATGGTTTTTCTCAAAATTGAATCTAGAAATGGCGTCAATTTTTATCAACAAATAATTGTAGTGAATCCTTTGGAGCCATCACAAACTGCAAATTAAAGCATAAAAAATTCATCGTTGCACTTACAAAAATTAGAAATTAATTATAAATGAAAGCCATATTTATGCTAAATTAAGTCTCAGAAATCAAATGATATCCTAATTTTGATTGCTGTTCAAGATTACTTTTGTGTTAACTATTTAAATATGTCCTTAAATAAAAAGTTTTCATTCATGCAAATATGCTTTAAAAATATACCGTATGTCCCGGCAGATTGGGAACGAATTTTCCCATGCTCAATTTTATCAAGATTCTCAAAAAGTTCAGTAAGTAAGATTTTATATAAACATTTTTACTATTTATTTAGATACTTGATAAATAACAATTATAATACTATTATAAAGTAAGAATAGAACAGTTATAATGAAGTTAAAAGAATAAAACACGATGGTAATTTGATACATCATTACATTCTAAACTTCAAAAACTCTAATGTGAAATATTAAAATAAAATAAATAACAAAGAAACAACATGTAAATCCCGACAAAGCTAGTGTGTGGTACATAGTTAGACAAATAATAAAACAGGCGAGTGCAACAAAGAAGGGTCATGATTAAGTTTGGGCACGTTTGGTCAAATAAATAACTGTTTTGAGATTAAAAAAGAAAAAGAGGTTGTTCTTTTTTTATTTATTAAAAATTGTTGCAACCACATCTCCCTCTGATAAAGAATATAGTTTGCTGCTTACCTTAGTGTAATATTATTGTTATTGAATATAATTAATTTTATAAGTAAAATGCCTTAAAAAAAGTCCCCCCTAGCTTGCAATAAATTGTAACTGCATCTGTTCTTTCCGTAGGAGTTCATGTTTTTCCATTTGGATATCCTAGCCACACGCCTTCTGATCCTCCCTTCATGTTTTGTTCAAGGGATCTCGTCTCTGTGTGCCTCGCTCGGTGGATCTTACCTTCTTTAATGAAAGGATACTTCATTCTACGGATGCCCCTTTCCACCAAAGTCTGTGATAGTAACTTGAGCCTTCTGATCCCGTGAATCCTTTTCCTCTGCGTTCAAAAATACATAAATTCCTTCAAATCCTCTACTGAATAATCGTATACTGCTATAAGAACTAATGAGTTCCATAGAATAATCTACTGAAAGTGCAAGTGAGGAACAGAAAGAGTTCTCGTCGTCCATCCACTGCTCCTTCATTGAAATTCTGAAGTACTTTTCTTCTTGAGTCAACTCTGTTTCGTTTCTTCCTCTAAGAAAAATATTTCATTGATAAGAGTCCACCAGTTTCCTTGATGTATATAATGGAGAAATAACTTATCTCAATCATAATTCCATTTATAAGGTGGAGTTTGTGATGTATTATCTATATGAATAATTATATAGGCTGGACCCTTGATTTCTTTACTAGTTGTGTACCTCTTTTGTCTTTGAAAAACAAGTGGAAGAGAATTATAGACTCTTAAAGATAATGGGCATCTTTTTCTCGATAGCTTTGTCTGTGTTGCCCATACATATTATATAATGCTTTATAATATATTTATTTCTGTAAGAAATGGCTAATTTCATTTTGTATATGTATAATGTCACTAATAATGCGTTGAATCTATATGCTGCATTTTATATTAATAACTTTTATATTGTATCATTTTTAAATTTGTCTGATTCACTGCTTATAACTTTTATTGAAATTTATAATTAATATAAATACTTTTTTTAATTTATCCGTACTTATTTAACTTACAAATAGTCTAAACATAGATTATAATACTCAAGAAAGGCTGCATATATGGAATAGACACCGATTTTTACCTGTACGAGTGTAGGTCCTAAAAGAAAATATGCTTATTAAAGTGAATGTAGAGTTGAAGTACTAATAGAGTAATAAATAACAAAAAATGGAGGATATATATACATAAGTACTTTATATAATTAATTAATTCAACTTGAACAATATATTGTTTAATAAGTTAATAATAATTATATGTACTTTTCAGAAGAAGTAGGGATTATAAAGAAAATTCAAAAAAAAATTATTTCCCTGAAGATTCACAGTATAATTTATCCGCTTTTCTTTTATTACGATATGATTTTTTTTTCCTTTGAGGTTTAAGCGGATATCATCATTTTTAGACCTCACAAAGCTTCAGATGTTAACATTGAAAACTTTGCTGAAAATCTTGGTGAATAAGTCCAGGAACTTGTACCCCGATTCGCATTCCTTATCTTGAATTGGAAAAGCATTTTCGTCGCCAATTTTTCTTTGATACACGGCACAATTGAATAGATTGGTAGCGGAGGAAAAGTCGTACAATTTTTCTTTTAAATGTCGCCGCTTCATAATGCAAAGAACAAAACTGTCCATTTAGCAAATTGTTAAAAAAACAAACAAGTTCAACGGAGTAATCCGCCCTCCTCTATTTAACAATTCATTGATACTTCTTTTATCGGCTCCTTCTTCCATTGTAGCTTGGATACTTGTCAAGTTGAAAAAGCTTTCTTCAACTAAGAGACTCCGGCAACCAGAACAAGAGATTTTTTCTATGAAACAGATCTTGCAATAAAACCACCGATATAATAAAGAGTCGTATTCAAAGCGTTATTTTCGTTAGCGAATCCAATGTCGGAAACACATAGTTTGCTGCAGATGTCAAAATATCAGCAACACTCAACCCCTTAACATTCAAGTGGTTTTACCAGTTTCGAATAACGCGTAAAAAAGGGGTGGTCTGACGAAGATAGCCGTGATCTGCATACCACTCTAAGCAGGCCACTGTACTTTCTTCGAATACTGCGTTGGCAAATTGTACCGATGTTCTCTCCAATGGTGTATTTGCTAGACATTTTTCAGTAAGTAGCAGAGCAATTTTGGTCCCTTTTCTACTTTCGATATTGTATAATTCTCGGATATAAGCAAGCATTCGAGACCCCATATTCTGAGAACGAAACCGTGGCAAAAGAAACATTCCTGCAGCCATCAAATGATTATAAATAGATTTGAAGTGATGAGTTGGGTCAAAGATTCTGAAAAATTCTGGAAAAACGACAGAATATCCCGTTAGCAGAACGTTCCTTTTTGACATAACTGCGATTAGTTGCATGGTTATCGACTCCACAGGCCTTTCCCCGCTGACCAACATCGAAACCAGGGACAACACAGGCGTAAGGCGTTGCTTAGTCTCACTTCAATAACGATAATAATAGAGCTCACACCGTTTACAAGTTCAAAATGGATGTTGAATGATGATGCACTTTTGAAAAATATGATAGAGAATAAAAAAAGAAGAATATTACCCTACACTTGCATGTGTGAACAAAAAAATAGTGACTATTCCATAGATAATTCCTTTCTTGATAATACTTTAATAAATTATCTTAATAATGTTCACTATTTCAATTTAACGATAAAGACGTCATACTTCGTAATAAATAATAATAATTAATATCACTATATAATACCATGCTTCGTACAAATTAAAATTAGGTAAAAACTAATTATATTTGAAATTTTGAAATTCTCCACTCATTGTGAATGGATCTCTTCAATGTTGTAATTTCTTTCACCGAATCTGCTCTCTTGAGATGGATGGTCCTGTTAGAAGTATTTCTTTGATTTTTCTATTTGGCTTTTGTTCTATCCCTTGGAGAACATATCTGAAGAATGTCTATATTTTAGTCTCATCAAAAATACAGCCCCTGATTTTCAATGTTGTAAGTGAAGTTGTATCTGGATTTACGCATAACGAAGAAAAACTACCTGAATGGTCACAAATGGATTTTTAGCTTGAAATAGTGTGCAAGGTGTCCATAATATCTGTTAATTTGGGTTCTAAGAGGATTGGTCTTGAACATTTTGCCTTTTACGTCTTCGCCTTGTAACACATTCGCCTTTCCATGCTTTCCCCTTGAGACGTTCTGCCTTGTGACGCTTTCACCTTGAGATGTTTTCGCATTTTACTGTTTCACTTGCGACGTTTTCACCTTGATACATGTTTGCCTTGGATACTAATAGAGGGAATTTTTCTTCTTATTTATATAAGTTTGTTAGTTGAATTTATTATCGTTGTTTTCACAATGGTTGTCCATGTGAAGGTATACCCCTCACTTCTTTCAAATTTATATAGTAATCACTATCTTTTTGTAATAGCTAATAATAATAAGTTTGTTTGGGCTCAGACCAATGCTCAAAAAGAATAAAATAATAATAATAATAAATAAGAATATCAAGTTCCTAACGACTGCTAAGTTCCAGACTATTAGGATTAAAAATATTCACGAATATTCGATACAATAAGTTAATATTTAAAATGAAGGAAACAGTAATTTTTAGAGATCTCCTAGATATTCCTAGTCAACTTTTCAATTAACTCATACAAAATTTTAAAAGTCCTAGATCTAGATATTCTCTAACTAACAGGAGGGTTTCATCGACACAGACTATATCTCTTTGAAATTTGATGTGATCATTCCTAACCAAATGAATTTCATACATGTATCAAATGATTCTTTGGACAAATCATCTTGAAATACAATTTCAAAGGCCTTTGATGGATATTCTCATAAAATGGACAACCTTTTTTTATACTATCTTTCTCTGATACATTAAAAGTTGAATATAAATAAACTGGAACCAATAAAATATTCTGAATCATGGTACCAGTTATACATTTTATGAAATTATTAATATGGATAACTTCTAATGATTCGATACGGTTTCTATTATTAGAAAAGAAAAAGTTAGATATGTCGTAATTTATTGTATTATAAATGGAAATATGTTTTTGACTGTTGTTCTATCTATTGTACCCTTTTCCACATACTCATTATATACAATTTGAAGGTCATTACAGTGTTTGTGATCGATTGAGTAATCAAAATAGTTCACTGTGCAACAATTTGTATTTCTTCATAAATGAAAATTGATGATTTATTGTTCTGTATCTCTTGAGGAAAGAAACTTTGATGTGAGATAATATTGTTCGTCATATGTAAGTTTATAAATTCTTCTTCATCAGATATATTTTCGATTCTAACAGCCCGCGGAGAAGATTCTCTTGATGTCTTAAGAAAATCGTGCAATTAGTCGGTTAATCTTCCTAAGTTCCTTAGAATTTCATAGTCGCCGATTTTCCGAGTACCATCCTAGGCATGGACTCTATGAGTTTTTATGAGTTTGAGGTAGACTGAAATAATAAATATAGTTAGTTTTATAATAGTGAATGAGATTCCAACCTTAAATCTCAAACTGGTAAGATTTTCTAATCTTATAAAATCCTCAAAGCTCGACAACTCTACATCTTAATGGGGCTTTTGTATCGTATCTATTTATCAACTACTAAAAAGGGTGCTTTATTTTGGAAGGCTCTTAAAACTTTCCTTTTCTTCCAATTGTCAGGATCCAAAATCCTCACAGTAATAGGAAAATGGTTAATTGCCACATATAATCACAAAACACGCATTAGATATAAATACACAAAAATGCCAGATAATTTACTCCCGAGGCACAGGAAGGTAAGCTCAGGTGAAGGGCATAAGCGAGCACAGCAAAATCTATGATTGCAATAGTTGATAAGTTAATGAAGGATGTTGATACATTATATAAATACATCATGTTTACAAATTGTACATGTAGACTTTCCTTTAAAATGTCCTCATCTCGATCTATAACTCTAGTAATTCTTGATTTCAATTTCTTTTTATAGCATTTTAATGAAGAAATGGACTGCCATATGAATGCCTAATATTCTTCGCTACGGACCGTTCCTCTAATGTTGCTAAGTAAGAAGTGTTCATAGGTGTAATATCTAAATCTTTTAACTTTGCAAAAGGTTTAAACTCTTACTGTTTGTTAAAATATAAAAACAAATCTGATTTTTTGAATTTTGAAGTCTAAATAAATATCTCACTAACATGAAAATGTACTATATATTTGGTTGTCCGCTGTCAATGTTTTTACTTATTTTGCCATATTAGTATTCTAAATGTCGATTGTTAAATTCTTCTTAGGCTGTGAATTGAACAGTTACCCACAAATATTGATTAATAGTTATGTAGTTTGCTGACAATTAACAACTGATTTTGGGCCTTTTGTCTGTTTCATTTCAGAGGAAAAGTTGTTAGGTTCAATGAAGGTAAGGATGCAATTCTACAAGTTTTTAAGGAAATCAAAAATTGGTTAGAATAGTTTAATGAGTAATTACAATAGTTTGGTTAATAATTCATATATCAAAAATTTGCAATTGTTATACAGTAAAAAAAATATTTTTTTAATTTTTTTTCATCTTTTCAATTTATCATCCTTTTAAAACGGCCGAGTGCAGATATAATAATTTTTTTGAGTAATTGGACCAGTTCTCACATAAAGTATTCTTTTTACTCTGTTGCCAAAAAGAATAACATATGATTTAAGAAACGTTTTCAGGGAAAATCCCATAATATTTATCTGTTTTGGAATTGCATTTACACGAAGCCTGTCTTCCGTTTAAATCAAACGATATTTTTTCAAAACGGATTTTACAGTTAAAGAATTTGACAAAGTCATTTACAAATAAAATAAGTTGTTCCAGAAAATTGTCCAAATTATGAGGAGTAGTTAATTTTTTACACGGCGAATACATTTTTTATTCTCCAATAATACAAGTTTCATTAGATACATCAACAACCTTAAACGAATCAGATTTAGGATATTTATTCATAGTTTCAATGCAAAAATTTTATAATCAAAATAAAAAAATACAGTATCTTAAAAAAAATAAATCGTTTTTCATTCTTAAACGTTAAAATTATCTCAAGTTTCGAGCCAGAATTATAGAAAAGGTGATGATAATCTAAGAAGTTATAAAAATTATATAAATGTTAGCAAATATACTTTTCATTTTAACATGTTTTTTAAGTGAAAAATGATTATTAACAAAATTAGAATCTAATTATTATAAGCTTACTAATAAACAAGATCTCAAATATAAAAATATAGATCCTTTACGGATTATTTACGCAAAAAAAAATTCAATACAGGTATAAAAATTAATGTCAAAATATTTAGCCCTTGCATAATTTTTAACTATTACTGGTATAGGTTAAATATGAAATTGGAATAATATATATTATTAAATCTTGTTATATAATAATGTTATCTACTTTTTGAAGCCTTTGTTTTATTATCATAATTCAATTAATATTAATTAAATTATCTCTTTTATGGGAATCAGCATCAAGAAAAAGGAGATAGTGATTCAACTATGTTAGTCCCAATTAATTATGGTGATTAAGATAAAAATTTTCAAATATTCATTCTCTTCAAAATGATCCATATGGTGAAGAGATAGCATGAACTTTTTAATAATTTAACTTCAGATTAATAATGACCCTCTTCATCAGACTCTTATAGCGTAGTCATCATTTCTAGCAAATCTGAATATTATTAAATATATTACAGAGTAACATCCCATCTTTTAGTTAAAAGGAGTAACATTAAAAAATATAAATGTATTTCAAAAGTTCTTTGATCTAATGAATGAATCATGTATTTTCCTATTTTTCTTATCAAAATATTTCTTTTAAATAGCAAGTAAACAATATACTTATAATGTTAACAATTCCAATCACTCCTGTTGACGTCATATTTCTCTGTAGTAAGTATTGTGCTCTATTTCTTATTCATTTTTATAAATATTTAATTCCTTCTCCGTGAACTAAGTTCATTCATAGTTTCAACTTAGGAGTATATATTTATAGAAATCTATTAATAGTGAAACTCTCAAGGAACCAGTAAATATACTTTATAATGAGGTAGTATAATTAACACAGGGAAGGTGTGCCATTGGTAAGAAATATAGGAATTGTAAACTAAGAAAAATCAACAACCTTTGAGATCATATTGTTATTGGCTGCTGGACTCAAAGTTGAGTTCCATAGAGTGAATATAAAAATTAATCACTTTCCCCACTCCTAATAAAAGAGATCTGTCTATGTAAAGAATAATCCAAATCACTAAAAGGAGTTAATAATGGTATTTTATTTCTTAATCAACATTAATTATTATTATTACTTTTATTGAAAGTTTCCTTTAATCTGTTAGATGGAGTTACTCTTATTAAGTATAATTATACATTATATTATCAAAATTATTCCACCGTATCCGGAACTGCTTTTGAAGTCCATATGCATAATGTATTTTTTCTTCTCTAAGAGCAACCAAATATCGAAAATTTTCTAGAAATAAAATATTTCAATTAATCTTCTGTAAAAATTGCAAATTAAAGATAATTATTATCAAAACGTCCTGCTAAATTATATGAGGTTTTTGTATTTGGTACTTTTTAATTTAATGGGAGGGGAGAGTCTTAGTTTTAAATGTCTTTTCAGATCTGAGTGGAACGTGATTGTTCAAACTTTAAAAACTCGATTTCTTCTAAAAGTTCCAATTCTGAGTTTAATTCTGTCAATTTATCCTGTCATCCTATTGTGAATATATACCTATAATACGGTTTAGTCATGTGTAGTGAGTACTTTAACCCAAATTTGTCTTTTAATATTTTGCCTTAGATCTGTATCGTCTCGTCCTATGTGGTAAATACTATCTGGGGAAAGATTTCATATGTTGTATCTATTGCTGACTTTCTAATCCCAAACGTATGGAAGCACTTTGTTGTATCGTTTTAGATTACGTGATACGATTATCTTGTTTAAGTATGGTTTTGAATGAAGAAAACTTAGTGCTACTAGCAGAATAACAAAATTATTATGAACGTCTTAGGTTGTTATCTTCTTTTCTAGATTTTTTATATGTTTTTATCAGTTTAATATCAAAAGTTTGAATCTTAGTTTTTTTAGTTTTGTAACCTAATAATTAAAGATATTCTTAATGAATATTAAACATTCAATTTAAGAAGTGTATTTTTGTTTACTTGAATACTATGCATTACTATTATTTGTGTTATACCTGTATTAAGTTGTTCAACTGTCCATCAATGAAGACTTACGGTAACTTATTCACGTTGGAAGGACAGCTTCTAATCTTATCAAACCGGGAGAAAGTGTCACCCAAAACAAGGCTTTGATCAAGCTAAAAGAGATGCCTCCCGTGAAATGTATTGAACAATAAATAGAAAAAAGTCCTCATAAAGTTATGGTTTTTGACATTTTTAGCCGTGAGGATCCCGTTGTGAACCCTTCAACTTAATGCAGACCCTAAAAGTTGACACAAAGATGCACATCAGTGCTCTGCCCAGTAAAGTCTTCCCGTAGATCCACAGCATCATAAAGGACCAACTTCAGATCTGGCAAGAAGACGGGGCACTCTGTCACACCAGCAAAAGAACACTCGATTTTATTGATTCTGGGAATATGATGTACGTCAAACCAAGTTCTTGGCCTCCAACTCAGCAGAATTGAACCTTTTATAATATTTTGTCGAGGGCAATATTGAATATGTTTCCAATGAAGGTCCTTACAGCACCACAAGATCCCTGAGAGCTGTGATAAGGAGGGCTTTCCGTACTTTACCCTGTATGACGAAAAAAAAGGCAGTGGAACGTGTAGTCCAAAATAACAGCAATTTTATTAATTGAATATCAAATTTATGTTATAAGGTTGATTTTTGTCAAATTTTTTATTAAAATGTGATAAGAAAAAATTCACAGCTTCATTTTCCTTTTTTTTCTCGGCTTGTGAACGTTTATTTGGCATTCATAAACAAATGTATATAAAAATCTAATTTTTCAAAAATACTGGTTGTGTTTGCCGGTTATTTCTGAACTGATAAGATAATTTTTATAATTCCTTCCCCAGGTTCCAAATGTATTCATTTAGCTTAGACTATATGTTACTCCCTTTACTATGAAAGGGCATATATTTAAACAAATCAAAATGTTAGCGTGTAATGAGAATACTTATCAACTATTCGTAATATTGTAAGCTTAAGATAAATATAGATAACATTATGTATATTGATATCTTCCCAGAGACGATAACACCACAAAAATTACTTTCTTCTACGTTTCAAATACCTCACAGTAACTCATTTTCCAAAAATATATACTGCTTAATAGATTCAAGAACAGGTACTAATAAATTGAGTTTTTCCAAATAACTTTCTAGTTTTTTTGGATAACAATTATTTTCTCAAATCTACTTGGTTTTTTATTTCACGTACAAAATAAAGTTGAGATCGTGAGTAAGTAAGTATTTATATATTGAATCCATACAGTAACATCCAAGTAGTATTAAATAAGTTTCTATAATTAATTTATAGAAAGTTAATGATATAGCTGTATTATATTTGAATGGAGGCACAGACTGTGTACTTTGATACAAAGCGGTACATGCCATAGTTATTAGTATAACGTATAGAGTTGGAGAAGCCATTTAAATATTTATTTTGAAAGAAATAGTTTAAATTTTGCTGAATACAACACACATTAGTACCACAAACAAATTTCATTAAACCCTATAAACGAATATTTGGAGACGTAAATATAAACTTCCTCCTGGTGCGTTTAAAATAAAAATTTCATTTGTCAACCCACAAAAAACCTTAACTCATTAGCGTATAGGTATGAAAATAAAGAAGTGAAAGACCGTCAAAACTATGTATAATAAAATTTATATATCTGCATGGTTGTAAAAGTAATTGGAAATGAAACTATATACTTGAAAAACTGCTATCTATCCCTTTCACTTATACTTTTTATATCATCTAACCAGCAGTTATAAGATTATGAAGTCCCTTCTGCTATATATATTTAAGATGCTAATGGATATATCGTTATTAGGAAAACCTCCAGAAACAAGAGGAAAATTCTGATTATAATCCAGTTTTTACCAAATTAGTGAAAAGCAGTCAACATACACATCGAAGTATACTCTTCAACAGCTCAAAGCTCTTGATACTCCTCAAGGTGGCATTAAACAAACGTCCTAGTTACATAAATATGGCCATGAAGGAAGTTCGATTTTGTGGAATGCGTCCACTAAATATTGCTAAATAAATCATGCTGTGTTTGTATCGAAGAACATTTAAAAATATAAATTTATCAAAATTCTAAATTTCATAAAAAAGAATACCGATTGGAAAAAGAATCCCGAAAATAAAATTGTATTTATGACACAATTTCACTTCCTTTTATTGTTCTAGATACTGACAGCCCATATTGATCGTGTACGGAAAGTTCACTTCCCTTTTTTTGCAGCAAGATAATTTTATCCCGAAGCAAGTTCATCGTGAGGAAAGTAAACTCCAAAATAGATTCATCCTGAGGAAAATTTATCCCCAATATCACATATATTTGTAATATATCTGACTACAAATAAACTATAATGTAGATTTTATTTTGCTTTTTATTACAAAGATTTAATCATTCAATAATTTACTTATTATCCTAGTAATAAGATGCAAATTTAAATAAAAACTTATGCTTTTTGTAATCTGAGGCAATCTTTAAGATATTGACTATAGATATATTACTCATTTAATTATGAATGCCTTTGGTAATTGTCTCAAATGATTTATACTTATATTTTAAAAATACATTTTGAACGTGTACATACAAATTGTACAATGCACTCATTTATTTTCTCGAAAGGACTCAAGGGAAAGAGAGGACAAACAAAAAATCCACAACAACAATACAAATGTAAAGGAAAGAAATAAGGTCAAATCATCTACAGCTATATATTTATATATAGTTGTTATTCTTTTATAGCTCATAATTTAAAATATTTATTTTTTACAAAATAGTTGTTAATATTTTTTTTATTATCTTTAATAAATAATTTAATTTTTTAAAATGAATTAAAGTATACATATAATTATTAAATGTGGGCAATTATCAAGAAATGTGTTGCACAATTTCATATATACTTGCACTTTTGCTAGCTCCTACATTGTTCCTCCCTTCTTTGTTCGTCTCTTTCGAGAAAGTTTTGCGAACCTATTAACGCGAACTTGGCAATATTCTCTAATAATTTTTGTCTTAATATTATAAAAATCGGGTAAGGATATATTTTTTATTTCTTTTTCAATTATGTCCTCCAGGATTTTTGTTATATTTTTTAAATCATTAATTTTTTTAGTTTTAATAAAGTTGCGAAATCCCTTCCCGGCTGCAATGAATATACTTTCGAAGATTTTCTTTATACAGCGGCATAAAGATTGGTTGGTATAATCTTTTAGACCAAGGAGTTTTGAATACGGGCCACTATCTTTAGTGTCCAAAATAACAAAAGTAAGACAATCTTATCAAACAGACTGATATGTCTTAATTTGGTTAAAATATGAAATTAAGAATCCAAAAAAACAAATTATTATACTAACAGGGAATTAAGAAGAACATGAGCAAGTTAATCTTAGATAATGATATAATTTATGTCGTATTAATAACCAAGACTCGTCCCATTGACGTCACCAGAAGTAGAAAGAGAGAGAGAGAGATTTAGTTAATAAATTTAGTGTGCATGCTAAGCCATTTTCTTGTTACCTAATTTAGGTACCTATGGTAAAATTGGATTAACTTTTCAGGGGAAAAAAGATCGCGGTGAACTTTCCTGTAACCATACTTTACTACGTACAATCATGACAAGGAGTGTCATTATATTCTACATACACCGGGATGTTGTCTTTATTTACGTCTTTAGGAATAATTTTTTAATCAAGCATAAAATAGTTGAAGTTCTATGTACTAAAAGTTTAGTTTACTTTACATATTGATAGTTATAAATTACTAACTATTTTCCTATGTTCATGTAAGGAAGTAAGATATAAGCATATTTATTTATTAAAATTTATGTTTACATAACAAGTATAAAAGATTCTGAAATGATTTTAAATTGAGTTAATAATACTGCGCAACGATGAAAGAAAACTTTATTTTTTGGTTCCGGAGAATATTTACACTTATTCTATTCAATTTGATATCTTAGTTATGAATCTTAAAGGGTTTCCTACATCTTCCTTATACAAGTTTGGTCTCAATCCATATATATTATTCTTCTATATATGAATATGTGTATATGAAAATAAAAAAAGCAATTGCTTAGAAAATCAGGGCTTTTAAAATTATTTGATATTTTGTGACGTTTTGTTTCCATCTTGATTATTCTGAATTTAAAATGACGTTATAGGCTTATTTTAAAACGAAAGGCGCGATTTTTTTTAACTTAATCTCTGTACTTATAAATCTAAACGAATCTTTCAGCATAATGACCGTTTTCTACTATTAAAAAAGTAGTTTTGGAGTATTGGAATTGCAGATATAGGAATACTTATTTTTCATATCTTTTTTCGAAATGGTTCAAGATCCTCTCTGGATCTACCAGTTTGTATTCCCCCACCCGTCCCACGGGTTTTTGTATTGGTGGTAATGATTAGTTATACTTATAGTTGGTGATAGATATATTTAAATTTAATGAAATGTTAAGATAAGTAATAGTTGATTATATATTGGTATGTAGATACTTATTGTAATGAAATAAATAAAATTATTATATATAATAAAAATATGTCACTCTAATTTCAAATATGTGTTTATATTTTAGATGCGATTATTCGATCCTTAAACAATATGTAATTTAAAGATAAAAAAGTACCCTTTTATTTAATTTATCAACTTTAAAAAAAATTATAATGATATTATTTGAAGTATGAATTATCAGGCTTTTAGAAAATATTATTTGGTTCTATACGGCTTAGTTCAGCAACATCATCAATTTAAATATATTTTATGAAAGCATAAATTTATTGAGGGTTAGTGCTGAATTTATTAGAATTCTGTAATAATGAGTTATATTATACAGGGAGCGGGGATCAAATTATCGCTTACTTTAAACCTTGATAACTTGAAAACGACATTATCAAATAAAAAACTGGTTACCAAATAGGAAAGCTATTTTTGTCAGCTGACAATACGTAGTTCAGTTAGCATCATGACGTCATCATATGGGGACATAAAGAGCTATAAGTGGAACAAGGAGCTTTCGAGGTCCGCCGTAGTCATGGCATTGGTTAATAATGGAGGTGAAATCTCCAATTCAACGATTGCTTCAACCTTAGGAGTGAATTTACGGACTGTTCAGCGTATCCGTAAGAAGCTAGAGGACACCTGGGATGTTGATGCCACCATAAAGAGGGCACCTAAGGAGGAGGGGGCCGACAGGAAGGTCAGGGACACTGACTTTGTCGACAAGGTGAAGAAGATGGTTGAAGATGACCCTACCAGGTCCATGAAGGCCATGGCGAGGGATCTGGGCTGCTATGAGAAAACAATAAGTCCAAACAATCCAGACAATGTCAAAAATCTCCATGCAGTGGTTAACCGAGAACTGTTATGACATCCTAACTAAGGATTTGTGGCCTCCTAACTCTCCCGACCTTAATCCTTTGGGCTATTTTGTCTGGGGCTATGTCGATAAACATACCAACAAACATCCCCATAGCACCAAGGCTAGTCTGATGGACTCCATCAAGGAGGTATTCGGCAACATGGACAATGAGATGGCCAAAAGAGCCTGCAGCCGGTTCAGAGGCCGTATTGAGGCCGTTATTGATGCCAACGGTGATTATATCGAATGAATGACTGCTCTATACCTATATGCTCGTCATAGTTTTGATTTTCAATAAAAAAGTTAAAAAATGTATATTTTGTGTTGTTTTTTGTAGAAAAATATTTTGGTGACAATTTGATCCCCGCTCCCTGTATAAAGAAGGAAATAAATAATTCCAAACGCAAATAAATTAACAATGTAGCTTTTATATATTATTTTATCAACTTTTTCTTCTTCATTTCCACAATAAAATTGTAAACGAATCAATTAGACCTTCCAGACCCAAATAACAAAATGATCATTTGGTCTTAGTTTTGCCTCTTCTTGATCTATAGCCTTGATGAGGTCCCTTTATGAGCCTTATATTTAATTATTTATAGTAAAAAAAACTATAACTGATGATGCTTTAAATAAATTCATTTGGCTTAAAATAATTGATAAATTGATACTTTTTCGAACAAAATCTTAAAATATTGTTGTTTTTAAACTGTAAATTGCATTTTCTCAGGATTGGAGGATCACATATTAAATATTTATATTTGCACATATTTGAAATTAAATCATAATTTTGCAATACACAAACTAATTTTTTTAATATGCAAACGTTGATTTAAATCTATGAAAAGGGTATAATAGTATACTGAAAAAATTTAAATCCAAAACTTTAAATATTACAAGATTTGATTCGGGAAAACTAATAACAACTTGTGAAGTACTACAAGAATTAAATATTGAATTTAAAAAAATATTTGTTTTGTTGACTTGTATTATTATTCTGGTGACATTTAATAAAACTCCACAAAAATAAATCTTTTAATTCCTCAAGACATTTATTATACTATTAGTTAAATTTGATTTTCCCTTTATGTAAAACTATTCTAGTCTAAAAATATCCCATAGTTGGTCAAAAAAAAAAAGAAGATAAAAAAGTGAGTTCCTCAAAAAAAAAAAATTCTCTTACATTTATCTTTAAAAAACGACTTTGGGAAACTTCTTCCCTTTGTGAGACAATCGGCGTCGCTTTAGATTTAAACTCACCATCTGACGTTCGTGATATATATGGAATGATGGGTTGTCTCCCTTGTACAATGTTTAGGGATCTTACAAATTTTTTATCATGCGAGTTTTGTTATTGTTGTCAACTTTAAATCTAAAAAAAAAAAAATCTAAATACAAAATTTTTAAATTCCAATGAAAACGATGTTAAAGTTATAAAACTAGAAAAAAAAACCCTCACACTTAACAAAAAAAAGTAAAAAAAATAAACAAACAAAACAATCAACCAACTAACAAATATAAAATAATTATTTTTTTTGCATTTGAACCTCTTGTACCTTCTTACAATCTTGCGTATGGTTTTTAAATGGATCGCAGAGTTCATCTAAAGGAAGCGAAGGATATCGCCTTACCAGTCAGTGTTGGCAAGATTGGAAATCTTCATATTGAGCACTTCATACCGGGTGGTGGAGGAAATTAAAATCGCTCTTACGTCCTCCTTATACATTTCTTCTTTATTACTTAATTTGTGAGCAATCATCGCTTTTGCATTTAAAAGAGCTTAATTTAAGGGCTTACTTTTGTGAAATTGTATTTCAATGCCTCCTTACTTTTTTATGATGGATTTGGACAAGATTTTTAATGCCAAAATGAATATAAAAGGAGCCGAAGGACAGTCATGATACAACTTCTTTTTAAATAAATAAGCTTACTTTCATTTTCACCTAGCCTCACAAAAGATGTTCCATTATAAAGCATGGCACGAATTGGATTAAAATATTTTTCGGTAAAAAACTTCTCATCACTTTAAGAATAAAAGAATGTTGTAGTAAGGAGTCAAAGGCCTTACTAAAATTTATTGTAATTATTGCTCCAAAAGAGTTCCTTTTTTTGTACCGATTCGATTCCAGTCTGAATATTTCGAGAAATATTGGAGATATTCCTCTTTTTCAAGAAACATTTTTGCTCTGCACCAATTTTCCTATTTAAAATAGGTTCTATTTTAGAAGCTGTGATACCTGAGATGATCCTATATGTTTTATTGAGGACGGTGATCAGTATCCTTTGATTTAAATCTGTTCCATCTCCTATTTTGGGGATTAAAACAATTCTACCGTTGGTGACACATTTTGGAAGACGCCCAATTTTTTCCATGATTTGTCCCAAGTCTCTCAACAAGGGGTTATTTCCTCCATGTAACTAGTGAAGATTTTCCCTCCAAGACCATCTGGACCAGCACCTTTGTCATCTGTAAAGTTTTTATAATTTATTGGGATATCGTTTCTGAATTAAAAATTGACGCCTTGCATTTTTGTTTTTTGGAAAGTTTTTTATCATGATTTTTTGTTATTGTTGTCTACCTGAACAGTTTTCTTCCATTTTAAGCGTGCTTTTGGAAGAGGGTTACTTAAGGTTGACAACAGAGGAATACCCATGATGAGGAGTAGGACTTTTCTTTATCTTCTTCATATCATAGCTGCTTACACCTAATCTGACTAAACATCATTAGAAACAAGTTACTCCATCCTCAAATATTCTTTAACTTGTCAGAATTACCAGGTTAATGTTAGTTTTTTTATATAAGGAAAATTCTTACGATTTACAACACTAGACTTTTGCATGTAAATAGCATAAATTTAAAAGCCAAGGCTATTAAAATTATTAACAGTTACTATTATATTGTGTCTATTACTGTTCCGTATTTTAACATAATTTACACAGGAGTGCCTTAAGATTTTATAAATAAGTGAAAATTTTCATAAATATTCGTTTATTATTTTTTCTAGGGAAATTTCTATAAAATTAAACAGGATTCAACAGTCATGCTTTCTTTTTTTTCTTTTTTATGCTCTTAAATAAAGTATGTCTATTTTACATAAAAAACATGCAAATATGAATAATTTTCTTCTTCTAAATATTTTATACATTAGGGTGAAGCTGATGCCCGAAATTTCTCCAAACAATCTTAACCTCTTTTAAAATCTGTGTATGGTCCTAATGAACATATCTGTATAATTTTAATTTGCATATAGGTATACTAAATTAAAATAAAAAATAAATTAAAACCCTTTATAAATTATTGTAAGAACTTTGAAATATATAATCAATTTATGTGAGTAAGTCTGTGTGGCGTGTTCCTCTCTATATATAAAGTAGAAGAAAAAAACATGGTATTATGTATAGATTGCGCATAGGTAATGAGCTATATAAATATTGACATCCTTTGAAGCTCTTTTCCATTTTTTGATTTAAAATAGTTATTTTTCAAAATAATGGTAATTAATATTTTCAACTCATGTATCATAATACAGTGGATAATTTATTAACGCGAGCTTATATTTAAGATATGTGTATCTTTTTTTTAAATTGTTTATTATGAAATTTCTACAACAGGCCAGAAATAGCCCAAAAAATTATTCAAAACTAGTTTTGATAGTCTCAAATGCATAGTAGTGGTAGTTTTACCAGAATCAATGATATTACTTTATTATTTCACACCTATAGTGGTATGTGAATTACAAACTGTGATAAGATCAAACTTACTGAGCCGTAGGAATTTCTCCTAGAGTCATGAGACTATAGAAGCTGTCCTAAATTCACTGTTGGGGAGCTGAGAGAGTGAGGGAGGAAACAGCCTGATTTGTCTTTAAAAAAAATCTAGTTTTTCTAGGGATTACGGGAGTAAGCCATCGAGTTGGAAGGAAAAAGACCTCAGTAAAATCCTTACCTTCAAAATATGTATACATACGACCCAAGTTTTATTTTCAAAGTCAGTGCATTTGTCTGTATGAGATGCTGTCGGATGGCAAACTCAAACACCAAATACAACCTAAACTCATGTGCAAATCCAACGCAAGAAACCGCACCTTTAGAATGCATATTGTCACAGGAATACATTCCAGGAGGTTCTAAAGAGGTTGTTGACTTTTCTTAGTGTGTATACAAACAAAATTAAGATCTATACTACAAGATGTTGACACTTTTGAATTGAATTTTAATGACCTAATCCTCCAAAGAAGATAGTTGTATTAATATCAGTACAACTGATTGAACGAAACAGGTGTTCAGGACTAGGAAAATTTTCCGAGAGTGGTTTAGAGGCGAACAACAAATACCTACAATCCATTCACACTAACTTCTCTAGGATAATTTACCCACAAAACTCCAATCAGAAAAAAAAAGAATAAATAGTGGCAAAAATAACTAAATAATATAATTTTGATCTGCTCATATGTGCAAGACCAAGTACAATGGGGTAGTTTCTCTGGTTTGAAAAAGTAAGCAAGAAACCATAGTTTCAAAAAATTAATCTTAAAGATACCCACTCTTGCGTACTATCAACTATTTGTACCATTAAACATTAAAACATCCAATTTCTTTGGGCGCAATTCAATAAAAACCATAAATTCAATTTAGATGTTGTTCTTTGTTTTGTAAAGGAAATTTAATGGAATTTTTAAATAATGAAAGATATATCACAACTTTTGCAAAAGGTAATACAAAATAAAGATAAAATCTCGAATTAATATTGGAAAAAAACAACGGAAACTTCCAGATTCGCTTCAGAAATATTTAATAAAGTGAGTTCCGCTCACAATTTCCAAACTAATTTTTTTTCATTTAATAAACAGAATATTTTGCTAAAGGAAGACAAAATTGCATAATGTAAAAAATGATAGAGTGACGTCATGTGGGGTATCACACAGACAAAACCTTGTTCAAGAAAAATAAATCACTACCCTCCTGTATCTCCTGAAGCTAATAGCTTTATGTTTATACAGAGTTAAAAAAATATTTTAAGAATTACGAGTCAAAATTCAAGAATTTTGTTTAGTTGTCCTCCTCACCCTAATATTTATACCTTGGAAAAAATAATTTAAATGTCATTTTTTTAATGCTTCAACAAATACATACATTTTATATATATATATCAAAAGTATATATGTACATTTATTTCATTCGACAGCTTTTATTAAAACGCTTCCAAATATTCAAAGTCTTTTGTCTAGTTCATTCATACATCCATCAAAGACTCATGAGGTAAATAATTTATTATATCCAGCCTGTTGAAATATTTATCAAATAAAAAACAAAAATATATTTTAATATTCCCTGCATGCTGAAGACAAATTGGCATTAATGAATTAATATTGCTCTTCTGAGTTTGATTATTGTTATAGGCAAGATTTTGTGATGGATATTTTGATATAGGTATAGGAAGAAATTGTACAAATAGTTCAATTGCCGAGTACAAGTCAAGTCTGAGTCCTATGGGCTCCTAGTTCAAATCAAGTTATGGGTCAAGAAAAAAGGACATTAGTCTGGACTAGAACACTATAGCTTTTCTAAAAAAGAAGAACAATTTTTATAAAAAAAGTCAATTATATCGTGGAAAAATATGGAAATAATCTCTTTTTAAAACTATGAAATTAACTAAAAGAGGTTGTTAGGTCAAGATCTACTAATTTTATAGCTTTAAATGTGAAAACAATAGCAACAATAACTGAATAGACTAGAAGTATCATCCATCTATTTTACACTCTCTTTTTACAAATGGGATGTGACGTCCAGGGATGTTTTTTTTTACAAATTCAAGATATGATACGTCCGGATTAAGAGGGTCAAATAGCCCATATTGATAAAAATGGTTAATAAAATAAAATTAAAAAAGAGATAACTAGAGCGGGTGATCGGTACAGCTCAAACCTTTTCACTAAAAATTAACAATAAATGACACTAATTAGACTTAGGTATCTCAATTTGTTTTGTGTGACTTCTTAAAATTTGATATAAGTTATGATCGATTTCGATTTCTAACATTTAATATGAAATTGACCTCTAGAAATGTAATGGCCTCTTACTGTTCGTACATATAATCTTTCTAGAAAGTTTTACTAAAATCAATTTGTACCTTTATCTATTTTTAAAAAAAATAACGCTTTTATAACTTTGACTTCTTAAAATATAATGGAGTCGTACATATATAATTTTACTACGAACATTATTAAATATTAATCCGTACCTATTTTAGTTGGATTAAGTAAGATGATCGAATAAAATGTATTTGACCTCAGAAAATGTAATAAGTAATTTATTTACTACATTTTGTGAATGTTCATATAATGATGTAATAAAATATCTATTAATTTATAAGAATTGGGGTATTAATTCATTATATTTATCAGTTCTATAGTGACATCATAGTACCCACATGGTAGTATTTTACCATTTTCCTTAATTTTTATGAAAAAAATGTTAAATTTCTATGAAATTTGACTATTTGTACTTAGAAAACGGCTGACCTAAACAATGATTACGTCAAGTATAAACGCTCTTTTGTATGTTTTTTTCAGTTATATGTTATATATTTAAAAAAATATATATATCGAAAAAAATCTACACTTTAAGTTACAAATTTCGAAGGACGATAAGGCTTTTAAAAAATATATCATATTCGTCATGTTAAATTTCACTTCTATAGTATAAAGATTGCCCTTTAGTAAATATGATATCAACAATGCCTTACCAATGTTAGCAACGTTTTTTAATCTTTGTTTCTCTCAAATGCACTATAAGATTGGTATTGAAATGATGCTTCCAAACACAAAATTCAAGAGTTTTATTGAAGTTTAAAAAAAAAAGTACTCCCTTTTTTCTGTAATACTTTCTCAAATCGTGAAGTTTACTTCCAACAAGATGGAACAACTTACTATCATATCACATTGAAATTGAAATATTTATGTATTAATAACTACAAGTACTTTTGTGATACGAATAGTTGGCATCCCTTTTTACCAAATCTGAAACTTCCTTTACTTTTGATTGAGATTAAGAGAAAGAGCTATTAAATTATCTAGAAATCACTTGATCCCATAATTCAGGTACTTGCAACGCCCAAGGCAATCACAACTTACCGATTAAGAACCCATGACAAAGTCCAATCTGACGAATAGAATCCTGATATATTTTGAATAAATGACATATTAAATTTAAAAAACCAATTCATATAAAACTGCCTAAAATCGCTTCATTAATATATTGATTGAACCATATTTCAGATGTCACATATGTATTAAGTCGTTTTTAACAAAAATCCGTGAAGAAATCATACGAGCCAATTGTAAAGCGGTAACAAAACACCATGGCCATTTAAACCAAGGGCTGCCATTTTGAATATTATTTTGTATATCTGCCTTGTTATCATTAAATCTTTAAATATATTTAATGTCTTTGTCGATCAGATCGTTTAAATTTGTTTAATTTTAAATCTAATATATATGGCTATTTTAGAAATACCATCCTAGGCGTACACAAAAAGATATATAATTTAATATGTTTGTTTATTCTTTGGATAATTAACAATAAGGCTATCATGCTTTCATCTTATAAGAACACTCATAGCCTTATAACGACATTAATAATTACGCAACTAATATTTATTAAATATTTTTATAAAGAGTCTCTAAGATAAATTGTGACTAGCTTTAAACGTCTGTATCTCACTTTTTTAGAAAAAATAAAGCCCTTAAATCAGTATGAAATAAAAAATTGTAAGAAACTCTAAAAATTGTTACTTTTTTTTTGTTTATGAACGTTTTGGGGAATCTAAATGACGGTTAAAGAAAATTTATCTCTGAATTTTTATGCGCGAGATGTTAAACACATGATGTGATTAACTCCACATAATACCAAAAGACAACAGTTTATCGGATTGTCAAAGAGCTTAATACCACAAACTTTGTCAACGCAGCTAAATATAGCCCAAGAAATGATAGGAAGCTAACAAAAGGATTTAGGCTATTTTAAAGTGTTTGATACAGGCCAAAACTGTGCTCACCAAAAATGGCAACGTGTGCACACATCCCCCTTGTCATGAACAAACTAGTAATAGATAGCTTTGCACTAAAAAGTTGCATCTTTATAACTACAGTACTGAAAGCCAAACGAGCGCTGTAATGCCAACATCTGATATATAGTATGAAACCATTTTCAAGGTGCATCAGGTTGTTCAGCTGTGTTCACCAATTTCGCCATATTTGAGCCTTGCAAAGCAAATTCATCCCAAGGAAAGTTTTTCCAAAACAAGTTAATAATAACTGGCCTATGTACTATTGAATCCTAAAAACATAATTACGTCAAATTTACATAAATTAAACAAATGATGCATTAAAAATGACAAAAAAGAGAAATTTACAGTTTAATTAGTATTGATATTACTATTTGGCTACTGCAGTTAGAATGAAAATCTCACGTAACCTTTCTCTAGTATCTATTATAAAAGTGAGCTTATAAAAACAATTATTATTAAGAACTTGTTATTTTTTATTGATTTTACATGCATCAACCTTGATATTAATCTTTCAAAATATTAACTCAAAGGAATCTAAAGTTAAAATGACCAAAGTTATATTAAAATCAATTAAGAGATATAGCATTGGATTAATTAGCTAACGATTACACTTTATACGGTCTCTTGAACTTCTTGAGTTAATTATGATTCTGCCATAGTGAAAGAAAGATTAACTTTTTCTGAGTTATTTTAATATATTTAAGCTTTTAAGTAAAAATGATACAATTGTAAAACAGATAAAATCAGTCACATTCTTAATAAATTTTATAGATACATAATAAAATTACAAATGATTTCTATTATACAATAATAAAATAGTACTCAAATAAATTTAATACCCTATAACAAAAAATGTATAAAAGGGATCAATTTTTTTACTAGTCATTGAATAAATTAGATTATGAGCAATTTCTCATAAATAATTTATAAAAAGCCTCATTAACCTCTATGAACTAACAATGTAAGTTTTTCTTCATTAATTAAGCTCGTGCCCACTTACGTATCGTTCGATTTTTACTTATGTCAATGTTTGTTCCATTTTAATACGTTCTAAAAGTATCCAAATATTTGGAAGCTAGGATGCCATTTGTTCCTGGAACCCCTTATGCGATCATTCAACGTTGTTGTTTGTTTTTGGAATGTTTTCTAGAACTGAATTATAAACATTACAAATTTTGTGAGAAAATTTTGGGCGGACGTCGATTAAGTCGTCTGTCAGGCCTTCCAAATCAAAGTGTTATCAAAACAGTTCATCACGTCTTCCTTGATAAAGGGGAAAAATAGCCAATTTAATTAATTATTTCTGAAATTTCTTTAGTTTGTATTACAAAATTGGTCACTACAAAAGTGGTGGAAGATTTACAGTTAAGTAAATTGTTCCGAATTGTAACATTCTTGTAACCGGGTAAGTTGAATGCCTTTGTAATGCGTGACCCCGTGCAAGTCTTCAATGATTTTTTTTCCTTCAAACGTCGTGTAAAAACTGCTATTTAGGCTGGAGGTAGACGAATAACATTCATAAATAAAAAAATAATGTACATTTCATTTGGTACTAAGTTTAGCTCTGTACCTCTTTCTTTTTTTGAGTGAGATACATACTTTTAAAGTTAGCTTTAATATACCTAAGAAACCCTGTATGCTCTTATGTCTATTACATCACATCAAATATTTTTCAAAAAGCAAACATGTTCCATATAAGACAACTTTATTTCTTATATCCCCACCTCATTTTCCTTCATTTACTCACTATAAGAGAAATAAAAACTGTTATTAGGAACTTATGAATATTTTTATATTTGAGACAAATAAGAAAATACCCTGTAGTGACAAGGATATTATGACTCCTTTCTTCTTCTTACCTACATATGAAGGGGGAAGAAGAAAGGTAAAAAGTTTTTATTTTCTCCTGTTAAAAGGTGCATCATTCTTATATTCAACACCGATCCCAATTAATTACATTTTCTTTTCAAACCATTTTTATATTTATATTTCTAACATTAAAAAAACATATTTATAGTTAATATTCTCATTGAAATTATAATTTTAAAAGTAGAATAAAAAGTAGGAGGACTAAATATTTAATGATAAATTTGATGTTAATACAAATGTGATTTTATATAAAGCAGATACCTTTTATTTATTAAAAAAATAATTCATTAATTCCCAAAATTTGAATAAAAGTTAGACCTTAGAGATTTTTTTACGTTAAGATTTACATCACTTAGCCCTTTGGTGCGTGGTATTTTTTTAAGAGCCTGAATTATTTATAATGTTGTTTTAATTTTTGAAAAAATATTTGCCAGAAATTCTCAAATAGGGGTTTCGTATTTATATTAATGTTGGGTGACTCTTTTATAATATCATTGTTTTTAAAATGTAAAGGGAAGTAAATAAAAATAAATTATTACCTTTTAAAAAAATAAGCTCCTTTGTGGGTTGGGAAGTGTTAAATGCCCAGAAATAAATTTTCATCAAAAATAATATTTGATGTTAATTATTTAAACCCAACGAATCCGATAATCAATTAAAATGCAAAAAAAAAACAAAAAAAAACCAGTTATGCCTTTAAGTGTCCGTTGATTTTCGAGTGTCAATAGTATTAAATAAGTATCATAATATTAAAATGATACAATCCCTGCACTTAATACAATTTTGAGATCTATATTTAATAGTTTCTGCAAAATATTTTTTTGCAATACTTATCAAACGTTTAACAAAATCCTTTGTTTCACAATGAAATAACCATTTAAAAAAATAAGGATCTCGCTAGAGTATAGTGCGTTTTGGCAAATCGTTGACCATTAACCTCAAATCAAAGAATAAAAACTAGATCAAATAATTTAGAATATTTTTTCTAGTTTATGAAAATAGTTATTCGGAAAAGTGAGGTTCGTTTATGTCAAACTAAATGTTCGCAGTCCAAACAGAGTTTAGGTTTGAATATTTAAAAAAAATAACAAATAAAGTAATTTTGTTAAAGCTCATTCGCTAATGCCATTTGGCCAATGATATTTTAACAACACTGTCCTCTGAATAATTGCTCAGAAAATTATTAGCAAATTTGGATCAAGCACACTGTCCCAGGTCGATGAATTTGAAAGTAAATGGCGAAGCAAATGATAGTTTTTAGACATGAAACTGTACGTTGATATTTTTTGTCACTCTTGCGATCTCGACTAACAAATGGGAAAGGGGAAATTAGGAAAACAGGTACGGTAGTTATCCTTCTGTATATTTTTATTCCCAACTGTTATTAAGGATAGGCCGATTCATTATTTAAATATTACAATACAGAAATAAATTTTACGTTATCGATGGATATTGTATACATTGAGTTGAAGTTCTTGATTTATATAAACTAATATAAAAATAAAAATAATTCCTTGAGTTTCTTTTTGGCCTCAAAATACGTAGAAGCAGCTTCTTTTAATAATTCAAGAGTCAACTCAGGAAAATGAATGAAAACAATTGAAAGCAAAATAAAGTGCATTTTTGTTTATTTCAAAACGCTGGACATGCTATTGTGTTCTAATTTAAAAAAAAATTAGCTTAAAGAATAAGAAAGTATAATGTTTTTATTTTTTGCAGCTCTATTTTGAAGGACATGAGATGAATGAGGGTAAAATTGAACGCCAATTTGAGATATCTGAGATCTTAATCAAGAAAAGTACCCACAGTTATGATTAACATGGCTAGAGTTGTAGAAAATACATACATATGTACCTACCGGTATGGTAAAAAAGAAACAGAAAAATAACGAGGTCATCCTGATAATTGGAAACTTTTTTGAGAGCAGAGTAGTTTAGCTGTATTTACATTTTACAAGATCAGCTGCAATTAGCTATGAAAGAAAGGAAATAAACATAAATACAGTTGTGTATGGCAAAGACAACTAGCCCTTAATTAATATTTAATTTTACTCTGAGTCCAACAAGGACTTACACTTATAACTCCAGAAAGAATAATTAATACTACTCTTCACAATTCATTAGCAACATCACTTTATACTCGGATGTTCTCTCTATAATAATAAACAAGTCATGATGACAACTTTGGAAAATTAAAAATTGCAACTATAAAAAACCATCTTTTATTACCACCTTGAATATGGTGAGGAATGGGATTGGGATTGAAAGGAAGAAGTGAATTGTTGGACACGATAAATTATTGACAGATGTTAATTTGGGAGTAATTCGTGCAACGTTGCTTTAAATATATTACTTTTCATAATCATTGAATGGACTAAAGAATGGCTAAACCTACATACATATGTGCATAATTATAGAATCAACATCAAATTGTTCTATATCAGAATATGTATATTTTCTAAAAAAATGATTGTTATATGTTTTTGTAAAAAAATACAAATAAAATATCCAAGAAATTAAATAAATATCGGCACTATATTTGGGATTGCAGGCGTATGTTATAAATTCACATGCCTATATAGTTTTGATAAATTCACTATACTTAAATTTGAAGAATAGAGAGACTGGCACAAAAAGACTTGGAAATAATTGGAATTTCATTTATTTTTCATACTACCTATGACTTTATCATCAGGTAACACAGTAATTAGGTTATTAAAATGAAGAAAAATCAAGGTTGAATATGGGTAACAAAATTTATTTGTAAAAAATCAAAGTATTTATGTCTAAATTTTATCTTCATGAAAAATCCTCCCCTTGCTGCTATAACTTCTAAACATACCTTTGGTATTCTTGCTTTTAGTTTTTCCGATAGGCAGGTCGAATATCATTCCAAGAATTCTTCAAAATATTCAAATTGCTTGTGGGGTACTTTTCCTTATTTTTCTGGATAGGTGTTCACACAATAGCTCCATTGGGTTCAAATCAGGAGATTGAGATGGCTATTGCATAATAGATAAGATATGAGACTTCTTTTCCAAGAAGTTTTTGCAGAGCTTGGATGTATGTTTACTTCAAATTAATCTCTGTTATGAAAGAATAGCTTGCGTCTTAGGATAAAATGATAACCCTTCTGCTTCAGTATTCCTTGGATGAAAACGAAAATTAGCATAGTACCAATTTATTTTCCAAAACTGATTTATTATACTTATTTATTTTTGAAAAGAAAAGTATGAGGTAATCAGGATGGTAGTTTACAACATATTTATTTTTTCATGAAAGTCTAGGGGCGCACTATTCAAAGAATTCCAAGAAAATGGTCTTTTAAGTTCTTATATAATAGTAAATCAAACTATAATTATTAATCTTAATCATTAACTTGCAATAGCTCATGAGCAGTATTTAAACCAATGATAAAGAGGCGCAATTCAATGGTTGAATCCTTATTTTACTCTTTAGTTTTACTTTAAGTATTCTTTTTAAGATTGTGTAAGTAGTATTTTATATGCAGAAAAATTATTTTTTACCATGTACTTGAAAATTTGACTAGTTATCAGTAGTATAAATCGCTCAAAACAATGCTCTTCATCGCATTCAATGATTATTCACCATAATAAAATACCTTAAACCAATAAGAGAAGGCGTGTAATAAATATCCTCTCTTAATAACGTATACCTATTTATAAGTTTGTAATTCTAAATCGTAGTAAATGTATCAATTATAAAATATATTATAAGGATAAAGAATTAAGAAAAAAATAAAAATAGGTGCTTAAATCAACGAAGCATGTAAATATAAAAAAGTAAAGATATAAGTAGGTGAATTACACTATTATTCACAGTAAAAAAAAAGAAAATAATTTTAAGTGTTCATAATTAATATATGTACTTTACAATATTCAAGTCACCTTACATATAGTTTAATGTTAATGAATACTGAAATAATTACAATCATAGTAAATACTAATTTCTTTATACAACACCCTCAGTTAATAGTTAATTCAAAAACAAATGAATTTTCCAATTTATTATTTCAATATAGTCAAAGATTAATTATATTTCTTTCGGATTTTAATGCTTAGAAGGAAAATTAAAAAAACACAGAACAAACAAGAAATCCAGACGAAAGTTAAAAATAGCTTGAATAATTTTGAACCTCATTTATGTTCATACACAGGGTAGTCATATATGATTGCTAATTTCTTTAAATATATTTAACAAAATTAGAAAATAAATTTGCATGATTTAGTATCTACACTTATTTTGGTGCGCTTTTTTAGATGTGAATCTTTTCAAGCAGCTCATTTCAACTTGCTTTTATTAGGTGCAGTATCATTTGGGGTAATTTACAACTATTTACATCTTAAACAGGGGTAACTCCAGTTAGATATAAATATAATAACACAGCTATATTTTCTTTTAGAAAACATTTTCTAAGAGATCAAACATATATTAATTTATTTAAATTAAAATACATTCAAAACTATTATAAATTGATATAAATTGACATTTTAATGACTTGTACACATTATATTCTGATTCTACAATTACTTTCATTCAAAAGTAGCGATATAACAAGAATAAATGCCCCAACATGGTGATAGTTACATAATTATGGAGTTTTCATCTGAGGAATGTTCTATTTACTTCCTCCGATTGTGTATATCTGCTTTGAGTCTTGAAATATAATTTTCAGAGACGAATAAGACATGTCCTAGAAAGCGGTAAAAGTTATTTCTAGTGGTTATTTCTAGAACTTTTTTGTGTTCTAAAGCTGTTGTCATTATTGGTTAATTTTTGAAGAGAGAAGACCTAAGAATAATGTAATAACTAGTGAAAGACAAAGACTAACAATCAGGGTTAGCTCGGGAGTTATAAAAGTAAATCTTTCTTGGAATACGAGTAATTCCAGAATAATTTCTATATACAAAATGGAATTTGTTTTATTTTCTTCCTCTCACAACTACTTGCAACTGTTGTAATAAAGCATCACGACATCTAAGCTACTCTCTTTCCAAAAATTCTTCAAATAATTAGAGTGAACATGTAAATTTTCTGTTTCTTTGATCTTTACATACCGTTTGAACATATATTATGCAGAAAATTGAGAAAATGATATTTCCCAAGAAATAATTATAAATTGGGAAAACAATTAATCTTTATTTGGTCCTGACGTAACCAGCAAATGGAGGTATAAAATATAACAAGTATAATTTTGAAGGAATAATGCAAATTTGTTCATAGTTTACGTAACAATGCAAGCATTATAGTTTTAAAAATGTTTTTTGTATTCATTATAAATTTTGTTGCAGAAAAGAACGGTCATGTTTGGCAAAGTACAAGAGGAAAACCTTTTTAGTATAATCTTTTTTATTAATCTTGTTTTCCAAGTATTTTTTTAGTCATTTATATTTGTTTATTTGTCACAAATCATTGTTGATCTTATTTTTGATATAATTTAACACTTTTCCGTCGTCACTGAGGGCGTCTACTTTGAGAAGAATTTGAATTCAGAAGCCACATCTTTCATATAGTTTTATAATTTTTTGATTTAATATATTATTAAAGATTTTAAGCATTGTCTTGTAAATTTTTTGAAATGTGTCAAAAATATCACGTGCACCCTAAAAGTTATGTAGTAAATCGTTAATGTAAACAGCAATGGCCCAATCACACTGCCTGGAGGAACAGATGACTAGATATTGCAAGGCTCAGAGACGGTAGAATGTTTTACCAGTTCATTTACTAACCATACCTGCATCAATTGTTTCAGTAATGATAGGATTTTGCAGATTTCTCAGTCTATGCTAGCTGGCCAGGAGATAAATATTAAGAGAGGCTTACTCAGCGGTTGACATTATGCGTCAGAATTCTAATAAAAATGGAGGAAGAAATATTGGTTATTTTGAACTTGCTTGTGTTATGCAATATACGTCTAATCACTTTATAGGACATTTTAATTCTTTTTTAATCAATGAAGAGGGCATTGCTTTCTTGAACGCTCACTGTTCTTTAATATTATTTTATTAGAATGAATAACGTCAACATAAAATGCAGTAGACAAAAATCAATCGATCAACTTTTAAATTTGGCAGAGAGTCTAACCCCTTTATTACTTCATCTCAAATCCTAATGTGACTTATTTCTGTGGTGTTTAGTTAACCCAACAAACTTTATTTCTACTTTGTATTTTTTTAAATATGATACCTATTATAAGCAGCAGTGAAAAATTGATTTTTTTTTAAATATTATATTTTATTACTATAATATTAAATATTAGTTGGATAGGATAATATTAAATTTTGTAGACTGTTGAAGATAAGTTGTATATATATTAAAAAAATAATATAAAACAAGGCATTTTTACACAGAATAAGAAATTTCTCATCATATCCCTTTATCATATTCATCGTTGGTGTAGATAAATAATATAAACGTACAAAAACATTTTTAAACTTTGATAATTTATTCTAAAATTTGTTTGTAAAAAAGTGGATACAATAAGTAGATGATGAATTAAGAATTTACACAAGAGATGGAGCAAAATATAATAAACGCAGGATATTTAATTCTCTGGGGTCTTAAAATACCCCAAGGAAATAACAGCGGGTTAAATTTATACTAAACAAGGAAAATTATTTGTAGAGTTTAACCTTGAACAAGATTTCACTGCTCTTTAATGTGCTTTCCTATATTAGAGTATCATTATGATATATGAATTAAATTAAAAACTTTAATCATAGAAAAGGACATCACAAAGAGTAAAGAACAACATTCAATAAACCTAATAACAGATAATTACTTGACAAGGAGATGTAATTTCTAGATAAACAACATTAAGGATCAAAGGAGTTAATTGATCATAAACTTAATTTTAAAGAACATATATTTATTTAGTGGATACTTGGGAGAGTTACGATCTGTCAAATATTATTGCTGTCCAGTAGACCATATCAGTTGCAACAATTGCAAAAATAGATTTTGAGCTAAACATTAAGAAAAGTTAAAAATATTAATCGTTGGTTAGACTTTAAAAAGTTACCTTATCTGGTATCGAATAATTAATTTTAATGTATTACAGGGGATTAATGTGTAATTAGACATTTACAATTAAACCCCTCGTTAGTCTTTACATGAAACATATGCTGCGGTGAAGTGTAAATAATCAATAATTATTTAATTTCCAATAATTTGCAAAAAAATAATGCTAACAAAATATGTAGAAAAGGCTTTTGCAAAACTTTTTTCATTCAATGTGGCCACTTCACTTATTACACGACGCCTAAAGTACATGCAGGAGTGGATGACCACTCCAGCTACAAGTTGTCCTAACCAGCCACTATGGAGGACTTCAGTGAGTCAACATTTCGGTGTGAAGTCAGATTGGTTTTCCTCTCTGGAATACCCCATATATAAACAAGTCCAGTGGGTTCACTTCTGGTGAGGAAGTGGGCCATATCCTTTGGA
Source organism: Lepeophtheirus salmonis (assembly GCF_016086655.4). NCBI lineage: Eukaryota > Metazoa > Arthropoda > Copepoda > Siphonostomatoida > Caligidae > Lepeophtheirus > Lepeophtheirus salmonis. The sequence continues at coordinate 67,978,595 of NC_052135.2, forward strand.
CCAGAATCGAGCCATGTTACCTGCGCAGAACTTTTGTGACTTGGCAGACGTGTGAGAGAGGGCACCGTCCTGAGTCCAAACGTAGTTACCCTCTCCGTAGTTGGTCTTTACTCATGGCAATATGGTGAACCTAAGCAGGGTATAGTAGCCATCCTAACATATTTTCTCTCCAGCCTGGAAAAAGAACAGAGACTTTTTTATTCCATCAGAGGCAGGACGCCAAGGACCATTGCTTGGACTGGATATTTCGTGTGGCAATCCCCTTGGACCTTTTGTTTTGTTTCTGCAAGCTAGCAGACTTTCCGGTGGTTGTGGAATTGATTAACTGTGAAAATCTTCTTACACAAAAACCATTAGTTTTAATCACCTTTTTCATGAACCCAATCTCATGTTTTTTACTTCATATGTATATATTACCTCCTCATTAATAAAAGATCCGAGAACATTTTCACAATTGACCCATTTGTTTTGATCCATGTGATGATGATTTTCTGGCATCTTTCGAGCATCCTGGCTTTCATGCCCTTTATCGGAAGGTTGTGTGGGGTCCTTGCGAAAGAAAGTAATCCCAAGTTGTGCTTCATATCTCTCCCGATGGTCGTAGAAGCCACATAGTTGTCGTTGGGTAGGCGAGTCATCGACTTAGCGGGATATTCCTTTCAATTTTTCTCCAAACTTAACAAAAACTTTGTATCCTTCTTTAAATTATGCCCTCCATTTCTAGACATCCTGGAGAGTCGTCTCTTTTTTTTTTATCTTATCCAAGTTAAAAAATAGGCTCCTAGAACTCATCACAATTTCTATAATATTCATCACATCAATTGCGAGCTTGTTGCTCGCTCATGATGATAAAATGACTAAATGGTTATTATAGTTTGTTTATGAAAAAGGACGGCCAAAACAGAATATCAAAAAATAATCACTAATCCTTTGCATAGTAGTGAGAAAATAAACATGAATTAACAGTCGACGTTTTGCTACCTTGCCCTGTAACCGTGTATGCGTTTTCTAAATTTTGATAAAGTTACATCAACTAATAGCAAAGGAATCAATAATTAAAACGATATGATTTACAGCAAATCAATCAAAACTGACTGAAGGATTGATTTTTATCTTGCTGATTTTAGACCTATAATTTATGTTGTGATTGATTTTTAAAGAATGACTCGTAATATTCAAACTGCCCATTTTTTTTAATGTTCCTTCAATTGCTCAGATGAAATTGTATTGATTAAGTATAAGTAAACATTGTAGAATTACAATGACTCCGTCTGACCTAGCGAATCTTCTTTGAAGTCTATGTATATAAAGTGTATTTCCTTCTCCTGCAACTACCAGCGCTTGAACCTACGGACATTGAGTTCAAGAGAAAAATTTCTCCTGATTGCGTTGTGAATTAATATACGTTGTTTCATCTGTCTACTTGAATACTAGAAGAAAAGCTCCCCTGAAAAAAACTAGGAACAAAGTGGCTCGTAAATCAGCATTTGCCATTGGAAACAAAATGAAACGGTTATTGCTTTTATCCAATAACCGTAGCCTTGAGATATATTCGAACATATGAAAAATTTACTAAATTTCATGGTTTCAACATTTCAAAGGGTGATATAAAATAAAAACAAGTTATTGCAGATTTGTTGTTCGAAAAAAATATTTTTGTGCATTCCTTTCAAGGCTTATTGATAGCTTTAAATTGTTGCTCTTTGTAGATTCTAAACACATAAACTGTGGGGTAATAAGGTTATTTTCATTTTTTGAGGTAAAAACAATCAGAAACATACAATATCAATCCAGAAGCCAAACTTTGTAGATCAGTGGTATTTAAATGATATGATTTTATAGTAAAAACATTATAACATATTAAAAATCATGCTTCTCATAAAAAATAGTTTAGAAGAATCAAAATCAGGAAAATTTTGAAACTTTTTTTCATTAATTATTGATATTTTAATATAAAGTTAGTGATGATATGAAAATGAGTACATGCTGCAAGTTGTTCCTATCTCTCCTTACATTGTAAGTATTATTTCCATAACTATTTCCTACATTTTACATAATTATATATATAAAAAAATGAAATAAAATGTCAATTATTTGCTAATGTATCAAAGAAAAATAACTGGCTGAAAAAACAGAAATAAGTAGGATTTATCATTATCCAGCGGCATATTTTTTTTTTCAACATTCTTTATTTGGTGTATATATTATATAAAACATATACATTTTTTTTTATTTCTTTATAGAAAAAATATAATAAAAAGAGGTTCCTTCAAATATAATTAGATATGTCATAAATTTTTCATTGTGTTTTTCATTTAATATATAAGAAAGGAGGAAAAAATATTTATATATAACTCATTCCCGCATTAAATATATATATTCTTTTAATTTGATTTAATACTATTTTCTATTATATTACCCATTTATTTCTTATTACCTCCAAAATTGCACAATCCACATTAACTCTTAATTATTGCCAATGATAATACATTATTGAGCGGTAAAGGAACAGTAAATGAGCAGTGTTTATGCCTTCAGTTCATCCTTTTTCAAACGCTTGAGTCCCTAAACAAAAAGAATTCAAACGATTAACGAAAAAAATCTTTAAACAACCCGAGCCAAAAGCAAACCTAAAACCAAGTGGTGAATCGACAAACAGATGATGAATATTACCTACAAGCAGACTTTTTAGTGGATTATTTGTACGGAAGATGCCAAAAATATTACTCTACATATTACAACTAACTACGTATCTTCGAAAAAATTAACTCTGGTTGAATTCTGAAAAGGAAAGTAAATAATGCTTATGTTAAATGATTAAGTTACGTCATTAAGTGACACTTTGCAAAAACTAAATTTGGCATAGATTGACCACCGCGTGGTCAGCGTTTTGATTTGTATAATACGTTCTACCTATTCACCACCTACTTTAAACTTAAGTTATTTCGTATCCTTGAAAGAGGTTATGTTAAACATGTACAGCTGAAATAACTAGGCCTTACACTCATGATTATACTTCATTAATCAATGTTTGCTCCTCAATAGTTAAAGAATAATCAAAACAGCTTTAGACCATACATAAACATGGTTCAGATTGCCAACTCCAAAAAAATTGTACTTCAAAAATGCTTTGGACTTACAACCTTAATAACTCTCTAATATAACCTCTAATATTACGCAACAGTATGAATATATCGTTTTAATGAAAAATAATTGTATATTTTTTGCATAAAATATACATTCAGTCAATCAGAAATAATTCAAACATATCAAATGGAATGTTTCCTTTTATTTTATTTTTATGTGAATTATAATCTCATTTATTTTGTTCTCATATTTATTCCCCTATCATGTCAAACAGCAGAAAGAAAAATAATATCTTGTATGAAATAAGTACTAATTCAATGTAACGTTTACATTTTATTCTATCTAAACCAAGGAGATGAAAACTGTTCTTTATACGTAATAATATTTTTTACTACAGGAAAAACATATAAAATACATACCACATGGTGAAGGCCTTTACTTTTTAAAAGTGAGCAAAATTGTTTACAAAATATAAACTACTTTTATTAACAAGAAAATGATAACTTGAATTTATTTCTAATTCGATACTCAAATTATTTTTTTTATTATGTATGTAACATGTTTACAACGTATGTTGACAATACCTGTCATTTTCCAATGTTAGTTTGTTTTTGACTCATAATTTTTTTTGATGGACACCACAATTTTTTAGTATTGAAAGAAAAATCATTTTAGGAAAATTCTTTAAAAACTGTTGAAAGGTTTTTTGTTCTAACCAAATTTTTTACAAAAACCTAAGATTTGAATAATCAAAAATATTTAAACAGTTTTTAATGAATGTTTTCCTTAATTGAGAAGTGAAATTGGATTTAGAAAATAACAGTTGCTACATCAATATACCTTGTATGCATATATATAGGTATAGTTTTTACAACATCAATATTTTTGTATCAGTCAAGTACCAAGATTAATAACGTACATAACCAATCATTTAGTCAAAAGCGCGTAGGGTTATGAAATACAATTACGTAATGTTTTGAAAATTAAAACTAACAATCATTTTTAGTATTCATGTCTTGGTATGCAAGATATCTTTGATGATGGTTCTAACGTTTTATTGTGCCATTCGATTCCGTTCTAAATATTAAGGATACGTACTAATCAGACCTAAAAAAATGCTCTATTGAACATACTTTACAAAATGAAGTTATTCAAGATAATTCATTTATCATCTATCAGTCTTCACCAATTTGTAAATGAATAATAAATACTTTACTTAGGTTTAAATTAAGAATAAGGACGAAGTATTATTGTGCATAAAAGTTTAAGTGTTGGGCTATTTTAATTTGAAAACTTAAGATACTTATAGATCAGGTTTATCAAAGGCACGGGTTTCATGAAAAAACAATAAGAAAACACTTCCAATTTTGGTGTCCAATAAGTATAAATCTCACAACTGAGATATTTTAATACTATATGATTAGAGAAAATGATGCCTTTTAGAGAGTGATGTATCAATAAGGACATTTTCAAGGATTGATAATAGAAATGGAATGTGATTTGAATAAACGGGATCGATGAACCCATTTAGACGATTACGTTTTCGATAGACTAATAATGTCATGACATAACGGTGTTGCATGTACGATTTCTAATAGGAATGTATTTAAGTAGAGAAGACCGGTTTTACCGGATTAAGCCTGTTAGTATTCTATTGTAACCAAACAATACTAATTGACTTGTGCTCAGCTTTTAAAGTTATATAAATGATTCTAATTCAATCTCTAATTTCGTATAAGTCCTTAACAATACGTTGGTCATTGTTGGAGAATTAATTCAACCTTTTTATATATATTTCAAGGTATGTTATATTATACAAATACATTATTATTTAGAATGTTTTTAGCCAATTACATTAAAAGAATTTGCTCATACTTAACCATATAACTACTTAAACAAATTTAAAATTAATGACGTCCATGTATCTAAGAGTGAGGCTCATTTCTATGATATACACATTAGAGTGTAGATTCTAGTATAGCTATAACAAAATAATATCCTATTCAACAGTAACATCTCCTATGTATGTATTTTTGTCAGCTATTGATATCTATGCTTTTAGCTCTTATTAGTGTAGTGGTTGTTGGTCAATAAATTAATTATAATTATATATTTATAAGCTGAGTTGTACTGCTGAATGATTTACAGGCTTTAATTAATAGAAAAGTGAGGATTTCAAATTTATCGAGAATTTTAAACAAAATCCAGGACGAGTGTTTACTAGTGTTGACTCCAGGAATGCTTAAATTGAATTCCCGGGAATTTTGAGGAGATTCTTTCATCCATTTTGAAAAATAATTAAAAGCAACAAGATTTCTGGTTTTTGAACGGATGTAGAAGCCGTTTCTAATAAAGTTAGAAAAATTTGGAAACTCTTCCTCTTGAGCCTTGCAAAAAAAAGCATTTATTGATTAATTATTTTAATAAAGCTTAAAATTCTTATCTTCTAATCAACGGGTATTTCAATAAACTCCTTATCTCTTTCTGTGATAATTTAATTCAAAATATAAAATATTTGCTCCCCCCCACAATTTTTTTTGTGATATATGGACTTGTTAATTATTTTAGTTTTTACCTACCTAGTATGAATAAATGTATTTATACCCATTAAAACTTTTTATAACAAACGCCTTGTATTGGGTAATAGCTTTTTTTTAATAGAATAATTAAAAAAATAAATTAAGGACTAAAACTTTCATAATTTCTATAAAGCCCTTAAAATAAATGGTGCATTCAAATTCTATATTAACTAATATGGAAACTTGGTATTTATTTGAGATTTTTCCTGGATCCTGTTTTCCCGGTATTTTATACCTATGGCAAATTCTCAGAAAATCCTTCATTTTATTTTTCTTAATATAAGTGCATTTAGTCTATTTTAATTTGAGAATTCAGTATTTTTATCACTTTATATGATAAAATGACCATATAATCGTTAGTAGCACAAAATGAGTATGAAATGGACAAATTGGGAAAAAAAATTTCGAGGAATATATTCTTGAAGATACTTTAAAATTGAACATAAACACAAATAATATAATTTTTGCTTGTCAAAATAACGAGGTCTCATTATATTCGACCACAAATAATATATATTTTAGAAAAGAAATTCAATATTGATTTGTGATGTAACATTCTATTCTATTACAATGGAATATGAACTATATACAATCTATGCCCTAATTGATAATAATAAAGCCTTTACAAAAGTTTATTGCTTGACCAAAAATTGAAATGAGGAATAATTTTTTATTATATTTTAATTTTTAATTGTAAGGTATTTTTAACCTTTATCGAATTAATCCATTAATTTTGAGTATGTTCCTATATATCAAATCATTTTTGTCTCAGAATACAAATGTTTGAATGTTTCTTCCATTTTGGGGCATGCTTACGGGGAAATAGCTAAAAGTTTGATTAAAACCTATGTACATATAAATCATAGTCAAACAATTGCAAACACTTCCTTGTGTACTCCTAGGCAAACTCTTTCATATAGCTGATAAAAATGAAATGGATGAAGAATTTGATGCAATCCTATAATAATTTTACTAAATTTTGAAATAACTTGATTAGAATTTGCTCAACGGGGGAATAAAAAGAAAACCTCTATGTTAGATAGATATTTGAACGTTTTCTGAAAGGCTGGCGAATAATTCACCTGAATCAAAAATCATGTTGCAGGAAGGAATAATTCATTTCATCGTAGACTACAAATATGTAATCCTACTATTGACAAACTTCATCGAAAAATCCGGATAGAACAAGCTTCCACAGCAATAATCAAACGTCCAATACCAAATGGAGACGTAGTAGGAAGAAAAAAATATAACGACTTAAACCACATGCTTCAAAAATTTTTTCTATAGTTATGAAAATATATGAATAATAATGGAGCAAAGGTTTTTTATTTTTATTTTATAAATTTCTAGAAAATATTGAAACTCTGTATATTTAGAACTTTAAATACATTCTTATTTGTCTTTTTTTTTTTTTGTAAAACTTGTATTTGAATAAGAATAAACTAAACTTCCCCTAAAGTACTAGGATTAGGATTTAATAGGAAATAACGGAGGACTAAGATACTCTTGTTTCCAACCTAATCTCACAGCTTTGTCTCATATAGTTTTAGACAGCAAAAATAATCAAATTATCAAATATTGTTAAGTAAACTCAAGTTTAAATAAATACTTTTAATTAAGTATATTTTAAAATATATTTTCATTTATTTTACCAATGCTTCAAAAATTACCCCGATCCTTAAAATGGTGGAGCAAGAAGTTTGGAGAAACTTTCATGTCAGATTGAGTCCCTTAGATTGAGTGATTGTAACGTCCTCACAATATAAGGATAGTTGGAAGATTGAGTGGCTCATCTCCAAAATACAACGTATAATATACGCAGTGAAGCAGAAGAACCAAGAGCTCCCTTCATGACTCCATGGTTACGTTTCTAAGACAACAATAATCCTCAACTCCTTTTTCATCGATAGGAGATACAAATACACATGTTTTAGAGTGTTTATTAATAATGATTTGCCAGAACTAGCTCAAGATCCTCTCTTCATAATATGATTTATTTATTAGATCTTTGGATTTGCCGGTTTTTGTTTTTTATCCTTGTGTCGTTGACTTAATATTAATTAAACATGCATTTGTCGTTTCTTCTTTTTATGTTTTAAGAAAAACCAGAATGTGATACTAATGTTTCAATTGTTTTATAAATGTTTTGTTTAAAATGAATGAATATATTTAAATCTTAAAAAAATATATTTCTTTTAAGCTTTGACAATTTGTTTTTTACTCAAGTAAATATTATGTAAATAAGGTTATGATAACAAGTAAGAAGGTGCAGATTCATATGCTTTTAATTTTTCAAAAGAGGAGTGGATGACGAGGAGCTGCTGATTGAAGAGGAAGATGCCGTCTTCTAAGGATGATATTCTTCTTCTCTTTATTTCTTCTTTTCTCTAATTTTTTCCGCTCTTGTTTTTGTTTAGTTTTTGTGTTTTTTTTATATATATTACTTTCACTCCTTCTAAAAATATTGAACAGCAATTCAGTTCTGTGTTGAATCCATTACATTATACTGTGCTTTTTTTTGCTCGAAATAATACCTTGTAATTTTTAGCTCATTTGAATCTTACTTTTTATTTCTCCATCTGCAATTATTCAATTGAAAGTAAGTTGAATATGAGTTTTTCTATGTTATAACGCTACTGCCGTAGTATAAAAATTATGTGGTCGAATTTCAAAAATTGAGTCATCATTAATGTGTTCATGTTCAGCTTATCTTGAACATGTTCTAAGAAGAGTTATTATTAAATACTCTTATTTTCTTACTTCTATAAATATGAATCTTACATTCACTTGTTATAATATAGATTTAAAGAATAATTGAAACAATTCTGCCTCTTTCAAACAATTATGAAACGATTAAAAATTAATTTTTATTCTGAACCATTGTGTGTTTAAGAAATTTTCTTTTTGTGACGTTTAAAACGATATTTTTTTCACCATAATGACATAAAATAAGTATACAATCACGTCACATTCTATGTTTGATTGCGGTTAAAACTCTCTAATTTATCATATAAATTATATTTACATAAGACAGCCTTTATATCAAAATGTCATCTTATGTGGTCAAATGTCAAAAATTGAGTTATCACCCCTGTACTCATTTTCCATTTCTCTTAAAAAAGTTGTAAAAAAAATAATTTTCAATAAAGTAGATCTTTAATATTCTTGTTATAACATACATTTTAAAAAACAAAATTGCTTTTGTCTTTTCAAAATAATTGTGAAATGAATAGAAATGACATTAATATTTTAAAGCCGTGATAAGTAAATAATTTGCATTGTATTCGTATGTTATTGTCCTTTTAAACAACTTGCTTTCTTATTATGGCGATGAATAATACAATAGTCACATCTTACAACACTTAAATTGATGCTATGAATTGATTAAAATAAGCGTAAATAGCCTATCTGTATCATAAATGATTTGAATTGTTAAAGTAAAACTTTGATCATCTTTTCAGTAAAATAAAAAACTGTGACAATATATTTATTAAAAAATACACATTCTACAAAAGTTCATTTTTACAACCAAAAGAAAAATAATATATATTTTAAATTTTTGATTTACTTTTTTGATCATAAAAACATTTCATACTATTAACATATATTGAACATTTTTCCTAAAACCCCTTGTCAATCATCACAAAAAACAAAACTAGGACAAAGAATACTAGGAACAATTTTATCAATTATAAATTCTAAAAAAATTCTACCTTCATACGCTGTAAAATTCATAATACATGTAAGCATTCAAACCCACATTTAGAAATCTTCATTACAACGTATATTAAACAAAAGCAACCTGTTTCCCCTAAATAAAATTTATAAGTTAAATCTCTATTTAAACTTTCTTGGAAAAATTTGGATCCTAAATTGATAATGAAGTATGTACCTTACATAATTAGACAAGTCAAATAAATTTCGTTTTTTTTCCCTTTGATTAAGATGGTTGGTTACTGATTTTTTTTACGTCCATTTTTACGTTTTATTTTTTAAACACCTGCGTAATTTAGATTTTTTTTTTAAACTTGGGATATCTAACAAGATATAAAGTTTTTAGGTATGTGAGTCCAGATTCAAATATATCGTCAGTATTTTTCGATAATTACAAAAAATTATGAAAAGTTGAAAGTCTAATAAATTCCTTATTTTCAATCACAATCACAAAAATTATAGTTTGTCGTAAATTAAAAACCTAAAACTGTATAATAATTAGAAGAACATCCTAAAAATTTGCTAATATAAGTATTGACGCATTCCAGAAATAAAAGAGTTTAATAAATCATTTGCATATTCGTAAATATACGAATTAATTTTTATTACTTTATAAAAACCTTCGTAGAAACTCATTGACTTTAAAAGTCTATAAATATGTAAATATTTAATGAGATTTTATAGGTCACGTCTAATTAATTTTTTTTAATTGTTTGAATCTATCGTATTGCAAATAATTATTTTTATCTCTTCTTTTTGTTATAGCCCGCTATGAAATAAATTTTTTTAATAAGATTAATTCAAAAAGGAGCTTTATCTTTGAGATACTGTGATATATTTATCTGAAATTGACAACAATAAATACTTTTTTTTGAAAAGGTTCTTTATTTTAAGATAAAGCCTATACTTTTAACGATCGAATGATATATTTTACACTATTTATTATTTCTTCTTTTTGAACCTATAAGCATCAATTTTGTTATTTCAACAGAGATACTCGAGTTTTAAACGTAATTAAGACATAATTTAATCTTTTCATACTCTGCTTTAAAATATGTTTATACCATTTTATCACTATCTTCGACACCAACCGTATAGAAAAAGCTATGAATCTTTAAAATAGCAAAAGTATCAAAAACTGTATGGTTTTTCTCAGAAGAAATTTAAGGCCTTAAAAAAAGAGTGAGGCCATATTTGGAAATTTTAGTAGTAAATTTAGCGTTGTTGATTTGGAGATATTTTATCTGTTGAATAGTGTAATTATTATAAGTTTAAACTAACTTTTTAAAAAATGCAACCGAATCTTTTCCTTTAGAAGGAATTATAATTTTTACAGCTAGAAAAAGTTTGTACTATAAATCTGCCAAATAATCCTATAATTTTTTAATTTTTAGTAATCCATTAAATTCAAGCACCATTAATTATAATATATAACCTGAGCATAAAATTTGTAAATTGAAAAACATCAATCTGCATTGAAATACATACTTGTATACAATAAACATTTTTGGAATTTGTCAAACATTCTTCTCGTTTATTCATTAAAAAAAAGTATTTCAATATTTTCTTTACAACTATTAAGGAAGGATATTAATTTATTTTGTATTTTTCTTTAATATTTTTACATTTAAACTTATTCATATTTATATTATACAGGTATATTCCTAAATAAAAAGGTAAGCATTCAAGGCTACGGTTTTGTTGTTGATATTATATATGTATGTAAGCACGTTTTGCATACATATATGTTCTAAAATATGGAATAAAGTGCTATACCAAAGATTAATAAATAAAGAAAAAACAAAGAAATTATAACTATATTGATATGGTTGCATAAAATATGACCTTAACACATGCGAGGTGTTTTTTTTTGGCTGGGAGTCTTAAGAGTATTTTTTATTTTTCCAATGTGTTAATATTATTATTTAATTTTTAAAGAGATAACTTTTGAGAAGTATAGAGTATCTCCATTTACTCAGGATTTATTCGGGTTTTACACCAACAGGAAATATTTTTCAACTGGAAAATCCTGCATTTAATTATTTAATAATATAAATTATATATAATTTATTAAATAAGTATGAATTAACCAAAAAGATTTTATCATTATTTATATCTCAAGTAAATGATTTGTTAACTGCTTCATATCAGCAAAAAGTTATGTATTTATAATATAATATTTGTTTTTGATGCAGTATGAGATATGACATTTCAGATCTATAATATCTTTACATGACGTGTGAAGTGCCAAATTACTTTTAGCTCGTGGGTCAGGTTGTGTATTTCACAAATATACGACCTCCTATCTCCAACAAAAATTAGTTCGTTCATCACTATCTGTAAAATTTCTTTTTGAAATAGTGGGTAATTCAATATACAGAATTTAAAAAAAGGGACATGTATGCTCTAAAAAACACCTTGAGCACTATTAATGATAATGCTAAAAATGAAGGACATGATACTTAAGAATATATTATTGGTAGGACTACCTTACAAGTTTATTTAAACCTCTTAAAATATAAACAAAAAATAGTTAAATTTTTACAGTATTTATTATTAGATATAAGTGTCATATATTTGTCGGGATACCGTAATAAAAAAATGGCTTCCAAGGACGCTGGGAAATGCAAAATCCTAGCTTATAAATTGTGAAATACGTGCAATATCTAAGTAATATATTCATGACTTTTAATTGTATTTGAAATAATATAAAAATTAAGTTTTTTATTTGTTTATTTTTCTTCACGAAGAAAAAAACAAAAAACTTAATTTTTGCTTTGGCATAGCTAATCATATCAAAATGAAAATAGTTATAAGTGTATTCATATTGTTTTTTAATCATTAACTGAAAAACTCTCTTAATATTATTATTTATACTGTATATCACGAAAGTATTCGTTAAGTCTTTCACCCGACATAGGTTGGGTTTTTTCATGCCTTTTAAAAATATAACGTTATTTTAGGATAATTTTGATGCAAACACATATTTCGATGTAAAAGAACTATTCAGATGAATATCAAATTTAAAACCAGTTGATAATATATAATAACATAGCAAGATGTTTTATTTTTTATGTTATCTTGATTAAAATCCTTACAAAAATGTATCTAATATTACAAAAATCGAAAAAATTAAGATTTGATATTTTTTTTTAATTACTTTATATCAAAGGTAAAACTAACGAATATATCTTATATTACAACTTAAAAAGATTTTCTGTACAAAAAAAAGTTTATCTTGATTGATTTGTTTTTTGTCTAACTTTCTATTTTTTATGAAATATTTAATAAATAAACAATGCTAGATGGGGTGAAAAATACTTTCCAAAATAAAATAAAATTTATTGGACTAATGGTTATAAGTATTTAATATTTTTAAGGGATGAAGATCAGTGTATTTGATTACTTTTTATTACAGAATTAGTCATCTAATCTACTCATTTTTATTAAATTTCGAAGACTTGATTTTTTTAAATGTGATGTGAGTTAGAAAAAGTAACTAAAGTCTTCCAGTTGTTCTCCTTGAACAAAGGTGTCTCTTAGGTGATTATAAAAACCATAGGAGCCTCCACGTCTATGATATTTTACAAACGCTAATGAGCTTTGCCTTTTGCGTAGTTAAATTATAAGAGTATACATGAAAGGGAGCTAATGATGATTAGGGTTTTTCTGCTTTCCCCCATGCATGTGCTCTGAACGTTGATTGGTTGAATTTGAATTAGTTCTTGCTAAGCTATGGACAATCTTCAACAATGATTTGATAAAAAATTTATATATGAGAAGAATTTTCCAATGACCAACTAATTTTGAAAGTTTTCTTCTGTTTCTTTTTGAACAAAACGTTGCAAGATACAATGGAAGCAAGGAGATGTACTCTATTCAGTCTCTCTCTCCCCTCCTTTTTGCAAATAAAAAAATTATCATCCAGGATGAAATATTGTATGTTTCAAAAGTAATAATATACTTTTTTGTAATATTACCTATAGGATACTATACTCATTTGATATTATTACAAATAATATTTTTTTTTTGATTTAAGACGCTTATTTATTTTACCTAGACGACTACTTTTTGTCACGCTGATTTTTAGCAATAATTAGACCCCCACAATAATTCAATGTAACTTGTCATATCTATTCAGTATTTTTTGGGGATTTTCGTTAAAAAATATTTGGTTTTTGAGAATTGAGTCCTACATCTCTGATGGGCATTCACTTAATAAATATTGAATAACTCAAGCTCATTTACATATTCCTTCTTTTTTTGTTCTTTTGAATACATTTCAATAGTTAGATCAATGATATCACTTAATATTTGACACATATATATCGTCTTTACATTTCCCAAACTTTCCTTCGGGAAGAAAAAGAAAAAGGGACCACAAATTAAAAGATAGCTTTCCAATAACGTGATGCTTCCTAAACTATTATTCAACGGTATGACAAGAAATAGTTTGAGTATACGAAAAAATAATAAGACAGTAGTAAATAAATAAACTCCTGACAAAAAAAAAAACCTTCTGATAAGCGTAGTAATTAAGCAAAATAAATCAAAGGGAAACTTTATCTAAATACTTTCAAAAATGAAGCAAAATCAATCTTTTTATGGTCTAAATCCAAGATATTTACTAATATAAACTTTATTTATAAGTAATGAAATTCTGCTCAGAATCCATGATATTTGTATTTTAATAATGAAAGGAATGAGATCTTGTGTACCTTTTATGTAGACTATTTTTTTAACTACGGCTTTTCTAATACCTACAGAGTAAATAAGCTTATATAGCACGAAGAACAAGTATTACATTCACTTTCATTGTTGGGTTTGAGGAAAACAAATATTAAAACATTCTGCAGATGACATCCTCGCCTAAGAGGCGGGGATGTCCCCTTCTTTGGAACTTCAACTTATCTATGAATCCCCAAAAAATGAAAAATAGTAGATTTGATATGTATATCTGATTTTGTTAAGGAACTTAACGCTATGTTATGTTTCAAAATGACTCTCGTTGGATGACTTCAATTGAAAGAAATAGATTGACCATGTCTACGTTATAAAGTGCATTAACATATTTACTCACTTGATCACAACTTCTGCTCTCAGAAAATCTACATTGGAGTGTAATATAGTGCATTTATGAAAACTCTCTATGGAAGTGAAATCAGGAGTTGAGTGGGACTAAATGGACCAGAATAAAAAATGGTATAACTTTCTTGGCTTTGAGCGATGAAGTAACTATATCTGGATTTATATAGGGTTAAAAATTTTAAATATTTTGGGGATGTCAAAAGAAAAAAGAAATCAAAAATCAAAGTGATAACCATATGATAATTTGAAGAATGTTTGAAGGAGAGCAGCTTGGCTGTCATGATCTTCTATTTGTAGTCTATCAAGAGTTTTACACTTAAAGCGCCTAACAAATTGTAAAAGTGCTACTCTCCAAAATTTATGGATAAATACTCGTGGTTATACTTAATACTTAGATATCATCTTCTCAAAAATGATGATAACAGCTTTTGAAATTTAAAAAAACCACTGTTCAGGCTGCCAACCACAACAAAAATCTCACTCAAAAAAATGCCGGTCGTTCCTAGAGAAGGAAATAGAAAGATCATGAGTATATTTATTTCGAGTTTCAAGGTCAAATGGATTAATTGTAGTATTAAAATATCTATATAATTAATTGGTGATACTCCATCTGAACAATAAGAAAATAAAGTACTAAACCTTGAATTAATTATGTATTAATTTATACAATTTGCACAAACTACTAACTTAATAAACCAATTGCATTTTAAAAAAGAATGCACTAGAGTTAGTAATAATATTTTTTTTTTAGAAAGCTCATTATAATATGACCAAGATAAAATATAATATAACTCATGTGAGCATATGTACGATTTTTAATCATGTCGTGATCCATCACGGACAAATAATTCAACAAGCATTCACTTCTGAAATATATTAGACTTATTTTCCTTTAAAAAATAAAATGTACTTTCTCTCTTTCTCTCGAAATCTGAGAGAACGACAGCGGATAGTTGAAATTCAAATATTGTAACCTTTTAATAATAAGAAATAATTTTCTAAAGGGGACAAAAATAATAATGTAGTCGATCCATGGACTGAGGGATGTGGCTGAAGGAGATCAAATCTACTTAAGTAAAGCATTACGACTTTTTTGTAATTACTAAGGCCCATTACAGCTTAATTACAGGATGAACTTTATAAGTATCATGGAGAGGAACTTCCATGTTATCAAATCCATTAACTCCTGAAACAGAAAATTACTATAGGCTATTAATATAATAGAAATATACTGTACAAACTCCAATGATTGTCTAAACCTACATGAAAGCTTATTCGAGTAATTATGCTCGATTGAGTCGAGATCCCTTGCCTCCTACTCCAATAATATTTACTTCAATTTGAGAAGTTATTTCCTCATTATTAAAAAATTGCAATATTTAAATATTAAGTATCTGCTGTCTCCGATTTCGAGAAAGAAACAAAAAGAATGGTGCGTTGGTAAATTTATAAAATGTACTTTTAGCTTTTTGTCAACCATCCTGTGGTCTGATTAGTCTGTATTAGTAAACAATTAGTAAAAAGGTTTTAATAATTTTAAGGACAAGTGTAAATACAGTAAATTTATTATAATAAATGAATCCAAGCCATTTTATTCAGAATAAAAAGTGTGACAAATTCCTTTAAATTTTACATTTCTCATTTATATTCCGCATTGTTTTTGTATATGAATATTTTATTTATTACATTAATAAAATATTTAATTTAAAGTTATACAAAAATTTAATTAAATAACTCAAAATTAATATAAATTTTTTTAACAAGGAATATTCATAAGTTTATCGTAAGAGAAAGCTCACAACTCTTGAAATATGAAAAAATCAACCGTTTTAATAACAAAAAAGCATTGTTGGAAGATTTAATTCTACTTTTTTTTAGTGATATGTGTATATTGTATTTTTTGATATATTCTTTTTTACCTTCCTTTTATAAATATCATAATTTTGTTAAAAGTGCTGTCATAAGTTAAACGAAGCTTTTTAGAAAAAGAAAAAATTTGCATATATATATGTAAACGCTATTTGAATATTTTTTCTTATGTTTAATTTGTATTATTAAGAAATTTAAAAAAATTAATCATACAATTATACAGGAATCTCTTTTTAAAATTAAATATTTATTAACTAGACAGAGAAGTTCCTACGGGTAATACTTTTGTAGGAGAGTAAAATTACATTAAAAATCGACAAAAAATTTCATTTTTTGAAAATTTTAAGTGTAATTATCAACTAACCCAATAAATAACAAATTTGCCAAATATCTTTTGAAAAAGAATAACACTTCCATTTTTTATTTGTTTTTCCATGAAACAGAATTCATTTAAAACGTATATAGCATGTTAACTTTTTTTTGTCCTTCAATTGAAATGATATGTTCCTAAATCTAATAAACATTGTAATGTCCTTCATAGTCCAATTTTCTAGTTTTGTGGCTTTAATAAGGCCATAAATGGCCACTTATTTCTTGCAAAATTCTTTTTTTAAAACATCTACATGATTAAGTATTATTTTTCATACTGAAAAATACATATTAAAAAAGAACACAATATATATAGTTTGTCCCTTCCAATTTTCATATTCTTGGATTTTTAGTTATTTGTGAATCAGAGAAATTATTCAAGTTTTGTTAGTTGATATTCTATTTTTGTATGTTTATTGATAGTATTTATACAAAATGTGATTCTCTGTAGACCACAAAAACATAATTTTTAGTGCTATAAAAGTTATTTGTATTTTATGAGGTAAAATCAATCAGAAACCCCTATTTATCAATACAAATTAGTTGATAAGATAAATAAATGTAGTTTAATTGGGATGACAAATTTTCTTTTAGTTAAAAATGGACTCAAACCTATAAAATGGTAGCAATGCTTAAATGATTATATTAGAAAATTCTTGAAAAGTACATTTGATACAAAAAGAAAACTATTTGCAGATTTGTATTTAATATATATGTTTTTTGTGATTTGTGTATATATATATTTTCGCTCAAAAATGTGGCCTATTTATCAGCTGACTTCAACATGATTCTAATTCTAGTCGTCAGCCAAATTAGAAATTACAAATACTTTGTAACGAGCGCTTATGTCCTCTCCTAAATAATTAAATGATAATGAAAACATCTATGGAAAAATAAGAAAATACAACGTTTAGATTTAGAACTACAAAAAATTAGGACACGAAGAAAGAAATATTTTGTACAACTTTATCTATTGTTGCTGACAAGGGAATAACCAAATGCAAATAAATCTTGAGTGTACCTACATATTTCTTCCTCAATTAATTACATGTTTGTACTTATGTATACTTTAATGGTTATTAATTACATAATACTATTGCATGAATTACTATTATGTACTTTTTCGTGTAGCATTTATTAATTTATCTCATATCATTAAAAAAAATGGAGTGAGAAAAACCATGAAACTCTCACGCAAATAATAAATATTATTATTTTGCCTTAAACTTGACATATTATTTAAACCTTTGATTCAAAACATTTCTTTGTTTGTATATGTATTTACATTTGTAAGTAAATTAATAAAAAAGCTGAATATGTTTTTCTTTGATGTTATGCTTAAGTTTATTTTTTTCGATTAAAATTAACGTATTAATAACAATAAATGATGGTGTAGTACATTTACAAAAAAGAAAATATATTAAATTTAAATATATAACATATTTCAATTATCAGTCTACAAATTAAAAAAAAAATTGCATTTTCCAACCAAACATTCTCTTACTAACGTAAAATATGTACGGAAAATTGAATTTCATTAGCATTTTAAGTTTTTTTTTCTTGACCATAATGTATGCAATTTTATTTAATATTTAACAATTTAAGAACACAATAGGCTTGGAAAACAGTTAAAATCATAAGTAAAAAAAACACTAAGAAAAAATAAGATTATTATGAAACGTTTAAAGCAACTTTAGTGAAGTACTAAAAATCATGCTAGTTTTGTTAAAACATTATAATACAATTTTACAATGGGCATATACAAAGAAATGTTTTGAATCAAAGGTTTAAATAATATGGAGAGTTAGAGGCAATATAATAATATTTATTATATTGTATGAGAGTTTCATAGTTTTTCTCTCTCCATTTTTTTTTAATGATATGAGCTGAATTAATATATGCTACACGTAAAAGTACATAAGAGTAATTCATGCAAAAGTATTATTTAATTAATAACCATTAAAGTATACATAAGTACAAATAAGTAATTAATTGAGTAAGAAATATGTAGGTACACTAAAGATTTATTTGCATTTGGTTATTTCCTTGTCAGCAACAATGGATAGAGTTGTACAAAATATTTCTTTCTTCGTGTCCTAATTTTTTGTAGTTCTAAATCTAAACGTTGTATTTTCTTATTTTTCCATAGATGTTTTCATTATCATTTAATTATTTAGGGGAGGACATAAACAGGTTGTGACCCCTCGTTACAATGTATATATAGTTTATAATTTGACTGATGACTAGAATTAGAATCATGTTGAAGTCAGCTGATAAATAGGCCACATTTTTGAGCGAAAATATATATATACACAAATCACAAAAAGTCTATATATTAAATACAAATCTGCAAATAGTTGTTTTTTTTTGTATCAAATTTATTTTTTAAGAATTTTCTCATATTATTTTCTTTGACTGTTCGTAATATATAGACAATAAATTGCACTTTGATTATAATTCCATAGATTTTTCGTTGTTTGAAGTAGATAAAAAGTCTTGTTTATTTAGTTGGCATTTAAAATTTTCTTCTAAGAGTTTCTAAATTCCAATATAAGTGTGAGTTAAGATTTTGGAATCCCACAAAATATGGTCGGTTGTTTCCGCTGTTGTTTAACAGAAGAAACAATTAAATCAGCTGACTTTAAAGTATTTGCCAGCAACTGCAAGAGTACCTGACAAAACTCTATATTTGAACCACTTCTCAGGCGGTGTCAACAATTTATTTCTAATTGTTTTACTACTTTCTTTGGGAGTCCTTGCAATATTGTGGCGACTTAGATAAGAAATAAAAGGAATAAGAGTTGCTTAATAAATATCCAAAAATATTTTTTGTAGTAAAAAACATTAATCAATTTTTGAAATTGGATCTCATATATACCAAATTTAGAACTTACAAATCTTTTGAAGTCAACTCATTATAGAAAAAAATCTTTATTTTCAAAATTTAAAGCGCTTGAAAGTTCTAAAAAGCTCCCATTAAATTGTGAAACTTAGTAAATATCCTATTTGATTCATAAATACTTCGGTGAAAAAAAATAAAAATAAGAACTCTCCCCAAAAACTGGACAGTGTAAAAACCGAGTGGTACATTAAAATCTGACCACATAGAATTTAAAAATTTGACATAATATAATTTATTGCTTAACAATAGAATTCCAAAAATAATACTACTATAAATAGATGTTTGTCTGAGCTCTCTTAATAATTAATGTAGCCGTCCTTAGCGGCGATGATGGCTTCCAAGCGGCTACAGAAGGCCTGATACCCGCTATGGATGTAGTCCTCTGTCATGGTTTCCCATTACTGGCTGATAGTGGCTCTGAGTGCCTCAAAGTTTGGATGAAGGATACTTCAGGCCTACTCCTCGGAAGTACCGAATAGGTTTATTCGATGGGATTGGCACCAAGGCTGTATGGGGGACCAAAAGGGTCTAAAAAGAGTTCAACAGTCATGATAAAAAACTCATCCAAAAGAAAACCATCTCATTCGATAGATTTCTTTCATTTTTGGTGTCAAAAGTGGCCTCTCCACCCTCACAAGGCTCTTTCCACACACTTTTTGACAGCTATCTAGATAGTCTGCTATGAAACATCGAGATCTCTTTCAATGACCTTCATGAATTTGAAGAGATTGAACTGGACAGTTTTCTACGACTCCTCCGGATCCAGTTAGGCATTTTTGACTAAGCCCTGTTTTTTCTCCGACGTTTCGCAGTTTCTTATGGCGTAAACAGGGGTCCTGGAGACGTCCAACTGCTTGGAGTTCGTGAATACAAATTTGTTGATCACGTTAAAGTGTCATTTACTCGAATTGTACGTAACCGTCAGAGCTCAGATTTGTTTTTACTTTGTAACTCTATGTTTGAGCTGTAATATATCGAAATATTAATTAATTTCAATCAATCAACCTTTATTATTTATTAAAATATGTTCATATTTGAATTAACCCCTTGGTGTCATTATGGACTAAACGGTCAATTAAAATATTCAGGTTAAAATACATTGCAAACTTTAGATTAGATATCAGAAAAACATTAATAATTACTCCTGTCAACACTTTTAAGACAGTTGATGAGAAAAAATTTGGGGATTTGATAGGGATATTCTAAGAACTTATTATTTCAACTTAAGAATGTACTCCCAGATGATAGTGAGGCTAAAAAAATGCCATAAACTGCAAGTTGAACTTGATTGAAGTGTACTTTTTGTTGAACTTTACACATATATTCTAATAAAAATGTATTTTTGGATTTTTAAATCATCACCAACTAATGCAGTCTCTCAGATATTTTTTAATTTCTAAATATTTCTGTCCTTTTTTTATCATTATAATAGCTGAAAATAATAATATGCACAACCAAAAATTAACATGATGACCCTGGCAACTTGAAGAATGTCATAGAGAAGAGCAGCTTAGTTGTATGAAATTAGCTACAAGCACCAATGAGATAAAGGAAATTTACTGCGTATACATTTGCAGGACTTTCCGTGGACCCTGTATATGTATACGCAGTAAATTTCCTTTATATAATTATATGAAAGGTTGGAAGATATTACGTTTTAACTTTAGTTGCGTCGAAACTAGACCAAAATAAACAGTTCGAACAAAATAACCGTTTTGTTAACCACAATGGAAGCCAAGAGAGATGCTATAATCAAGGAGTACATTAAGAGCAAATCTCGACCAGCTATCTTGAGGACCATTGAGAGATACGAGGAGACTCAATCTATCAAGGATATCCTCAGATAAGGCCGACCAAGGTCAAAAAGGAAGCTTGGAGTCGTCCTTTTTTTCAATTTGCTTGTACAAGTTGTTTGATGTATAAACAGCGTTGTCAGATTAGTCCATTCTAGAACCTGTTTTCAAAAAATATCATTTTGAGTGAACCAAAACATCAGCTTCATATGAATATTAGCCCAAAAATATTTTTTTTTGTTCAAAAAATGTTTCTGTGCGACAGGGTATAAAGGGTACCTGAACATTTACTTACCTTTATTATTCATACATATATAACTTTCTAAATATAAATGTAATTCTATCTCTTTGAAAAATAATAGTTATAGTAAAAAAAAGTTTCTACGAATAGGTTGGATAAGCGCAATGTTAAATCCTAAAATAATACCTATGGTTGTATTTATGTAGTTTTAAGTGAGTATCCACTATCAAGGTACAAACACACGTAAATACAATGAAATTGGCATGATATATTATTGAGCTTGGCAGTATTTTTAATATATTTGTATTTAATACTTTCTCTTTTTTGAACTTTTATTGTATATTTTATTTCAATGTTTAAATATTTTTGTATTGCAACAACAATTCATCGAAATTTCAAAAGAAATTTGTTTAATATTTTATACTCAAAAGATTACTTTTTTCCTCATACGATATAAATTAGAGTATGTATATATGTCAAGTAAATGTCTTATGTATCTGTGTATACTAGGAATTTTTTCTCGAATACTATTTCTCTGAGATTTGACAGTTTGAAAAAATTCCTGGTAATCCTGTATTTAATTCATGCATAAATAACTTTCACTTTTATAAATATATTTTCTACTAAAAGTTAGCTTGTTCATTAGTTAACACATGGGTTAAAAAGTACCAGGCTTCACACATTGATGACCATATTTTTTAAATCTACAAAATTTCAAATGATAGATGTTAAAATTTCACGACAAACTGTTATTTAGATTGTGAGTTATTGTGTTAAGTGTGCCTCTACTTTTGTTATTTTTAAAGCAATGCATCGAAAACAATGTCATATTTTATTTTTACACTTCTTCTTGATGAGAAAAATACCATTCAAGCTATACAATTGTTTGAAAAGTGTTTTGTGGACTCTGTTCTTAAAAAAAAACTAATTTTGAACGAAAAAAATGTGTTTTCTTTTTTAAACCCAGGACTTTTCAGCTCATTGGTTAATATTTCGATATTGTTTATTGTGGGTCAGATTGGTTTAATTAAAAAAATGTATCCATAGGCTTTAAAAAACAGCCTGCACACTATTAGTGATAATAATTATAAATAATAATAATTTTTTGGTTAGTTTAATATAAAATTTATTATATCTTCTTAAAAATATCTTAAATTTCATACTATTTATCATTAACTCAAGAAATCCCGATATTTATATTCCGATTATATATAGTGTTGACGCACCAAATCAGCTGGTATTTATTCAATAATTACAGCAACTGCTCAACTTGACTCTCCTCAGTTACCATTGTAGCTGTCATTGATTCGTTATTCTTCTTCTGGTCCTGTATTCTCTCTTGATGACTCATTATTAATTTTGTTCCTTTAATTGGTCATATGAAGTTGCACTGATTAAAAATAAGTAAACATTATATTATTAAATTTACTCCATATGACCAAGAAATCCTCTTGGAAGTCCATATACCTACATATAGAATTTATGTCCTTCTCTAGGAACGACCGAGACACATATTGAGTTAAAAAGAATAATTTCTCCAGAACGCGTTGCCCGTTGAGCTACGTCGTTCCATATATATTTTTTAATTTACCCCTCCTTCTATAACATTATTTAATTTTTTACTTGGTTTCCATATTACGTCTTGTGATTAGCTGTTGTGCTAGATCTCTGTTTTTCACCTTTACATTCAAGAAATTTTCTTTGCTTTGTCTTTACAGACTTCATCAATGAAAATATTCGTTCAGTAGAGACTGGTGACTGCAGGAAGGCACTAAGATTTGTCATTAAATCTGATTATAAGTAGATCATATTTTGAAATTAATGTATTTTAGTTTATACTGAACCTGTAGAATAATTTTTAAAGATATTTGCAAATGGTCCCCTGAAGATAAATGGTAATGCATCCATTGATCATCAAAATAGTTTAATTTATGTTACGGTGGAAGTAAAGGGAAATGTATAACTAACGGAACCATAAATGGCGCTGAAACGCTTGAATTTTGGGATATTTTAGGATAAAGAAGCCTTAGCTTTGAAATTATCTCATTTTTATCAAAAGTCAATATTTTTCTTATGGGGTTACATATATCTACTAGGAGCCTTAAAAGATCCGTAAATTTCAATCAGTAATTTGATCAAATGGACTATTGATTAAGTTTGATGATGCCTTTCCCTTAAGATATACTTCATTAATATTTTTCTGGCATCTTTGATTATTTGGAAGGATCTCTGACTTCATTATTTGATCTTTAACAAAAAAAAAAATTAACATGTTGATTTGTGCATATGATATAATAATGTAACCTTAAATGCTCCGATTTAAATTCAATATTAAGCTTGTTTAACCTTTGTAACGTACACTTTAGAAATTGTAATTTGCGTATGGTTCTATAATCGCTTACTGTTTGGAAAATTCCACATTTCCCAATAAGGGGTTAAAAGATACACACTTAAAACAGTTTCAAATGTGTATGTAATATTAAGCACAAGACTGTATCCACTTATATTTTTGCTTGAATCAAATAAGAAATAGTAATTGTATATTAGCTTACTATATATGAAACACCCAGGACAGTATTGGTATATTTTCCAAATTAATATTAAATAGCCTAAAATGATATGTAAACCCAAGATCTGAGGAGAAACCCCAATCAATGACAGGCCTGAACAGAGGGAGTTTTCTCATCTTCTATCCACAACCACTTTAATATACTGATAAGTGGGACCAATTTAATTTATAAGGATAAATTCGTGCTACAGAGTTATTAGGTACAATAACACCTTCAGTACACTTTAATCCTCACTTTCCTTTATATTTTTTACTTCAATTTTTTTTTTTCATTGAAAAAAGCGGGAAAATACTCTTATTGTCATTCTTTGGAATGAATAGAAAGTAAGAATATTTTCGTATTCGAGAATGCTATTACTGCATTTTATGATTAGCCTATTAAAGCTTTAATTAATGTAAAATTAAATATGTTTTATATCAAATATATTTGAATAGTTTTTTTTGATTAGATGTAAGTAATCTAATCCACTTATTTATATTTAATTTCTGAACTTTTATCCTTCTAAAATATTAATGACTTCTTACTGTTACTTAAATAATCGACTTAATTATATTTAATTTCAAAACATTTTTACACAATCTTACATTGCTTATTTATTAAATATTCCATCAGAAAATTAAATGTTAAACTACAAAAATAAATCAAAAATCCAACTTTTTTTTTGAACAGCAAACCTTTTGAAGTTGTAATATTAGGCTTATTTTTTAGTTTTAGCAGTAAAAAAAGTAATTTAAAAAATATTGGTTTTTAAATAAGACTCTTCATTTGATTTTTGTATGGTTAGACCAATTTTATAGGAACTGTATTCAAGATAACTTAATAAATATTTAATTTTTTGGAGGTTGGAAGGTTTTATAAATTATTATTACCTTTAATTTTCATCTATATAGTGATTTCATCTCTAGTTATATCTCAGAATCGAAAGTAGGCTCTAAAACTTAGTTTTTGAAAAAAGCTGAAAAGCCAAGCCTACTGCAATTCAAAATTCAATAGATAATTTTAACATTGTATTGCTTAAATAACAATAATATATGTGGGTGGGTTAGCCAGTGAGTATTCCGAGACCAGAATTTTGTTTCATAGTGTAATCATCAAATAGAGCATAGAATGTTATATTTATATCAGTGTTGAAGTAAAGAGACTATTTAGTATATTTATAACATCATTAGTTTGTTTTATTTTTTTCGATTTGAACCATTGTTTTAAATTTGTTGATTTAATATTTGATCCTAAGAGGCTACAGCTCGTTATAAAATGAAACTAATGCGTATACATGAACTGACAGTATTCTTTTATTCGAGAGTTGCTAAGTGAATTTTGATAAAACCCATTATGTTATAATTATATGTAATGTTTTGTGAGGAGTAAAGTAAAATTGTGTTGGTCATATAGGAAGTTGTATTTCAGTCTCAAATACTGATTGGGCTACTTACGAAAAAAAAAAATGTAATACAATTATTCCACTTTTGTGAGAGATATAATTGTATTAGCAGTAACAGTCTATTCTGAATAAATCTTCGGTTTTTTGTTGCTCTAATGTCTTGGTATAAGCTTGGAGTTTCCATTGAACTTCTTATCACATAGAATGTAGAAAATAATCATCCTACCATTACTAGTGGTCTCAATATTTTAATGAATTCAAGAATAAATTATAACAGTTAGTGAAACTGAAAAAAGTCTTTAGCTATATTTTTAAATGGATTTTACTTGAAAGCGGTTTTTTGACAATTTTTTTGCAAAAATAGCTGAAATCAATGACATAGTCATTATGAACGAAAGCTTGCTCTGTTTGAATGATGGCTTCATTTCCACTTCATATTTTAGCATACGTAGTTGCATTTGAAGTAGATATTTGACAATTCTGTGTATTAGTGGACAGAGATATCGCAATATTGAGAGATCTGCTGTAAACAATTTTTTTTAAATTTTCTTTCTCCTTTATCTTGTATTTTCGAAATTATTTTGGTTTGCCAATACTCTCAAAGAAAAAAAAGTTAAGAGAAGAAACTCTTGAAAACTCTTAAGATGCTTTGTCTAAGAATTAATTTTAGCAAGGACCTTTTCTATTGGAGAAATAATTGAGTTTTATCGAGAAATACTTTGATTCAGTTTCATAACTAGAATATCATCTAGAGCATAATTTTTTTTGTAATGATGAGAAACGATCTTGACACATATATTGTATTAAGAA
The DNA here is from genome assembly GCF_016086655.4 of Lepeophtheirus salmonis. NCBI lineage: Eukaryota > Metazoa > Arthropoda > Copepoda > Siphonostomatoida > Caligidae > Lepeophtheirus > Lepeophtheirus salmonis. The sequence goes on from NC_052135.2 coordinate 68,005,001, forward strand.
TAAATCTCTAAATCTTCATTTTCCTTACTCATCTCAATGAAAATTCAAGTCTCAACTGAAATAAGATGTACATGCTTTTTTAAATACTTTAGCTGTTTTTTGTATTTACGTCAATTATGAACCTACACATTTATGACGTGATAAATGCTAAGTATGAGTGTCTGGTAATGTATGGAATTTTGAGCAGAAGTCCTGCATTGAGTTCAGGATAATTAACTTTTCCCAAGCTCCAAATGTCATTATATCTGACTCAAAGAAGCGTTATCATTGACTTTATAGATATATAATATTATCAATCAATTATAGATAGTGTTGACATAAATATATTAATTGTACCAAGAAGCGATACAGGATTTCCCCAATTTTAATATATCTTATTTTTATTGATTTTTGGGAGAATATTCTAGGCAAATTCCCTCATACTGAAAAGTAATCAACTTTTGTGCACAAAAAATAAAACTCTGAAGATTTCAAATAGTTTTTTCTTCTTTCAGTATTTGATTTTGGGTCTTTTATGTTCTCAAAATGGGTCCCAAAGTTTAATTAACTAATTTAACTTTAAAAAATCGTATAAGTTCGGGTACTAGTGCTATATTGTGTTTATGAATTTAATGTTTATGGTTGCAATTTCATATTCTAAACTCAAAGTAGAATGATACTTTTTACGAAAGCTAATATAATAAAGACTTTCATTAAACAAAAAAAAGTGATGTTACTAAAGTTTTAAAAGATCCTCCTTATGACAAATTCTCATTAAATCAAGACAAACATACAACAAAAAAGAATGATATAAAACTTTTTTTTGCAAATTATTATTAATAAACCATGAAAAAGTTTGTTCAGTCCCTTTAATATTCCTTGTTGAGGTGACAAAAGTTCTTAAACATCAAATATTTGATTACAAGTCCTTTAATATTGTCATCAAGTCATCAAAAAAAAATACATACCTGGAACACAACTTTATATTCAGTGAGAAAATGGAAATACTTCTTGTGTCCAAGTCAAGCCAATCAAGTTTCCAGTCTTTGACTGTCTGATTAAGTCAAGTCATAAGTGCTCAAAATATGGACTCGAGCTTAAACAATATCTGTTTATTTCATGATTAAGACATATAATAGTTGTAGTAGATAGGAATCCATTTTTTTCAATAGATGGCTCTCGTAATGTGTATCTCCATAATATACGAAAGTATTTTTAAAAAATACCTTCTTATATACAAATTAATCATTATTCTTTTTCCAAGATGTTATTTGCTTTTTTTATTATCGAAAATACAATAAAAACAAAAAACTTCATTTTTTATTTTTTATAAAACAAGCATATATCAGTTTCTAAACAGGTCTTTTGACGGATCTATATAATACATCCTTTGATAGCTATTTAGTTCTGCAACAAAAGAAGGAACAAGTGTAAATTGTATATACACAAAAACATAACATCCATTTAATTTTGTTGGCGAGATTAAAAAGCATGGTTGACGGTGATCCTATTTTAGATGTAAAATATCTCACAATATTTTATAAAAAATTTATCATAACAAGAAAAAGATTGGTATTTTACGAAGAACTATTTAAATAATAAAATAACACTATTTAAAAAAATAGTAAATCGAAGTAGATTATGGAATTTACTTTTTAATACTTTTTCTCAAAACACTATATACATTTAGATTTGGATGATGAAGTTGTCCCAACCTATTTTTCGTACTGCAATTAGATAAGTAAATTACAGATACAAAATTATACCAATTTTGGTTTACGTTTACCTTCAGCATAATTGCAATTTTCTAAACGTGGATGAAATAAAACTTTTTATTGGTTTTATAAAAAACATGCTGGAAATAAGATATTTCTATAATCAACTAAAGATTATCTTGTTTTATAATTTTTTTGTCACTTCACTTTGCTTGTTTGTATAAAGCAATAAATGATCGCGCCTAGACCGTTTATTAAATAAAGAAAACATTATTACTTCAGTTGAGAAAAGAAAAAGAAAAATGATAAAAGTTTTTCCTTTTTAAATATTTTCCTTTTTTACTAATTATCATCTTTATATAATAATATAAATTTATTATTAAATTAGTTACTAATGTATATATATAAATAGACAGATCATTCGTCAATTTTTGAATACCAACTACTTTTTTTTGCTTTCTGTTTCTTTGATTTGGAAAGGAATATCTTGAGTAATGCTTCATCCTGGAGAGTCTTTGTTGTCAGTAATTTTGATAGCATATATGTTTTGATATTATTTTTAACTTGATAAAAAAATAATGTTAATTCTTAGGAATTCTTGTGATGACAATGCCTTAATTGTTGCTTCTCCACAAGTTTTATAGATCTTCATCAAACGGATCAAGTTATTGATTGGTATGAGATCATTGAAAGGTGTTGCTTACGGAAGTGAAGCTCTAAGCCACGAATTCAGTTAACCAAAAATAAAAAAAGTGTACAAAGTGATTTCGTTTCTGCTGTGCTCCAGTCTCAAATACATTCTCCTTAGGTTACTCTTGAACTATATCTTTGCTGAGCAAATCGATCCTTACAGCATAAATAAGCTTAGACATCTAACTTGATTTGTGTAAGGCACCAGATCAGATGAACTGTAGAAACCTTTTCTTTTGCCTCACTTATGTAGAGAATTACCAGCATTACCAGTTCCTTACAATTCCCTCCAACAAAAGTCTCACTGGACAGCGTTTTGCGAAGGATATCTTCTTTTACTCTTCTAGTACATTATCCAGAGATGAATAATTGAGGTCTTTGGTATCACAACAAAATAATGATTTAGGCTAAATAATATTGTAACTCAACACTCAAATATTGTCCAATGCTATTAATGAACAAAGTGTGCCTTGTTAATGCCAATTCGTCAATTAGTAATACCTACTTGAAACAAAAAAAAATGAAAACTTACGAACTACGTATTAAAGTTTGACATATGTACTAATAACTGTATCTGTATATATGTTTTAACTTACGTAATTGTTAAAACTGTAGAAAGAGCCATCTGATTCTGACGATGATATATAATTTTTTTTTGGGGTGTAGGAATTACAACCCTCTAAATGTGCTTATTTTTCTTGTTAGAATATAAATATAATATATACAGTCTAAATTTATATTATATTAAAAGGATATTATATAAGAAAAAAAGGAAAAAAAAAGATTTCCCTATTTTTTTCTGTACTTAAGTTTACTAATGTCTATCCTATTTGATTAACAGCTTTGGTGGAATCACTTATTACTCTCTACAATCAATAAGATTTGAGTCAGAAAAAAAAATGATCAAACATCAGATTTTTTTTTGTTCATAGATATATTTTTTTTTTTACATGTTTAAAAAAAAAGCGAAAAAAAAGTTTTGTTTCATACGTGTTTAGAAATTCCAATTGTGATTGAGGTAAACTTAAACCAAATTTGATAAAAATATTGTATTTTTGTTATACGTATGTAGTTGGAGTACCAAAATTCGTTACCCCTAATTCTAACAAAGATTTCTAATTTTGGGACAACTGCATCATTCCACTGGCAAAAAAAAAGTTTTAAAAAAAAATGGAAATTTTCTAACTACTTATGACTTTATCATCAAGTAACACAGTAATTAGGCTATTGAAATGAGGAAAAATTGACGTTAAATATAGTTATAAATTTTTTTTATTGAACCATTTCTCTCTAAATTTTGAAGTAAACAGTAAATGCTGATATCTTCAAAAAAAAAAGAAGATAATATCAGTTGAACCTCTTAACAAGATCATATTTAGCATCGTGCTACAAGTAAATATATTCCAATGGATATTAACATATATGTTCATAATATCCATACACACTATGAAAAAAGTTAAGCCTTTAATGTCAAAATTTAAGAATTTGGTAAGTACCAGGCTCACCCCTGTATACTCGAACTTTTATTGAAATCCTTTAACGTTTATGCGAATTACAATGTGTACATAAATAGATTCAAAATTAATTACTAAAACTTTGGCAATTACTTTTGCAAACATCTAATATATTAAATCCTATTAATTGTATGTGTGATGTAATAAAATCCACATCAATAAAATTAAGTTTAATTAACAACGTTGGACAGCTATTAAATTAATACTTGTTAAATTGTTTGAGGGAATTAGTTTTTTTTTACTTCAACAAAAAAGTAATTATTTAGTTATACAACTTATGTTAATTAAAAAATTAAAGGATATAAATATCTATATATTTTCAATCTTGTATATATTCATTTAAGAACCATAGCAACAAAGAACTGGATATGTGTACAAGTGTAGTTTTTGCTCCATTTTAAACTTCAACTGGAAGGTTGTAGAAAATAAAAAGGAAGAAGATACAAAGATTAATTGCAACTTTGCATTTTTTATCCATAAAATAAAGGAGTAAAGGCTTAATATGTTGAGTCAACATAACTCCTTTTCAAAGTAGTAAAACTAGTGATGGAAAAAAAATTATTAAATAAAATGCTTTGAAAGTTTTCAAATAATAAAAACTTGTAATAGGTAATTTTTAAATATGTTTTGAATATCAAAGTATTAAATGTAGCATTTTCACTTAATTTTTTTCTTACAACTAAGTTTGAGTAGTAATTGCATTCTTAAAATAATTATCGTCAATTTCTACCAACAAATTATTCTTATGAACTCTTTGGGGTGTAGCCAAAATTGATCACCACAATTCAAGAATGATAAATTGCATCCTTTATTTTAAAGACCATATCGGTATCAATATAAGTTACTTAAATCAAATTCAGGTTTTAAACTATATCTAAATTCTTACAATTCATAATGTATCCTAGAAATTTGAATACAAGGCCAATATATGACTCAAATGTGTCTTTGAAATATGTGGGTGTATTTATTTATTAAATAAAAATATAACTTGACATTTTCGCAATTTTTTAATTTTTGTTTCAAGATTGTTTTTATATTAACATACAACCTTTTTGATTAATATAATGTGATAGTTTCTTGTATGGGGGAAGTGAAAATGCCAAGTTAGTACTTTTCATGTTTACAAATTTAATTTATCATGTTATTTTCATTCCTATTAACAAAACATATTTTAAATAATATAACCTCTTTTTTCTGAAAGGGATAATTATCTGGGTTTGAAGATTATAATACACAAAGTTTTTAGTAATAAAATATTTCACAAATAGTACATAGAGTTGGTAGTCCACTTTTACTCTCCATCTTTCATGAAGACAATAAAATGTTTATTATTTACAACTTTAATGATAAGACGATTGTTGATATAGAGAGGCTGTGAAAAAAAAATCATAAATCTTACAAATGAATGAAGAGAAAAAATGAGGAATGTGACTCTTATACGATCTCTTAGTCAATAAAAACTAAAAACATTAGAATACAAAATGGATACTATTACACGTTATCGAATGGATAACAACAGTAATAAATAAATAAGAAAATCATGCTGAATTGTACACATTATAAATAGATAATATACAACAACTTAATAATACTGTCCAAAGAAAATATATCTTTTGTATTTAAAAAAATTCTTAAATACACATTAATCACCATTTAGTTAGATTTTTGGGCTTTTTAAAAGAGGACATATTTATTTATTTGAGTCGAAATATTTTTTTTATATGTATTTACATTTGTATACCTATACGCATATAAATTAATGATTTAGACAACTTTATATAAATTAACAAACTGGAAAGCTCCAATCAACATTCATATATTTCGAAAAAGGATAAGTGATTGGTGAATTTATAAGTCATTCATCATTGATATCAATCTACATATGTATATGCAGGGTGTCCGCGATAACTTGGAACTATCTTAAAATTCAACCTGCTTGATAAAAATGGAATTTGGAGTGTATTTGTAAATATGAAAAAGTTAGGCATGATATTAAACAATAAATTTATTCAACATGTCCTCCCTCAGCAGCCACCATCTTCTCCATCCTGCCCCTAAAGGATTTGCATGCCCTGATGACTCCGCGGAATCGACAGCATTCCACTCCCTCGTAATGGAGCCCTTCAGGGCCGCGATGCTCTTGTGGCTGACCTTACACACCTCCCTCTCCAACTTCCCCTACCAGTAGTAATAACACAGATTGAGGTCGGGTGAGTTGGAGGGCCAGGTGTTGCAATCCCAGAAAGGGATGTCGTGAGAGTTGAAGAGGATAGTGGTCCTCATGGCGATGTGGGCGGGCACTGAGTTTTGTTGGAATATGAACTCCCTCCCAGCGGCAGTATCCTTCATCCAGGGGATGACGAACTCCTCCATGACTTCGTAGTACCTTATCGCGTTAACCCTTTCCTTGGGATTGAAGAAGAAGGGATGCATCACCTCACCGGTGCTGCAGATGACACCCAGTGTCATCATAGATGGCGTGAACTTTGTAGTGAAGACCACTGGGACCTCTTCTCTCTCCTTGGCATGCCACCTGTCATTCTGGACATTGTAGGTTCTGTCGACAGTCCAGTTCTTCTCGTCGGAGAAGAAGATGATTCTTCCTCCATGGCTCTTCAGGTCATTGAAGAGACGCTTACCGTTGGTGAACATGATGGCCTTCATAGATGCCGTGAGGATGTGTTGTTTGGCCATTCGGTATGACCTGTACCCGAGGTCGTCATTCACAGCCTTGGAGACCAGCTCCTTGCTCACTCCACGGTTCTTGGCCAACCTGAACAAGGAAGTCCCCGACGAAGCCTTGATGGACTTCTGGAGGCCTTCAAGGAAGCGGGGAGTGCGGATTCGGTCACTTCTCATGTTGTGGGCCTTGCGGCATACCTTCCCCTCAAGCTCTCAGGCATTGAAGACCCGGTACACCGTGGTCTTGGGGTAGTTAAGAAGCTTGTAGATAGCATTGGGCTTGTGTCCTTCGAGGATGGCGTCTCTCCTTGCTTGTTCCATGATGCCTATTGTTTGTTGTCAAAACAATTGTAGTGGAAGTTATAGTGTATTGTTCATGCAACCTTTTATATTAGTATGATTTAACCCCCAATATCCACATTATGGATCTGGATGAAGTTTAAAGTCGTTCCAGTTTATCATGGACACCCTGTACAGTAATGATGGGAATTCCGGCTCTTTTTTAGAGAACCGACTCTTTCGTCTTGGCTCGTCTTCGTGTCGTCGTAACTGTAACCTTGCCTGTGCTGTTATATACTTTTATTTCAGCAAGGTCTTCGACAATGTCCCTCATGGAGAACTTCTCTTTAAATTGTCTAGCATGGGTATAAAGGGTCGGTTGTTATAGTGGCTTAGTTCCAGGCTGACGAGTAGGATACAGAATTTAGTGATCAATTCCACTATTTGTGAGCCTAGTGACCTTACTTCATCTGTTCTACAAGGTAGTGTACTTGGACCCAAGCTCTTTGACATTTACATTAACGACTTAATAAGTCAGCCTTTATGGGCATTGTTTATCGCCACTGGTCGAAATAAATAAATAAATTCATAATTATTGTCCTTCTTATGTTGTTTTTCTCCTAATTTTTCTGATAGAGATACAACAGTAAAGTTCGAACCAATAATATGAAAATATAAGTAGGCCCCACAAATATGTCATGTGGCAATATTTCCTCCATGCAAAAACAATCACGGCAAAATTACTGTTCACGTCATTGTGTATAGAGAGGACAACCTAAAAATATATTGTGATAATTTTAAATTTTATTGGGTTTTTAGTTTGATTCAAACTTTAGTAGACAATACATTTCGGAAAAGTTATTCTCCTTAAAATCTGTGAAAATTTACATGTGATATCTAAATTCACTTCAAATATTTCATATTTTATATGGACTAATTTTAATTTTACATTGTCTACTTATGGTCCAAATTGATCTGAAAAATAAGAGGGGAACAAAGAAAGACAATTTACTAAACATTTATTATAGTATAGACTCCTCAGTATTTAAAGGTCTGTGAGTATATTTAAAACAAGTAATTATTGACCACAGTAACTTAGAATGTTGTCATAATTCTGGAGTTTTATCGGAACGCATTTTTATATTACATTTATAGGGGGGTTAATAATTTAGTGTGAGGAGGGATAAAAACATTACTTAAAATGAAATTAAAGTTTTCATTTAGCATAACGGAATAAATTTAGTTAAATGATGAGTTCATGGAAATTGCATGGTTAGTTATAAATTAATACTCCAGTATATTCGACGACCCAAACAGACAATAAAGTAAATTTCGCTGATCACTTGGTCCTGGTTGTAAGCCTTGCTTCTACCTAGGTACGTTCATGTATAGGCATACATATAGATATATAAGTTTATTTCTCTGGAGAAGCTCTTCAGATAAAATATAATTAAATCTTAAACTACTTAGTGTCCTACTTATAATGAAAATGTAAATATATGTACATATATTAGTATCAATTAGTATAAATCTCAAGGAGGTAGAAAAATTTGGCAAATATTAGACTTTTTTTTGTGTAATCAATATACAAATGTTGAGTGTCCTCCATATTACTGGTAACTTCTTCATCTCCATCATTCTAAGTCTTTATTTAATTTACAATAATAATTAATTGATAACAATCCAAGACTCTATGTATACCATTTTCAATTACTTACTCTTTGCTAATTGCCAGAGTCTCCATTGGTCTGAAATTTGACGGTGAAATAGTGAAGATATAAGGTGTAGTAAAATAAAATCAATTATTTTTCAATAGATGGCTTTAGTAATTTATATCTCACGTTAAATAAGTTCGATCTATTACATTAGATGGTGTTAGAAAGATTTCGTAATAACAATTACTAATGATTTTTTCACTTAATATTATTCCAATGTGTGTCATAGATGGACACCAGAAAAGAAAATATACCCTATACTCAATAGGTTTTCTTTTATAAAGGCAAAAATATAATCCAGGCGGCTGCAAATGTAAAGAGTGTTTATGATCCTAGTACTTTAACAGGCAATCTTGTGTATTTCGGGTTCCTCAATTCTGTTCTGCTAATTTTCATCCCAGAGATAAACTGCCCTCTGAATTTCTAATTGTCGAAAATAATGGACATCGTTAAGTCAAACCGTCATATAATCACAGTGTTAATTGCTCAGGAGCTAAAAATAGGATAAAAAACTTTTTCGAACCACTTGGATAAGACTGGATAAAAAAAAGAAGCTCTATCATTGTGTGCCTGACGAGTTAACACAAAATAATCTCATGAACCGAAGTTCCACCTACGTATTATATATAAAATAGACCCATTTCTGCAGCAGATGGTGACAGGTAACAAAAAGTGGGTCAGTTATGACAACTTCAAGCGGAAATGGTTGTGGTATAAACGCATTGAGCCCGTGCAGATGCTGAATACGCAAAAATTGACGGCTAGAAGACTTTGTTGTCTATTCGGGGGATAGAAAGGGCATCATCAACTATTAAGTGCTCCTCTACGGCCAAAACCTTAATTCTGTCCCTTACAATCAACAATTAGAACGTCTTGTGTCAATCGCCCACAAAAGTGACTAACTTTTCCAGGAGATGAATAGGGTTTAATCAAGACATTACCAGGGCACATATATCGATAGTGACTCGCCAGAGGCTCCAGGATGCTTGATTTAGAGATTATTATGGATCCACTTTATGGTCTGGACCTGGCAGCAAGTGATAATCATCTGTCTAGTACAAAACATTTTTCTGGTGAATGATTCCCCTCAATAGAAGATTGTGAAAATTAACTGTCCCACTTTTGTACTAATAGGGAAAAAGGTTTTAATGAGAAAGGCATAATGGAATCACTGTCAAAACAGCAACATGTTATTTAACAAAACAATGCATATTTGACATAAATCAAATGATTCCGCTATGCTAAATAAAACCTTTAATTTCATATAAAAAATAATGGATTGCTCATTAATACACCATATATTTTTACAAAATTGCTTACATTATATAAAACTTGTGCAAATATCGTACCTAATGAATAAATAAATTTTAATTTAGAACTAGAGGAATGAATATTCAATTCCATATGAATAGAAAATCTCTTTGTTTCGACATTATCAAATACATGGTTTAACATGTGCATAGGATGCAGAGGAATAGATCCATATCAATATATCTTGAAGGAATGATAAATAGTCAAGAGGAAGAAACTAGCAAAAGATTTATTTCCCCTATTGAAGAAGTACTTATTTTATCAAAGTTCTTTATAATTCGCATTCGAGGAGTATGGGAGTTTTAAATGGAGTTGGAAATTAATTAGTCAAAATAATTATTTCTAATATTTTACTTTAACTAGATTTTATAAATTAAATGTGTATAATCTTTACCAAAATGTTTAACTAGCTCCTATTTATCAGAGAGAGTGTGACCAGATACTATGAACAATATATAAAGAAGAATTGCGATAAAATTAATATTAAATAAACTTTTCAGTTTAAAATTAATCCTCTAGATCAAAAATCAACCTTTCAATATTAACAAATTAAGTTTTTGACAGACTAGATAAAATATACTAAAGTCAACCACTACGAAAATGATAAAATTTAAAACAGACCAACAAATAACAACTATATCTCCGATGTTCTTGTCTGCATCATCAGGTATCGACTTAATAAACATTTAAGGTCTGGTTCTAACTTACATGACCATTGTGGGGAAAACTTAACAATGGCTTCAGCTTAGTTTTTTTCTCTATCCTTGTAACGGGGAATCCTTCAGGAAAAAACTGAGTATCTTGCTACAAAAGCAATGGAAATTTCCCTCATAGAGGGAAAGTTTATTGGACACCCGGAAGTGACACAGCTAGCTTTAGCACCAATTAAAGCAACACAGACAGCCCTAGTTTTTATTGTCGCCTTTTCCTGCCCTTTGGGCATTCCAAAAAGAACCTAGGCAACCGAGTACTGGGGAAATTAGTCACAAAGAGGAGATAATGCTGGGAATCTTGCAAATGAATGGATGATTGGGTTAAAAATCTTTAACCAGTCCTTCCAAGACGTGTTGAAATTAATACATCCAATCAAAAATTGGAACTGAGCAGTAAATTTCCTATCCACCTTGACAAAAGTGAGAGACTTCATTATAGCCTTGTTCCCATGTTTGCGGAGGTCAAGAAGAACAATATAAGTTTGACAAATTTTATTTGCATTATGTTCCATAGGAGGCTGAAGCAACATCTTTAAATGTCAAGGTGTAGGGGATTTATGAAACCTAGCTACCCTTAGCAGAGGTAATCAAAACTTTAAAGAATTAACACTTGACTTTAGTATTGTAATCATATCATAGACCCTTAAAATTTCGTTGGAAAAAATCTCAACCTCAAAACTAATTGGGCTATTTAGAGGTCTATAGAATACCTTGTTTTTGGAAAACAACAAATAATGTTCAAAGTAGAAGCTGATTCATACATCGTAGAAGGTTTCCAAAAGATTCTTTGGGAGACAGCACTAGAAATAGAAATGTCAAAGAGAAGATAATTTGATAAATCTGTTCCCATCATAATGAATTGATAGATTTACATAGTATTACAAATAACAGAACGCAATTATTTTTCTGGATTTCAAGAAAAATTAATCTTAATTTTCCTGTATATTTTATGCAAAAACAGGACCTAACTGATCTAGTCTTCTCCTATTTGGTCTTCTTGGCCTTTTTAGTGCCTGAATATAACTTCCGTGAAATAACTCCTTTAATAATTGAAGCACTGAAGGAATCAACTCTACGTTACACATGTCCACCAACGTATACATGTTTAATCTCCTACATTCAGATTTCTCGTTAGGGCCATCAGCCGTTATTACTGAGAAAAAGTAATCAGAATTAGATATTAAAATTTTGTGCTAAGCACTAGACTGAGAAATTTCCTCTACAACAGAAAACGCATTCAATCTTTTAGTCACTAATGTCAAAAATACTCTTTTCATATCTGAACAGTTAAAATAACATCTAAAATTCATAAGGAAACAAATAGGTCAGGAAAAATTACATATTGTTGTGAAAGCAGTTTTTATGTGTATCCTGTACACATATCATATCACTTCATGAATACTAAACGGTTCACGAGAGCGTGGAGATACTTACTCTCCTTGCCACCTCGAAGATTTAATGAAATCAACTTACTAATGGCCATATTTTTCTTAATATCATTTGTTATAGTGTTGGTAAAGAAATCATAGATTTTGAACTGAATAGAAGTACTACAAATTATTATATTTTCTTCATAAGTTTCTTTTCCCTGCAGAAGGAGTTTCTACTGACAAAATAAAATTTTCTTTTAATTTAGATGAGGGTTCAGTGATCTTTTCGGTTCTATTTTACTATCAATTCGATAATTTTAGTGATAAGGATTATCAGACTTATTCTCTGCTCCAACACCGCTGGAAGTTCTTTTATCCTTAGAAGTGCAATTTTTAGAACTCACGACCTCTAATGGTACGTCCCATAAAACTTAAAATATTTCAATTCCATCATAATTTTATTCTGTTATCGTTGAGCTCTTATTCGTATCGTTATTGATTTTAACACCCCCAAACTTTAACCTGACAGGATTTCCTCAAAAGGGTATAGTTTGGATAAGTGCAAAGGGATCAGTAACAATTTCTACTGTATAATCACTATCCCTTCAAATATTCTTGACTGAGGAAATAATTCCTTAGCTCTTTTATCCTTGGCATTCTTCTTCTGATAGTGGTTAACTTTTTTCCCGCATTGTTTTAACCAATCCACAATTTTAAAATTCTTCGACACCCTTACACGTATTAAGTATAGTAATATATAAGTTATTTTTCCTATTTACGGATAATTTATCAATGCCTTTCAATTTTAAAGACACTTCGTCTTTGACTCCATGAGCATTTTCCAATATCACTTTTTTGACTCTCTTCAAATCTTCTATTATGTTTGTTACATCAATTGGGAAAATTGATGTAAAAAAAAAAATCCTGTCGTACAAGAAATATTGGAGTAGCTCCTGAAAGTTCGTGTTCTTTAAATCCAAAGAATAAAGCTGAATCATATATATCAATATGTTTTATTCTATCTAGACGAAAAACTTTTCAATCGGTATCCTAAATAAGAACAACAAAAGTTTCTCATTTAAAGTATTTTTCCATATTTATACTCTTATTAACTTTAAGATTAAAATACGATCTTTCTTACAAAGATCATCTGGAGGATAATCAGTTACGTTTTTCAACATATAAAAGATCTCAAAGGAGGGGAGTGTGAATACACATTAGGTTGACAATCAAGTTCTCATTCTTTTTCTAATTTTCAAGCTCATCCAGTCTTTTCTATGCTACACACGAT